>NC_049218.1:31200369-31569403 GCF_013347855.1 Anguilla anguilla | reverse complement strand
AAGGTGGGACTGGCTCAATGTATCTAAACTGATTTTTAAAAACCGTTTTTTGTCTTTGATCAGTTTTCAAGGTACCAGTGTTGCATGCCCGAAACAAATCCTCGGATTTAAGAACCTCTCTCTCTCACGGTCAGAGATATCCAATGATACCAGCTTTTCGTCCAACTTATGAAGTAAATGAGACTGACTGATATCATGCACTGCTTGAAAATCCTCAATAATAGACTGTATGACTGATGCTGGCAGTAAAAGTTTTGCCTGCAACTTTAAATAAAAGAAAGCCAAATTGTTCAAGAAAAGGGATTCATCTGCTCTCTCTGGCAGCACCGCTGCTTGGTCTCCCTCGTTATCATCACTTACGTTACGTCGTCAGTCAAATCCCCCTCCAACACTGAAACATCCTCAACTTGTTCATTGGTTGCCGTTAGTCTCGTCTCTGTTCCTACTGTTACATGGCCCAGAAGACTGGATACTGTACAAGACTTGTGTACTGTGGAAAAATTAGAAATAAAGGAAGAGACGACTGAAAACGTTCTCCCACACTGACGAAATGGACAAGAAACGGCCCTGCCCTCTCCGATATGAGATTTCAAATGAGAGTTTAAACTGGATAAATCATTGCATCTAACATTGCAAAATTCTACATGACAAGATACACACTCGATTGCAGTTACCTGTGCTCTCCTCTTATCTTTATGCTCTCGATATACATGACATTCCAACTGCGTCATGTTTCTGAACGAACGGGAGCAATCAAAAAAGGCGCATTTAAACAACGCGGTTGGAAGACTCGCATGTACTTTCATATGCCTAACAAACGCATACTTCGTTAAGCATTGGTGACCACAATACTGACATGTAAACATGCTTTCATACTAAGCTATCGCTGGCGAATGATTGGCCGTTATGATACTAACTAGTTTGATGAATTCGAAACGCACGTAGCCTACCTGCACAATCCGGCGACACTCTAGCCAGCTGCAACAAAAAATACTCAAAGTACAGGGTTGCCTTGGAAAAGAACAAGAAAATTTATGTGAAATACAGATCAACGTATTCTGTTGGAAATCAAAAACGAACAAATTGTGATATAATTACTTTTAAATTCGCGTAGCCTATTAGGTGTGACACTCGAAACTTGGCATTGCTTTGTTAGCAAATTCTCTGTCGCCACTACTAACCAACGGCTTCCCAATATCCATAGCAATTTCCAGTTAATTACTGAAAATTCAAACGGTGTTATGCAGTTAAGAGCAAAACGCCCACAATGCTGTTCTGTCTTAAGCAATGTGCCGTATATCAATAAAACAGCAGATTACTGTAGGAATTTCCCTGTAATTTCACATCAATTTCATGCCGTGTACCAACAATGACAATGAGTTTGCTTTTATATTTATTGATTTTTATAGATTTAATCAGCTGGACGTGAAATGTTCTTCTGCGGGCGTTTGGGCATATTATCTTACCGTTGTCAAGCAAAACTCTGCTTCGTAGTTCTAATTGGACCGTCCTTATGCAGACACTCTGGTTTGTAGTTCTAGTCGCACCGTTGTTAAGCAAACATCTCTGGTCGTAAGTTCTATGAAAACAATGATTTTATCAAGAAAAAATAGTTCATTCCCGTTTCATACCATGCAATTTGTTGTGTTCAATAATAGATGTTACAGGTTGAGTGTATTCTGACCACTAGGAGGCACTGTATTACTTTCCCGAGAGTAGTTGGAAGACTACCCTAGTAAGGATGTGACGTAAGGGGAAAGTGTGTTGACCAGGAGAGATTGGGTTAAGATCAGAGACTGTAAAAAATATGGACACAGCTACTGTGACGTCACCCATTGACTCTCCGTGGGTCTCTAAAACACGTTTTGAAGCTCAATGGCGGGCGCGGCCATTTTCTCGATTTGGAGCCAAAACCATAGAGTTAAGCGGTCTTGTGATTTTTACAATTTGATTGACAGTCCGGTGCGGAAAAGCCCCTCAACCTGAACGAGGCTAGCTGACTGTCTGCCGTTATGTTTTAAAATATATTATCAGATGTTTACGGAGTTTAATTTCCATCCGTGACTGTACTGTGTCATGTAATCACGTTATGTATGACATTAAAAATACAATTAGGCTATGTTCAGTTATCTTCAATTTATGTTTCTCAGCAAAACGAATATGCTTAGCTAGCATATCAGCTTGCCAGTGAGCTAGGTAGGCTGTCCGTGGTTAGCTCACGCGTTAGCAATATGAACCACAGGGGAAGAACATTGACTACACTGATGGTCAATCAATCGGAGATGTGTAGGCTACTGGTGATTTGACTAGGCAAATTTTCGTATAACTGTCTGGTAGATCTGTTAACCGAGCAAGTTATCGTCGTAGGTTTTCGCCAGTCAGATAATGAGCCTGCTACTACTAGCTACTCCATCGCCGTTTGTGGTGTTCACTTGCTGGGTGACGCTAGGTGACCGATCGTTCGCAAATCACTTTCTACCGAACAAAAATTAACACTCAGCGGTGATTAACAAATCTACCAAGTATTTTAATAACTGATCTGCAGGCGTGTAAATATGACAACGCACTTTGTACGGCAAGTTTTCCACCTGGTGCATGAAGAAAAATAATGTAGCCTACGTTGAATTTCTAATTATTATTAGGCTATTATTTTTTTCTTGTAAATCATCAAAACCAATGGAGAAAAGCCAATATACGCAAGGAGCCCCCAGAACCGATTCTGAGAACCACTGTCTTAAATGCCTAGCTTGTCGGTCTCTTAAATGCTAAAAACATGTTCCTTTCTAAATGCCAAGATGGTTAATTTCGTTAAATTCTGTGTGTGTGATTTCATCGTGTGTTGTATATTCAGCAAATGAACCTTGAAACTCTTAATTCGCTTCGTGAAACTGAAAAAGTGTTTATCCCAAAATCGGGATTATAGTAGCTTTGTCACATGCGTGAAGCATGGCCCAGGTAGACATTTACGGAATGTACACGACTGACAAGCCGCCAAACACGTTTGACAGATTGAATGTTTGCCGGTTAAGGTTAGCTAGCTAGTCAAATGGCTTGGTAGCCGAAGTTGCGAACTGTTTTAGCACAGGCTACTACTGGACTACCAAATATAGCAAGCTGATTACGCTTTCTGCCAAGTAATTATTTGGTTAAGTAGGCTAAAGGAAATAGTAAAAATGACTCGGATACCGAAAAACTTAAGAGGAGGATTATTTTATGGTCGTCTAGAGCAGCTGTAAATAGCACACGCCATAATGAAATCACCACGAAATGGGATGCCTGCATTTTCAGACTTAGCACAAATTCATCTGCCTAGCACTGTCACCCTTTTAAAACGGTGTGTTCGTAGACATAGCGTCTTTCTAAAACGGATTTTGAATGCAGCTAGCTTAATGAATAATGAGGCCTTTTAAATGCCTGGGGCAAATAAAAGAGGCGATTGGGCTCCACAGTTAACGAAGAAGCACCTGCGTGGGCACCGGAATGCGCTTCCGCAGTTCGTTAGGCGAATAGCGATCTCATAAATCTGAATTCCCGACACAGAAATAATTCACGAATTCTTCTATAACGAACGCTGTGGCACTGGATACAATTTAAACAAAATAATTGATAGAATACTAACCTGTAATCGGCAGCAGTTGTGTGCGTCACCCGTTTTAAATACAGAGTATAATGCTATTAGCGATCTCATAAATTCAAATTCCCGAGACAGATATAATTAGCCAGTATATCTAAAACGAACTTGGTGTAATTGGAAACACGTTATAAGCGGTACACGTCCTCCAGATAGATCGCGTGGGCACCGGAATGCGCTTCCGCAGTTCGTTGGGCGAATAGCGATCTCATAAATCTGAATTCCCGACACAGAAATAATTAACCAGTTCTTCTATAATGAACGCTGTGGCATTGGATACAATTTAAACAAAATAATTGATAGAATACTAACCTGTAATCGGCAGCAGTTGTGTGCGTCACCCGTTTTAAATACAGAGTATAATGCTATTAGCGATCTCATAAATTCAAATTCCCGAGACAGATATAATTAGCCAGTATATCTAAAACGAACTTGGTGTAATTGGAAACACGTTATAAGCGGTACACGTCCTCCAGATAGATCGCGTGGGCACCGGAATGCGCTTCCGCAGTTCGTTGGGCGAATAGCGATCTCATAAATCTGAATTCCCGACACAGAAATAATTAACCAATTCTTCTATAACTGAACGCTGTGGCACTGGATACAATTTAAACAAAATAATTGATAGAATACTAACCTGTAATCGGCAGCAGTTGTGTGCGTCACCCGTTTTAAATACAGAGTATAATGCTATTAGCGATCTCATAAATTCAAATTCCCGAGACAGATATAATTAGCCAGTATATCTAAAACGAACTTGGTGTAATTGGAAACACGTTATAAGCGGTACACGTCCTCCAGATAGATCGCGTGGGCACCGGAATGCGCTTCCGCAGTTCGTTAGGCGAATAGCGATCTCATAAATCTGAATTCCCGACACAGAAATAATTAACCAGTTCTTCTATAATGAACGCTGTGGCACTGGATACAATTTAAACAAAATAATTGATAGAATACTAACCTGTAATCGGCAGCAGTTGTGTGCGTCACCCGTTTTAAATACAGAGTATAATGCTATTAGCGATCTCATAAATTCAAATTCCCGAGACAGATATAATTAGCCAGTATATCTAAAACGAACTTGGTGTAATTGGAAACACGTTATAAGCGGTACACGTCCTCCAGATAGATCGCGTGGGCACCGGAATGCGCTTCCGCAGTTCGTTGGGCGAATAGCGATCTCATAAATCTGAATTCCCGACACAGAAATAATTAACCAGTTCTTCTATAATGAACGCTGTGGCATTGGATACAATTTAAACAAAATAATTGATAGAATACTAACCTGTAATCGGCAGCAGTTGTGTGCGTCACCCGTTTTAAATACAGAGTATAATGCTATTAGCGATCTCATAAATCCAAATTCCCGAGACAGATATAATTAGCCAGTACATCTAAAACGAACTTGGTGTAATTGGAAACACGTTATAAGCGGTACACGTCCTCCAGATAGATCGCGTGGGCACCGGAATGCGCTTCCGCAGTTCGTTAGGCGAATAGCGATCTCATAAATCTGAATTCCCGACACAGAAATAATTCACGAATTCTTCTATAACGAACGCTGTGGCATTGGATACAATTTAAAATATGTTTTATTAAATTTTATTGGGTATGAAACATTTTTCATTCAATTTCTGGAATTTTCCTGAATATGCCAAACATGTCCAGGGGATGTAATATTATGGTGCAGTTGTCATGAAAATACCCTTTTGTTGAAGCATTTTACATGCAATCCATGTTATTATTACATAAGGCATAATACAGTAATATAATGAAAACACGTGCATGGTTTGTAAGGTTTTCCGGGGTTTGTAAATATGATAAACAGATGGTTTAGAGTCCAGATCCAGAAAATAAATAAAAAGTGTAATGATAGAGGGGCCCACATAACGGCACTGTGGAACTGTCAAGCGTAGTTGCCCCACCATTTGTCCAGAGGCCTGATGATCTTTTTACCCTTAATGGCCCGAACACACATACCCCCACAACCATAGACAAAGAGACTAGTTCCCCTTATCTTAGATGTGTCCAGATGGCAACATTCCAGAGAGCCAAATGGCCTGCTTATCCCGAGGAAGTCCAAGTAACTTATTGTTTTATCACACGGCTCTGGGTTCTTTGAAGTACAGGATGAGTCCCAGCCTGCAGGCCCGTTCAAATGCCAGCCTTTTCTGGGTCCCAGTTTGACTCCCCTCTACACCATTCTCTGGGAAGGAGCTGAGCAGGGTGTTGAGCTCATCGAGGAAGCTTCCCAGGGGCCCTGGAGGGCGATAGATAACAACAATGTACAAGTTAACAGGATAGGTGATTGAGACAGAGTGGTATTCAAAGGTAGAGATGGAGAGGTGAGAAAGGGGGAGAACAGAGAATTTCCAAGAGGGAGAGATCAGCAAACCTGTGCCCCCACCACGGCCAGACGGGCGGAGGGCGTGAGAGAAGGAGAAGGAGGAGGAGAGGGCTGCAGGGGTTGCAGTGTTGCCTGGTGTGATCCAGGTCTCAGTGAGGGCAAGGAAATGTAGGGAGAAGAGGGACGCGTAGGCTGAAATGAAGTCAGCCTTCCGCGTAGCAGACTGGCAGTTCCATAGCCCTCCTGCGACCGTGAAGTCGTCACAGGGGGGTCAGTGAGGGATAGCGAAGTTTGGAGAGGTTCCGTCGCCACGGGGTCCTCGCCTGCGGAGGCGAGTTCTGTAGGGGAGAGAACAGGTTGGGATGGGGTTGACACATAGCATAGCAGTGAGGACAGGGAAGGCCTGTGGTGTGGCCACATGGTCAAGGAAAAGTTTAATTAAACATACACATGCATACCGAGAACAATCAATCGAGGACTGTCAGGCAAAGTTAAGGACCTCTCAACGTCAGCAGCAGAGGCAGAAACCTGCAGAGAACAAACAATATGAAATTAAACGCATTTAAATATTATTAGGGATACAGTGCCCTCCATAATGTTTGGGACAAAGACCCATCATTTATTGATTTGCCTCTGTACTCCACAATTTGAGATTTGTAATAAAAAAAAGTATTTACATGCATATCAGGTGAACAGTGTATGAATTACAGCCCTTTTTATACACAATCCCCCCAATTTTAGGGCACCATGCTTGGGACACAGCAATGTTACAGTGCACATCATGAAGGAGTACACCCTCTCTGAAAAATGGAAATCCAGCTTTATCGCTTTACAAATAAAAAAGATATTATGTAGTGTTTCAGCAACACTGCAATACTGCAATGCTAAACAGGAAAGCATGTTTTTTTAACCAACATTATAAAAAGCCATGTTGCAAATGAGTATACCCCCTCTGAGCAAAATTTGTTTCTGCTTCTAAATTATGACCATCACAAAAAAGAAAACAAAATTGACAGGTATTGGGATGGCAGGTATGCCATCCCACCAAGTTACGCCTTGGTGGAGGCATGCCCCATACCTATACAGCACCGAGAGTTTGGCACTTTTCAGGGTTCCCCACAGAAATAACCACAACAGCCACAGACACTCAGCCATTAAAAACATTAAATTCTGTACATTCTGACCCCATTTCAACAGACAGATGTCATAAACACCTTCACATGTCCACACAATAAAGCCCCAAACTAAGGGGATTTTACGTTTTCTCCTTCTTCTTCTTCATCTTCTCATTCTTATTTTTCCTGCCGCCTATCCCACTAATAACATGTCTCCCCATTGGACATTTTACAGACACCCGCCAAATCTTCACCTACACGACCCTATGAAAAACTCGCATACACACGCAAAATACCCATACCTTTTTACTCTGAAACATTTTGAGTACAAACAGCTAGCCCGCCTGTGGCCTAGTGGGTAAGGTTACAGGTTTGGGAACACAGGGTTGGAAGTTCAAGCCCAGCTAGGAATGTGTTTCTTTAACCTGCTTTTACCCTCACTAATAATTGTCTACTACTTCTCAATTATTGCTTTTGCACCATATCTACCAGCCGTTCCCCAAACTGTATTATGACGAACCATCTGCACGTTCAATTGTTAACCGGCTACAATATTGCAAAGCCATATGGATTCAACGGGAGCTCTTCTGTGCTAACTCGCCTGTGTTCTTCTTTAAAACCACGGACAGGTTTGCTAATGATATTTCACGCATTGCATATCTATGTCATGGTGCTGCCCTAACAAAGTGACAGACTGGTAAACCTCCGGTTGAACGATTGAATCCCGCCTCGTTCTCAGGCAGATAATTTCCTCTTTTACACTAACGTTCTCTTACGCTTATATTTTCTTTACCAAAACTCACTCATGGCCACCCATATGCATTTCATGATGGCAAATGTAATACTTTTATCAAAAGGTTACACCAGTTCACAGCTGTGCCATTTCTACTAACTACATTTCTTCACTTGGCTACTGTACAAAACCTTCTTATCAGCAAACGCCACATTTCTACATCATGTTACCTCGCCCTGTTCTCTATCCAGCCACATACAAACAATTACTATGTATGTACGTTCTGCAACTACCCATTAAAATATTACATTTAAAAACATGATTCAGTACTAGTACTGAACATGAAAAAAACATAGCAGTGCAATAGATTTCACGTGTTACTTAACCCCCCACTTTAACAGCTGGCACTTTATAGCGACTGTTATATATACCGTTCGATAAGGAATATAAGCTCGCTCATGGTCACTCCATTTACTTCGCACTATACTCCGTGATCATGTCAACTTTCACCTACATGCCCATTCTGCTAAAAACATATTGTTTCAACTCCGAAATTTAATAATTTCACCCTAATTTCTCTCACACTGTTGTTATTTTCTCATATGCAAAACCTGCTGGGACATATGCGTCTGCTCCTATTCTCCACTATCATGTTTTCCGGTTCTAGTTTAGCAAAACAGCGAAGAGGATTCCTACCTGCAGATAAGCCTATCAAAATGCCTTATAAACCTTACAAACACTAAAAGTGCATCTCCACGAAATAACAGACAACGGAGCAGGACAGAAGGCTACACAAGTTGCGACCTAGAGAGTTATAATTCTACGGGCTTGCTGATTCTTTTGTCAGTTGGATGGACGTGAGTACATACACTGGCCATATTTCACATGCATCTCTGATACGTTTTACACTTATACGCCACCGCACCCTTTGTCACAGCCACTGTTTTACATAGATAGCAAACCGAAACTGCTAAACAGTACACGCTCATCAGACTGTACAAATTCACACAAGGATAGCCATAATCCACAAACGTTTCTTACAGGGTCACTTCGCATTTCTCACTCTCATAATAAAACTCTTTGCAAAAAGAAATGATATCTCATAAAAAACACGTTTACAACAAAAATGCCAAGTTACTCAGAAGTATTGACATCAAAATGACGCCAAGTTATGGAATGGAATGGAATGTGATGGTGAAGGGCTACTGGATCTCAAGGAGCTTGACAGTGATGAACTGCCTTCTGGGGACTGGAGTAGGGGGGTAGCACAACTTATGGCATCTGGCAATGAAAACAAAAATCTATCATTATGAATATTGACTAAAATTATGCCATAATTAATTAGATAAAACAATAAGCTTTTTAATACACTCTTTAATTTGGTAGTGAAGTAGTAAATATACAGTACCTGCTCATTTCCATGCATTTAAAAGTTTTCTGCACTGAATTGGTCGAATAACCTCTGCAATTTCCTGTTCTCTTATGTACTGCAAGTCATCTTTGCTTTCCACTCCCTGGTGTAAGATCGTTTCTTCTGGCACACTTGGCAGGACAGAAATGACTGCGTCCTTGATGCTCTCACTTATATCAGACATTCTGAAGGAAAGGAGTGGCGAAGGGCTATTAGAGACAGACCAAACATGTTGTACACAGGCAAAGGGTAATAGTCAAGCAGGCTTGCATGTTCGAGGCAGAAATAATTTGAAATGGGGTTCTCTGAGCCCATCTTTAGGCAGTAAATCCCCTGATCAAAAAGGAAATCAGACTGGCATTTCTCTGTGACAAAGTAAACACAACTGTTGCAAACAAGAATCAGTTCTATCTTGCCAAAGACTAGTCCCTCATCATTCTTCTCAAAGACAACACACGTGGCTTTTTTTGTAGCTTGTGCCTTTAACGGTGACATTGTGTACAGCCACAGAGCTACGTAGCTGGAGGCCTAAATAATCAACAGATCACAAATTCTTGAAGTTGTGTAATTTGCGAGCACACTGTTTAAAAAGTGTGTTTACTCTCAAACCTAAGGGTCCAAGAGCGAATAAGAGGCCCAAAGCAAAGTATCAGTTCAGGATAGTCACGTATATGATGACTGTAACCCACCTAAAGGGTCACTTAGCAGTAGGTAAATATTTTCAGGTTAAAGCTAGGTTCGTAAGGAGAGGTTATGAATGAAGAGATGGACACAATGAACAACCGGAGCCAGAAAGTAAGTGCAAAATGGTTAGAACTGTATTAAAGAAAACGTAATGACAATATGTAAAGCTTATCACATTCAAACACATTCATTTGTCTTCATATCAATGTCCTGAGTGTTGTAACTGTATTCACTGTCCATTCAGTTCTGAATGTCTTCTGTTCAGTCTGGTTCAGTTCAATTGGTCAAGTTCAATTTAGTTAGTTTCAAGTCAGTATTGTTGGTTGGGTGTACCCTTTTTACAAAAAATAAAGTATCAAATAAAATTGTGTAATTTCTCAATCACAATCCTACCACACCAGAGTGGGGTTGGGAGAAACAAGGGGTATCAGGGGGTTCTTCCTCAATGGATGAAGATGAATCAAGTTGATCAAGCTGGTCGGCTCGCCATCTCCCTCGTCAGGGAGAGAATCCTAGGTTCACAGGTTTCTTCTCAGGTATCCAAAAAACCCAGCCTGTATGACAACAGGCTATTATAACAACTGAATACTTTTCTCAATCTTAGTTTTTTTCTTTAAGGCATCATTGTAACCTCAAAAGTGTAAAAGTGTTACTAATAAACCAAATAGTACACTTTATAAATGTTCAACTGTACAGTTTCATTTTATCAAATATTCTATCACTCTTTAACCATTAATCATGAATTATGAGCAAGGTATTTTCCATATAGTCGATCAAGATGGCGCCGCGGATGGCTGCCTCGGTGTGTTGGTGCGCATTGTTTTGCCTTGTTTTGTTTGTAAATTCAGTGTTTTGCGATAGCATCCGGAACTCTTTCACCAGGGAAGAGCTCATGAATATCAGGGTAACAACTCCTGTGGATTTATTTCCGAACATTCTCATCACATCTGCGGAATTACTGGTCACTTTTGTCAAAGGTACGCTCACCCTTGTTCACGCAGTGAAACGCCGGAGGAGAGGGAAACGTGCCGGTGCGCTCGTGCGTCTCCGCAGACGCGGTCTACGCACTCCGTTACCGGGAATATTTCTATCTAACGTGCGATCGCTGTGCAATAAACTGGACGAACTCCAGCTACTGGTGGATAAAAACAGAGACTTTTCAACATCTTCCGTTTTGTGCTTCACGGAAACTTGGCTGTGTGGATCGATACCGGACTCTGCGCTGCAGCTGGCAGGCTTTCAGCTATTCAGAGCGGATCGCGACACAGAGCGCTCCGGCAAAATGAAAGGTGGAGGTATTTGTTTTTATACAAACAGTGGCTGGTGTAAAGATGTTACAGTGATTATGCAGCACTGTTCTCCTGTTCTGGAAACTTTTTTCATCAACTGCAAACCCTTCTACTCCCCCCGCGAGTTCGCTTCATTCATTCTGGTCGGTGTTTACATTCCACCGCAAGCCCTCGTGCAGGAGGCACAGCGTACGCTCGCCGACCAGATACTGTGTGTGGAGCGGACAAACCCGGACTCTTTCGTTATCGTCCTCGGCGACTTTAACAAAGGGAATCTCAGCCACGAACTGCCTAAATACCACCAGTTGATTAAATGCCCGACCAGAGAGGAGAACACTTTAGATCACTGCTACAGTACAATCAACCGTGCCTATCACGCCGTCCCCCGCGCTGCACTGGGACACTCTGACCACATCATAGTCCACCTGATTCCTGCATACAGGCAGAAATTAAAACTCTGCAAACCTGTTGTGAGGACATCTAAGAAGTGGACCAGTGAAGCTATGGAGGATCTTCGCACGTGCTTGGACTGCACTGACTGGGATGTTTTCAGGACTGCTACCATCAGTCTGGATGAGTACACAGAGGCTGTGACATCATACATCAGCTTCTGTGAGGACAGCTGTGTACCATCACGCACCAGGGTTATCTACAACAACGACAAACCCTGGTTTACAGCTAAACTCAGACAGCTAAGGCTGGCAAAGGAGGAAGCATTTAGGAGTGGGGACAAGGACCGGTTTAAAGAGTCTAAATACAGGTTTAGCAAGGCGGTGAGAGATGCTAAACGACTGTACTCTGAGAAACTCCAACAGCAGTTCTCAGAAAACAACTCGGCCTCTGTCTGGAAGGGCCTCAGACAGATCACCAACTACAAACCGAAAGCCCCCCACTCCACTAATGACTTGCGCCTGGCCAACGACCTGAATGAGTTTTACTGCCGATTTGAAAGACAATGGGACAGTCCTGACACCATCCCCCGTGAACCCATTCACCAGCTCCAGACCACCAGCTCCTCCTCCCCCATCTCAGCAGGAGCCCGGGCCTCTCTACAATCACCCACCTCAGAGGCCCCCTCCCCCTCCCCTATCACAATGACGACTCTCTCCCTCCTGGAGAGGGACGTTAACAGACTATTCAAGAGACAGAACCCCCGCAAAGCAGCTGGACCAGACTCTGTCTCTCCCTCCACCCTGAAGCACTGTGCCGATCAGCTGTCTCCGGTGTTCACAGACATTTTTAACACCTCACTGGAGACATGCCACGTACCAGCCTGCTTCAAGACCTCTACCATTATCCCCGTCCCCAAAAAAACAAGGACCGCAGGACTCAATGACTACAGACCCGTCGCCCTGACCTCTGTGGTAATGAAGTCTTTTGAGCGCCTTGTACTGTCCCACCTCAAAACCATCACGGACCCACTCCTGGACCCCCTGCAGTTCGCATACAGAGCCAACAGGTCTGTGGACGATGCTGTAAACATGGCCCTCCACTTCATCCTCCAGCACCTGGACACTGCAGGAACCTATGTCAGGATCCTGTTTGTGGACTTCAGCTCCGCCTTCAATACCATCATCCCGGCTCTACTACAGGACAAGCTCTCCCAGCTGCACGTGCCTGACTGCACCTGCAGGTGGATCACCGACTTCCTGTCTGACAGGAAGCAGCACGTGAAGCTGGGGAAACACGTCTCCGACTCCCGGACCATCAGCACCGGCTCCCCTCAAGGCTGCGTCCTTTCTCCTCTACTCTTCTCCCTGTATACCAATAGCTGCACCTCCAGTCATCAGTCAGTCAAGCTCCTGAAGTTTGCAGACGACACCACTCTCATTGGACTCATCTCTGGTGGGGATGAGTCTGCCTACAGGAGAGAGATTGAACATCTGGTGTCCTGGTGCAGCCATAACAACCTGGAGCTCAACGCCCTAAAGACAGTAGAGATGGTAGTGGACTTCAGAAGGAACGCAGCCCCACCCGCCCCCATCACCCTGCATGACTCCCCAGTCGACACTGTGGAGTCCTTCTGCTTCCTGGGCACCATCATCACCCAGGACCTCAAGTGGGAGCTGAACATCACCTCCCTCACCAAGAAGGCTCAGCAGAGGATGTACTTCCTGCGGCAGCTGAAGAAGTTCAACCTGCCAATGACAATGATGGTGCACTTCTACACTGCCATCATTGAGTCCATCCTCACCTCCTCCATCACCATCTGGTACGCTGCTGCCACTGCCAAGGACAAGGGCAGACTGCAGCGTATCATTCGCGCCGCTGAGAGGGTGATTGGCTGCAATCTGCCATCCCTCCAGGACCTGCACACCTCCAGGGCCCTGAGGCGGGCAGGAAAGATTGTGGCCGACCCCTCCCACCCTGGACACAAACTCTTGCAAACACTCCCCTCCGGCAGGAGGCTGCGGTCCATCAGGACCAAAACCTCACGTCATAAGAACAGTTTTTTCCCGACTGCAGCTGGCCTTATCAACAAGGCCCGGGACCCCCACTGATGCCACTGTCACTGTACTGTTATCCTGACCCCCACGGACACCAACAGACAGCACCTGTACTTAAAACCACTTTATCCCCTTGCACTATTGTTATTGTTTTGCACTATGTTTATGTTATGTTATGTTATGTTATGTCTGTTATGTTTTTTACTGCACTATTGTTCATCTTACTCTATTTATCTTATTTTATGTTCACTGTTACGCACCACCTGACCAAAACAAATTCCTTGTATGTGTAAACCTACTTGGCAATAAACCCGATTCTGATTCTGATTCTGATTCTGATTCTGATGTAACTATAGCAAATAATTTTTTAAACCATGAACTCAATATAAATACATGGCAATAAACCTTTAACAATCAAGTAAATCATTAGTTGATTGTAAAATCATTTAAATGCATGTGAACTAACCCTCTTGCACTGTCATGCACAATAGAAGATATGGCTACATCATATACCCAAATGTAGCGCACTTGCTAAGCGCTAGTGCATGGTTTCTAACAGTACTGCATTAGCTAACTTCATTTAAGTGCATAGGCTCAACTAATAGCCACCTTGAATGAGCTATAGCCTACTTAAAATTAACACAAGGTTATTACATGGCACATTCATACACATGTTACATAGCACATTCATACACGTATGATACAATAACAGTGCGATTCACGCTTTCAAATAGCAACATTCAACTTTATATGAGAGAAACTCAATAGCTATACATACCACGTGTGGCTAATGCTATTTTCAAGGAAACACGGAGTTAATAACACACGTGTTGCTGCTACAATGGCGATATTTTAGCTAAATTTCAAATTTAAACTCGCTGAAATCCCAAAGGAAGAAACTGAAGTGTGCAAACTGAAAAATATTAAACGCCACGTGTGGCTAATGCTATTTTCAAGGAAACACAGAGTCAATAGCACACGTGTTGCTGCTACAGTTACGATACTTTAGCAAATTTAACATTTAACTTACCAAGATCCCAAGGAAAGAGATTGAAGTGTGCGATCTGGAAAATATTTGGTCCGTGGGTCATTTACGGAGCTACTCTTTAGGTTTACTGCTTAAATTAACGATTATGATTTGTTACTTCTAATCGTCTTTTTCTTTCTCCCGTTCTCCCCTCTTGCTGTGCGACAAACAGTCTCAACCAAGTCCCTGGGAGTGGGCGGGGCTAACTATTTTCCAGAATGATCTTAAGACATTACTGCCTGTTACAGCCAATAAAACTAATTAGGGACGCAAAACAAGTCCTCCTAACAGTTAGGTAGGGAGCCTCCCTTTTCTTAAAGCTACAGGACTCTTTTAAAACGTTGCTATTTTTCTAACGGGTTACATGATGTTTCGGCTTAAGTGGGTGATTAGGAAAACAATACTGTCGACTCGGCAAATACTCCTCAATAAGGACTTTCAAGTAGGCCATCTGACTAGTTGCAATGGCAGGAGCACAAACAATTTCAACTTTTTGCCTTAGCAGCAACACAAATTGCCAAACTTCATTTTCAACTGGATTTTAAATTTTGTCCCCAATCAAGAGAGGCAGAAGTCTAAGGAAACACCAATTCTGGACAGCATGTCCACTCAATTTCTCACTTCCTGGATTCATTTCGCATGGCTTATTGCTGGCGTCATCGCCGAGGTACCTGAAGTGATTAAGCTGTCCATTCAGTTCTCTATACGTGAAGAATTTCTGATTTGTGACAAAATGACTTAGGTATAGAGCGAAGTCATATGCGACGATACCCTCAAATAAGTCATGGCCCAGACAAGGAGGCAGACCAAGTTGGCACACATGGAAGTGGGTTAATTTGATAAATTTGGAATCAAATCAAATTTAATTCCCAGTGACAGTTTTGATGTACTTACGTTATGCTGCATGCTGTGCTGCACGCTGTCTTTGTATGATGCAATTGTTTTCTTTTCACCTGTTGTGAAGGGAGATGACAAAAATTGAGCATGGCCAACAGTACATAATAGAGCCCGACCGATGCCAGATTTTTGGGTCCGGTGCCAATCCCGATTTTGGGGAGTCCTAGCCCACCGATTACCGATGTTTTGACCGATATTTTGTCAAAAAGTGCAACATTTTCAAATCAATTTGAAAAACTTATATTTTATTAAAGTTTCTATATTTAAGAACATTTAACTTATAAGCAAACAAAAAAAAAATTTAAATAAACACACAAAACTTTTTAGATAAAAAAAGTTAAAGATGATATTAAATTAAATATACATATTAACACTATATTTAAGTGTGTGAAATCAAAATAACTCCACACCTTGCTTTTACTCCTTTCTTTTCCAACATCTATAAAAAAATTAATGTAAAAAATCCCTTTTCCAGTTTCAAACATGTATTTTTATGATTATTATTATTATTATTATTGTTGTTATTATTAATTTGTTATTATTATTTCTTAGTATCTATTCTCAGTACATTAATTATATTTTCTTATTTTATTCCTACTAAGACTATCAAACGAGCTTCCCTGTCCATAAGAATTAGACGGTGAAAATAACTACAATGCGCTCTGACGCGTGACTAGATGACACACTCGCTCGCAATAACCAAGCGGCCAAAACCAGACTTCGTTTTTGAAGCTCATTTCCTGGTGTTGTAGTTCCTGGTTGCTCACTAGCGCCACTACGGATGGCTCCAGTATAGGTGTTTTCATATCCGGTTTCCATGTAAGTCTACGGTACAAATGCGATCAAAATACAAAGTCAATAATTTTTTCTCACAAGAACAAATAGTCATAATAGGTGTATTTTATTCGTCTTATGACTGTCCGTGGGTCGATTTCATGATTTTTTGCGTCATTTGGGCACAGTGCCAATATTTGTTCTGGACCAATGAGGTACAGCTTGCGTCACTTCCGGATTACTGCGGCGGACTGAGCAACAGTAGGGGCTACAATCTGTGGTCACTGGGGTGGGAGGTGGCGTCTCTTGGCCTTGACATTGCGGCTCCGACCACCGTCCACCTGTGCGAAGTCAGAAAATGCAGGCATCCCATTTTGTAGTGGTTTCATTATAGCGTGTGCTAACGGTGCAGACATTGTCAGTCCACTGAGCACATAACAAGGGACTGCAGGGCTCCTAAAACGTGTAGTTTGTGTGGAAGTGGGGAACATTTGTTTTGGGCGTGTCCTGATCGGCCACGCTCCTACGCCAGCTGGTTCAGGAATGTGCTGGAAGAAAGGGATTTTGTGCCTGGCATGAGGAAAGGTGCCATTAGGGGGCCTACGCAGCAGAGCTAGCCTTTTGCTTCTGCAGAGGCCTCAACGCCTGCTGGAAAACCTGGAGCCGGGGTCAGCTCTGGCGCTGGTTGGGGCTTCTGCCTCTGGGGAAGGTGGTACGGGAGCTGGACCGGTGGAAGACCCTGTCCAGGCGGCAGGGGCGGAATCTGCTTCTGAGCTCATTCCTGTTCCAGGGTCTGTGGGGATGCAGGCACAGGACAATGGCTAAGGTGAGACTCCGGTTCCGGCGTCCGGGCCGGGTGTGGTTCCGGGGCCGGTGGCGGTGTTGAATTCAGTCCAGGGTTTGGATCCAGCAGCTGGGCTTGTTCCTGCGGTGGTTTCGGTAGCAGATCCGGATCTGGCTACTGGATCCAGTCCTGATGTGACTTCTGACCTGGATAATAAGAATGTTCCTGTGCCTGGCCCAGCTAAAATACCTGGGGCAGGGTACATGCAAGTGTTTGGGGCGAGGGCTTTTTTGTGTAAGGATGGGGGGGCGGGGGCGCTGCCTGCTGGCGAGTTTGTGGAGTCTCCTGCTGGGAGACGGGCAGCTGTTGGGGCTTCGCAGGAATTGTTCTCTGCCTCAGTTAAAGGTTTGGGAGCAGGCTCTGCTTCGACCGAGGTGGGGGCCGCCCTCCTGACTTCTGCAGACCTGGCCTCGCCGAAATGGGGGGACAGCCCATACTCAGGTGAGGAGCCGATGGACGCCTTGGTGGTGGTATCGCAGGAAGCGCCGGACACTGGGAGAGGGGGACTGCCCCAGGAAGGTGAAGACAGGGGACGAGGTGAAGACGGGCGAACAGGTGACTCTGGGGAATCGGTTTGAGGTGCTGGCGAGCCCTCAGGGAGAGTCTCTGGGCACTTCATACTTAGATGAGGTAATGCAGATGGAGATAGGATCTCCATCTTCATGGTTAGAGGGGGGTGAGGTAGAGGCCTTGGTGGAGACCATGGGGATGGTTTTGGGGGGGAGGGGGGAGAAGAGGGGGGGGGGGGCAAAGGGAAGGAGGGAGGCAATAAGGATGATGCTAGTGGTGCGGTAGATGGTGAAAGTGGACCTGGGGCTGGGTTCTAAGTGGTTATGGTTTTATTAATAAAAACATAACTATGCACATTACAGTGGTGACTGCGAATGTTCATGGTCTTAGAGACCCAGTTAAGAGAGCCGCTGTATTTTCCTCACTGGTAACAATGAAGGCAGATATATTCCTATTGCAGGAGTTGCATCTGAAGGATGAGAGGGATGCCCAAAAGCTTTCGGAGGAGTGGGTCTGGGGGCCTTCGGCGTGGTCAGTGGGGAGCGTGCACTCCAGTGGTGTTGGGATTATGTTTATGGGGAATTCTTTTGGAATTAATGATGTGGTGGGTGTTGTGGCGGGGAGGGTGATTTTGGTGGATTTTTGTTTTCAATCAGTCAAATTTAGGGTCATAAATATGTACGGGCCTGCAAAAAAAGGGGAGAGGCTGGAAATATTCAGGACGCTGCCTGGGCTCCTGTCTACAACCAGATCTATAATCTTGGGGGGGGATTTCAACACGTCCTTAGATCGGGTGGCTGGTGCTGGTGCTCAGGGCGGGGGTGCTGGGAATGTGGACTATTCCACCAGGGCGCTGGCGGAGGTCGTGGCTGATTTCAGACTGGCGGATGCATATCGTGAGATGAACCCAGGAGGGGAGGGCGTCACATGGCGCAATTCCAGAGGGGCAGCTAGTCGCCTAGACTATCTTTTTGTAGGCAAGGATCTGAAGGGGTTGGGATGTGCTGCTCTCCCCTCGTGGTTTTCAGATCACGATATGCTAAAGCTTACTCTACAGGTGGATGATCAGAGATGGGGCCCAGGGTATTGGAGACTGAATGTGGAGCTGCTGGCCATGGAAGGGTTCAAGCATGCGTTTAGGGTCTTTTATAAGGCAGTTAGGGTTCTGCGGCCTTTCTACCACTCTGTTGTGGAGTGGTGGGATGCCACAAAGACCAGGTCTGGGGTGTTTTGTAGGAGGTTTGCCAGCTCAGTGAGGAGGAGAGAGAGGGCGGAGGAACACAAGTGGGAATGCTCACTGGCCTATCACCATGGCCGGCTTAATGCTGGAGGGGACGTGGATCAGGCAGCATATGACGGGATTAAAAACCGGTTGAGGGAGCTGCTGGAAAAGAGGGCCAGGACGGTCGCCTTTCAGGCCAGGGTTAGAGAAATGGAGGACGGGGAGAAACCCTCTTCGTATTTCTTCCAGGCCATGAAGGCTAGGCACAATGCCTCAGTGATAAAGGGATTTAAGGTGGATGACGGTTTGGTCACTGACATGCAGTCTATGCTGAGGGCGGCGGAGGTCTATTACTCAGACCTTTTTAGTTTGAGGGCGTGTGATTTGGAGGCCCAGGAGGCCTGTTTTAGGGTGATAACCAGCAGATTGGGTGAGGAGGAGGTCAGGGAGCTTGACTCTCCGTTGACTGTGGAGGAGGTATGGGAGGCCTTGCAGTCAATGAAAGAGGGGCGAGCGTCTGGGTCAGACGGGCTCCCAGTGGAGTTTTATAAGGCCTTCTGGGACGTGCTGGGGGCAGACCTGGTAGAGGTGTATAGAGCTTCTTTGGAAATGGGGGTAATGTCCGTCTCGACGAGGAAGGGCGTGGTTGTGCTGTTGCATAAGGAGGGGGATAAAACGGACCTGAAAAATTGGTGACCTTTAACCTTATTAAACAGCGATTATAAGGTAATTGCTAAAGCGCTAACTATGAGGGTGAAAAAGGTAATGAGCTCTTTGGTAAGTGGTGACCAAACCTGTGGAGTTCCCTCACCTGGAATTTAGTGCTGGTGCGGGATGTGCTGGACTGGGTCAAGGAGAGAAACCTGCCTTTAGCCTTGGTCAGTGTGGACCAGGAGAAGGCCTTTGACCGGGTCCAGCATCGCTTCCTCCTCCGGGTGTTAGAGAGGATGGGATTTGGTAGTGGGTTCTGTGGATGGCTGCGCACATTGTACAATGGCGCGCACAGTTGCATCCGGATCAATGGGCATCTCAGTAGGGCGGTGATGCAGGCCGGGGGGGTGCGGCAGCGGTGCCCCTTGTCACCGCTGCTCTATGTACTGGCTATAGAGCCTTTTGGGGAATTAGTGAGGCAGGACGCAGGGGTGGATGGGGTGCTGATTCCCGGGGCTGCGGGGGAGAGACTTAACACTCTGGGGTCTAAGGGTAAAATGAGGCACACTGGTGATTGTGCGATGCTCTGACATTTGTGTAAATTTCATCAACTTTATATACAGTGATTCCAAAGTGTTTCATATCTTTGTTTTCAGCACAAACTCAGCTACAACAATATGGCAGCAGTAAGTAGGTCATAATAATGTGTGGATTGTAAACTGCTCTAAAAACACACAAACTGTAAACAGTAGTTTTGAACATGCACAGGAATGTTGTAATAAAACACACTAAACAATTGTGAATAAGACTTTTGGTCACTGAAATGTGTTCTTCAAGGTCTTGGGTATCAAAAGATGACAAAATATTTTAGCAAATCCAATGAGAAATATAAAATAAATTGCTAAAAGTTAGTGTTGTGACTACTATTTTTCAACACCAGGTGAGAATGGGAGGGCAAATGGCCTTTCTGTAATGAATATGCATTGGGTAGGAATACCTGCCAGCTAAGTAGGCTATTCACACCTGGCCGCATGCCTCCCCACCACTAAGACAAAGTGAGCCATTTAGAAGACAGAAACAAAGACAACTTTTGATTTTAGAACATTTATTGAAGTAAACTGCATGGAAGATGAGATGAGACTGGTGTACTCTTGCAACGTCTGCCTGGCCTCTTAGCTAGGGGTGAACTAGGCCGTGTTTCCTGATCAACATCTCTGCAAATATAATAAAAACAAAATTGTTAGGAAATGTGAAATCAAATCAAACTTTATTTATATAGCACATTTCCTTCAACGGGTGAAAATTAAATGTGCTTTACAAAAAAGGGACAAATCACTAACTAATGAAAATAAAATTTATGAAATGTGACATCATATACAAACAAAGAACCAAACAAACACAACCAGACGCAGAGAGGTAGCCTATAATTTTGAGAAGCAATGGTTAGAATCATTCGTAGTGTTGGAATTTACAAGCGCGCATATTAGTGAATATTCCTACAAACACACAGAGAATGTAATACAGCACACATTTACAAATAATGCAAGCTATCAACGAAAAAACATTAGCTTAACTAAATAAACACTGATATTCCAACTAAACTACATGCAACTCATCAATAACAATGCCTCGATCTGAACTAGACTAGGTCTGTTTAGCTAAGTGGTTATTTTATTGCTATTTCCCGAACTTAATTAGAGTATGCTAATATCGATTGTGCAAGGACATCAGTTTTAGAATCCTAGCCACGCCACTACACGCCAGGCATGAGCTATTTATTACGAATATGATCGAAAAACATACAGTCTACCTGATACTTCTAACACAACCAGACGCAGAGAGCCTAGCCTATAATTTTGAGATGCAATAGTTCGAATCGTTCGTAGTGTGGGAATTTACAAACGCGCACATTGCTGGATATTCCTACAAACACATAGATACGTTGCAATACAGTAGACATATTTACCAATATGATCATAAGAAATATACTTACGCATGAAGTTGATCCTCAGCTGGATCAGTTTGCTGTTCGAAATGACACCGCTCTTCATCAGTGTCGGCTTCCGGACGGACCATTTTCCGAAATTAAACGAAATGTTCACCTCAAAAGAAGTGAATTAGGCGACACTCTGTGACATTCTATCCCGCTTTCGCAGACTTTTCTCACATGGATCTCACATTGCCCCTCCTTTAGTCTCCTTCTATGGAGAGTAATTATAATGTTGTTAACATGTGAATGCGATTTGGGCGGACTTCCTGCTGAGCGAAATTCACATAGTAATGAGTAAAGTTTAGCGAAGCATACATGATCTAATTAATCAAATTTGGAACATTTAAAACAATTTATATTATTTGCCAATGGGCGCATTGGAAAGTCGCGATTCTAAGGTTTCTGTCAATGTTTTTGTTGCGTCTGTATGATAACAGCACGTGAAGTTAATCATCCAAATAGAAACGAAAGTTAATTTCATCTTGTCGAGCTCCGCCGGCGGAGCTCTCGACCCCAGAGGGTTAAGATACTGCAGTATGCGGATGACACAACCATTTTTGCATCTTCGCAGGCCTCTTTGAGCCGTTTACGGGCCCTGATTAAAGTGTACACATCAGGCACATCAAAGGTGAATTTGAACAAGTCATCGGTTTTTTATTGTGGTAAATGGAGGGAGGATACAGGTGATGGTGGTGGCTTTGCACAATGTGAGGATGGTTTGAAAATACTGGGTGTGAAATCTTTTGCAGAACATAGTGCGGAGAGGAATTGGGAGGCGAAGTTGGCCATGGTGCGCATGTGCCTGGGGAGGTGGGTGCAGCGCCACTTGTCGTTATCGGCTAGGGTGATGGCAGTTAAGGCAGCTTTGTTGCCTTTAGTGTTGCACTTGGGGTACGTATTCCCGGCTCCGGCTCGGGTAAGGCTGGCTCTCACCAGGGCTGTGTTTCAGTTCCTGTGGGGAAGGAGTTACGAGTATGTGAGCCGGGAGCTTATGTACATGCCGGTGGCTAAAGGGGGGCGTGATGTCATTAGATTGCCGTTGAAGCTGGAGATTTTGTACAGCAGCTTGGCATGCAAGTGCCTTCTTGAGAAGGTGCCACACAAGTGTTTTTACTTTGTGCGGCTGTACTTGTCGTTTGCGCTGCGGCGGCTAGCACCTTTGTCGCATGTGGTACAGAGCAGATGGTACTCTGCAGGGCAGAGCAGATGACCCCAGCTTATAAGGCGGTGTTGCTAGCACTGAGAAGAGATCCGGCTTTGGTGGTGAAGGAGGTGGTGCTGAATCACAGGGAGTGGTACAAAGCAGTGGTGGTGCGTCAGGCTGTTGCCCCGAGCGTGGTACCTCTGGGGATAGACTGAGGGATGGTGAGTAGTGGAAGGGCTCCGGGTGTGGTAAAAGACATCCATTGGCGTTGTGCTTTAGGGAGACTGCCAGTGAGAGAGGTGCTTCACAGGCACGGGTGTTCTCAGAGCTCGCTGTGCCCTAGGGGGTGCGGGAGTACCGAGACAGTGATGCACGCTTTTTGGACTTGTGCCTTTGCCAGGGCTTTTTGGGGCCTGGTGCAGGGGCGATTGCAGTGGGCTGGGTTCGGGCTGGAAGGTAGGGGGAGAGGAGCTCCTCTACAGGAGAAATATGAAGGGTTTGGGCTCAGCCAAGGCACAGTTGGTGTGGGACGTGTTAGGGTATGGGAAGTTGGTGTTGTCGGAGGACAGGAGGGAGGTAGTGAGGAGGCTGGTGAGGGTGATGACGCCTCTCCAGCTGTTCTATAAGTTCCAGGAGAGGGTAGCAGAAAGAATAAGGGCGGATGGGGTAGTGCGGGGCTGGGAGTGGGCGCAGGAGAAATGGGGAGGGTTAGAGCGGGTTTTTGTTTACATTACATTACATTACAGGCATTTGGCAGACGCTCTTATCCAGAGCGACGTACAACAAAGTGTATAACCATAACCAGGAACAAGTATGACGAAACCCCTAGAGAGAAGTACCGGTCCAAGTACAGGGAACAACCGCATAGTTCAACTTGGACCCTGATGGTTAAACTGATTAACACTAACAACGAGAACGGCAACAACGCAATCTATGGAAAAATAAAAATAAATAAAAATACAAGTAGTCGTTAAGACGGGCGCATCAACTAAGTCACCTATGAAACAGCTGCCTAGTTACAACCCTAAGTTTAGTCATTTACAGGGGGGAAGGGAGGGATGGGGAGAGGTGCAGACTGAAGAGGTGGGTCTTCAGTCGTCGTTTGAAATGGGTCACAGTCTCAGCTTTTCTGACCTCCACGGGGAGGTCATTCCACCATCGTGGGGCCAGAACAGACAGGAGACATGTTCTGGAAGTGCAGGTGCGAAGAGGGGGAGGTGCTAGGCGTCCTGAGGTAGCAGAACGGAGGGATCTGGCTGGCATGTAGGGTTTGAATATCTTGTGAAGGTATGCTGGGGCTGATCCCTTGACTGCCTGGTATGCTGGGACCAATGTTTTGAATTTGATGCGAGCTATAACAGGCAGCCAGTGGAGGGTAGTGAGCAGGGGAGTTACGTGGGAGTGTCTGGGGAGGTTGAAGACCAGACGAGCCGCAGCATTCTGAATGAGCTGCAGGGGTCTGGTGGCAGATGCCGTTAGTCCAGCCAGAAGAGAGTTGCAGTAGTCCAGGCGGGATAGAACCATTGCTTGGACCAGGAGCTGGGTTGAGTAGGTGGTGAGAAAGGGGCGGATTCTGCGGATGTTGTATAGGAAAAATCTGCATGCCCGGGTTACTGCTGCAATGTTGTTGGAGAGGGACAGTCTGTTGTCCATCATCACTCCGAGATTCTTGGCGCAGGGTGATGATGTCACTACGGTGTCCCCTAAGGAAATGGAAAAGTCGAGGAGGGGAGAGGATAGAGCAGGAATAAAGATTAGCTCCGTCTTTCCTGGGTTGAGCTTCAGGTGGTGATTGTCCATCCAGCTCTGTATGTCCCTCAGGCAAGCGGAGATGCGGGCAGGGACCTGTGTGTCCGATGGGGAGAAGGAGAGAAAGAGTTGCGTGTCGTCGGCATAGGAATGATAGGACAAGCCATGGGCAGATATTACAGGGCCAAGGGATCTGGTGTACATGGAGAAGAGAAGGGGACCAAGGACTGAGCCCTGGGGAACTCCGGTGGTGAGGGGACGGGGTGGTGATACCTTACCCGCCCAGGCAACCTGGAAGGAGCGGTCAGAGAGGTAGGACTCAATCCAGTCAAGGACTGTGCCGCGGATCCCTGTTGCTGCCAGGGAGGACAGGAGGGTAGAGTGGTCCACCGTGTCAAATGCAGCGGAGAGGTCTAGAAGAATCAGGACAGAGGAGAGGGAGGCTGCTCGTGCGGCATGGAGTGACTCACTGACCGAGAGGAGTGCAGTCTCAGTCGAGTGGCCAGGCCTGAAGCCAGACTGGTGGGGATCAAGCAGGTTGTTCTCCGAGAAGAAAGCAGAGAGCTGGTTAGATGCAGCACGTTCCAGTGTTTTGGATAGGAAAGGGAGGAGAGATACCGGGCGGTAGTTCTGAATGACTGAAGGATCTAGTGTGGGTTTCTTCAGCAGCGGGGTGATGTGGGCCTTCTTGAAGGATGAGGGGAAACATCCAGAAGATAGGGATGAGTTCACGAGGGAGGCGACAAAAGGGAGGATGTCTGGTGTGATTGCTTGAAGGAGAGATGAGGGGATAGGGTCGAGGGCGCAGGTGGTAGGGCGGTGGGTGAGCAGAAGCTGGGAGACTTCAGTGTCTGAGAGGAGAGAAAATGTGGAGAAACAGGGGGCGGAGGACGCGGAGGGGGCGGAGGACGCAGAGGGGGCAAAGGAGCTGCGGATGTCTGCAATCTTTTCGTTAAAGAATGCTGCAAAGTCATCTGCAGTGAAGGAAGACTGGGGTGGAGGAGGTGGCACGCTGAGGAGAGAAGAGAAAATAGAGAAAAGTTGACGAGGGTTAGAAATGGAGTTATGAATTTTGGTTTGGTAGAATTTTGCCTTAGCGGCAGTGACAGAAGAAGAGAACTCTGTCAGGAGAGACTGATAGGCTGAGAGGTCAGATGGGTCCCTGGATTTGGCCCACTTCCTCTCAGCAGCGCGGAGGGTGGCCCTGGAGGTGCGTAGGATATGTTATGGCCACTGGTTATGGCTATGTTTAGCCACTGGTATTTCTCTGGATGGGCAAAAGAAATGTAATAGGGAAAAAAAACGTGTAAAGTACGAAAGGAAAAAGTGGAAAAGAATAAAGTACAAATGTAAAAAAAAAAAAAAAAAGGTGTGTTTTTTTTGGGTTTTGTGTAGACGGTGATGTTGGTTAGCTCCATTCAGCGTGAAGTGGCTCTGTGCTCAAATCTGATTTGGTCACTTCGCTTGATGATCGTGTAGGCTTGCAGTTGTGAGCTTAGCGGATGGAGATACGAGCTGAGTTAAAAAGATTTTTAAAAAAAAATCTGTTCTTATCGAGAGGAATTTACTTTGGATAGCAATCAACGCGGAGGAGAAGGAGACCGGAGACCATGGCGGATCCCGGGCCAGAATTTGGGAGCAGCGGAGTGCGCAGGAAGAACACACTTTGGCTGGTGGTAAGTGTGCAGAGGAGGGAGATGATGGATTTGCGGTACGTGAACCTTTTTAAAGTTCCTGCTAGCCAAATGTTTTGTGTTCAGGACTTTCAGGCGAGGGGACTCTCTGACGTTACATTGGATTCAGAAAATTTGTGTTTGGAGGTTTTTGAGCAGTTCAAAGAAAGAACGTGTGAAGTTTGCGGGGAATTATTGTTGAACCATTGTTTTCTAACAATGTAAAATCAGTCAATGTGCTCATGTACAACCCTTTTGTACCAGCGAGAGATGTGGAGTTGTTTTTAAGCATGTATTGTGTTGTGCTAAAGTCAGAAGTAAAGCTGAGAAATAGCTTTGGCGTATGGTCGGGGAAGCGGCAGTATTTAGTGAGGCTGCAACGAGATAGTAGGAGATAGTGGGAGGGTTGAGGCACCTACCGACCATTTTCACCATCGGCTCCAACAGAGGCTTCCTGTCCTACGTGGGGTTGCCTACATATTGTAGGCGATGCCTGAAATACGGGCACATGGCAAAGGACTGTACAGAGCCCTTTGTTTGCTCCTCATGCGAGGAAGAGGGCCATGTGGCGAGGGCCTGCCCGAAAGGAAGGAAGTGTCACCTGTGTGGGAGCGAGGAACACGTGTTCCGGAACTGCCCGGCCCGGAGGCGGACCTACGCCGAGGCGGCGAGGGGAGAAGCGGCGCCCTCTGGTGGGGAGGAGGGGGAGAAGCAGCAAGTGCCTGGAAAATCAGGCTTGGAGCCAGGCCAGGAAGGAGTTTCTCCTTTGGCTGCAGCGCCCCCTGCAGCAGTGGAGGAAAAGCAGGCGGTGGAGGGAGCACAGGAGGCAAGGGGAGTCCGCTCGACTCCAGTGGAGAAGATGGCCTCAGGGAAGGCGGAGGAGACACTCTCAACCCCTGGGGTGGAGAAAGAGATGGAGCGAAGTTCTCTCGCCTCGTCAGGGGTGGTCCCCCACACGCAAGATGCAGAAGGAGCGGGCGGAGAGGGGATAGTGGCGACAATGGTGGCCCCTACTGGAGGGGTAGAAGAGGAAGCAGGGTCCAAGATGGCCAGAGCCAGGGAGGGGACCTCGGGAAACGAGGAGAAGATACCCGAAGGGGGCATCAAGCGGGGCCTGCACATGGACTGGGCGGAGGCAGTGGAGGAGAGGCATCTGCTGGATGCAGTGATAGGAGAAAGCGGGGATGGAAGGATGATGAAAAGGAGAGTGAGGCTCAGGGTGATAGCCACTGACTTTACATCGGAGTCGGAGGGCTCTATGGAGAGTTTGGAGTGGGACCCACCCTCTCCCATATCCATCACTGCATACGACGTGGGGCCGTTGTCGCCGGGGCCGGCGAATGATTTGCCCTATTTGTTTTTGGATGAGGTGGGGCGGGGGGTACCGTGAAGCGTGGTCTGTGGGGTTGGCGCTGTGTGGTTTTAGTATAGAGCTTCATGAAAATAAACATGAAGCCGTTACGTATATTGACCTGCAATGTGCGGGGGCTGGAGAATAGTGTGAAAAGGGGGGGGGGGTTCGATTTCTGGCAATGCAGCGGTTCTCTTTATGTTTCCTGCAGGAGGTTCACCTGAGGTCCCAGGAGGACTGTGTTTTGTTTACGGGGGAGTGGGGGAAAGGGCGTTCGTTTTGAAGTGTAGGAGGGGCCCATTCTACGGGAGTAGGAATTTTGTTGGGAACGAGGGATTTTGTTGTTTCACTTCTTCTTTTGTGCAGGGCAGGGTTTTGGTTGTGGATGGGGAGTGCGGGGGTGTGAAAGTGAGGAGTGTAAATGTTTATGCTCCCACAAGGCCAACTAGGAGGAAGGAGTTTTTTTTTGGAGTTGGAGACTATATGTGTGACAAGTAGAGTTTTGGTGCTCGGGGGTGATTTTAATAGTTCTTTTGAAGTGCCAGATTGTACTTTAAAGTATTTAAGAAATTTAATAAGTCAGTTTTCCTTGACGGACGCTTTCTGGTTGTGTTGCCCAGGCGATCCGGGGTTGACTTGGGGAAATAGTAGGGGGGCGAATAGCTGGATAGATTTGGTTTTTGTTCCGGGGGGGCAGCGGGTGGTTTCCGTGAAGGTGGCGCCACTTTGCTTTTCGGACCATAGTGGCGTGGCAGTGGAGTTGGAGTGGGACGGGACAGTGTTTGGGAGGGGGTGGTGGAAGCTAAACACCAGTATTCTGAAGGAGGAAAGTTTTAGAAGGGTATTTAAAAGGGAATATTTGGGGTGGCTGAAACTGAAGCCTTTCTTCCCTACAGTGGTAGAATGGTGGGAGGAAGTGAAGGGGAGGACAAGGAGGGTAGCACAGGGCTACTGCAGGGCTAGGAGGCGGAGGGAGCGGTGGCACTTTTGGAGGCTACAGAGGGAGCTGGAAAACATGTATACAACATGGAACTGGGGAGGAGAGTTCGAGTTAGAGAAATGGGTGGGGTTGAAGGCTAAGATGAGGGCCTTCTTTGAGGAGGAGGCGCGAGCCTTGGCTGTCAAGTGTCAGGGGGATCAAAGAGAGAAGGAGGAGAAATGCTCCGCCTATTTTTTTCAGAAGGTAAGGGCAGCCAGGGTGAAGAGGGTGATGGAGGGGTTGAGGGACGTAGATGGGAGGGTGTACACAGATGTGTATCAGGGATGGTGGAGGTGGCAACTAAATTTTATAGGGAACTATTTGGGGAGAGGGCGGTAGATGTACAGATAAGAGAGAGGTTTTTTGGTTTGGTGGAGGAGCGGGTGCCAGAAGGGGTGACAGCAGCCTTGGAACTGCCGTTTAGTATGGAGGAGGTGAAGCAGGCCCTCGTGGGAATGCAAAACGGGAAGGTGCCGGGGAGGGATGGGCTGCCCAAGGAATTTTATGTAACTTTCTGGGAGCTCTTGGGGCCTGTTTTCCTTGAGGTGGTCAGTGAGGTCTTTAGGCAGGGGGAGCTCGCCCCCTCAATGCACGAGGGAGTGGTGACACTCCTATTTAAGAAGGGGGAAGAGCAGCTGTTGAAGAATTGGCGACCAATCACGCTCTTGGGGGTCGACTACAAGTTGATCGCAAGGGCGTTAGCAGGGAGGCTGAGGCTGGCTATGCCTTTCCTGGTTAACGAAGACCAAACTTGTGGAGTAGAGGGGAAAGCTGCCACATATAACCTGCAGCTAATAAGGGATGCACTGGTATGGGTGAGGGAGCGGGGCTTACCTCTGATTGTGGCAAACCTGGACATGGAGAAGGCGTTTGACCGGGTCCATCACAGGTATTTGTTTGGGGTTTTAGCACAGTGTGGTTTTGGTGCTGGGTTTAGTAGGTGGTTAAGAATAATGTAAACAGGGGTAGGGAGCAGGGTGGTGGTTAATGGGCAATTGGGAGAGGTAGTAAGGCAGAGGGGAGGGGTAAGGCAGGGGTGCCCGCTTTCCCCACTTCTGTATGCTGTGTATATTGAGCCCCTGGCGGAAGCGATAAGGAGGTGTGGGGGGATCAGGGGGGTTCCCATCTCGGGTGGGGGAGGAGCAGAGGTGAAAGTCATTCAATATGCAGATGACATGAGGATGCACAATTTCAATTGTTTGTTTATTTTTGGCGATAAGAGTCTTTAGCATGTTGGTAGCTACCGTGGCAGGGGACGTGGGGCTTTGTGGGTGGAGCTGAGGTGACGGCCAGAGGTCCCGGGGGAAGCGTTGAGGGGGCCCCGGACCAATGGTGAGTGGGGACTGGGTCCGGCCGGACCCCACGATCGGATTCCCGGCCCCCTGGGCGGCGGCGGCCAGCTGTGGCCAATTTTCAGGCTATCGCTTCTCGGCCTTCTGGCTACGGATCAAGACTGCAGGAAGGCGATGGCGGTTCTGGAGGAAGGAGTACCGGCCCATCGGGTGCGGTTGAGAAACACGGTACGGTTCGAGATGGACGACCTGGAGAAGAGGAAAAGTTTTACATTAGATTTTTTTGTCACGGAAGTTCTGAAGAAGACCTTGGCGGTGGATGCAGGTACGGTTTTTATTGTCTGCAGGACTTTTCTAGCAGAGGTTTTATTGACGTTATGTTTTTTTCTGAGGCAGCATGTTTTAATTTGCACTCCCGTTTTGTGGAGAGGAAGCAAGCACCAGCTTTACAAGGACTGCGGGTGGAGTTTTTTTACTCTAAAGCTATTCGGCCCTTGACGATCCACATGTACAATCCTTATGTCCAGGAGGAAGACATCATTTGTTTTTTGAGGCGCTACTGCAATGATGTGCGAGAGGGAGTGAAATTGAAGGACAGGTATGGGTTTTGGAACGGGAAGCGGCGCTTCATGGTCCGGTTTAGGCAGGATCCTCTGGGGGTGGGAGGATATGCCCACCCGCCCGGGGCCTTCTCCATCGGCCCCGACAGGGGATACCTGAACTATCCGGGCCAGCCAATTTACTGCCGGCGATGTGGCTCCTTCGGGCACGTGAAGGGGGTGTGCAACTCAGACAGGTGCAGATACTGTCTGTCTGGGGAGCACGCCACCAAAGACTGCACGGCTCCAAAAGCATGCAGTCTGTGTGGCAGTACTGAACATCTTTTCCGGGCATGCCCGGAACGGAGGAGGTCCTATGCAGATACGCTGCGTATGGATCAAGAAGGTTTGGATCGCAATGTGGGGCCACCAGGGGGCTCAGCTAGCCTTGGAGGGCTGGGGGTAGCAGGGAGTACAGGAAAAGAGGCCTCAAAGAGACGGCAGGCTGATGGGGCGGTGGGGGGGCCAGGGTCCGCTCCTGCTCCAGTTCCAGTACTTGGCCCAGTGGAGGAGATGGCAGTGACTACTGCTCCAGGGGGGCACGGCAGAGGCAGCAAGGGAGCAGGCCCCAGGCAGAGTGGGGGTCTTTGCGGCGGGAAGATCTAATTCCAGTTCTGCAGTGGATGTGTCACAGGAGCTGTTTCTGTCGTCAGGGCAGAGGGTTACAGGAGAGGGATTGACCTCTTCGGAAGAGGGGGCCGCGCTCCTGACCACAGCGGATCTGGCTTCGCCGGCAGAGTGGGGAGACAGTCTGACGATGGAGGATGGGGCAGTGGCGGACTGGGCCGTGGTGTCGTTGAGGAAGCGACCCCCCTCAGGGGGAGAGGACTGCCCGAGAAAGGTGAAAGCGAGACCGCAGATACTCTTGACAAACAGGTTTGAGGTGTTGGCGGGAGCATCAGAGGGGGATACTTTGGGTACGGAGAGGGAAATGGAGATGGAGGTGGGGTCCCCTTCTGGGTTATTAGAGGGATGGGATGTGGAGGGCCTTGTAGAGGTCATGGGGATGGAACTTGGGTTAGGGGGAAAGGATGGGGGGGGGGGGGGGGGGGGCTGAAGGGGAGGTTCGATTTAATTTTTGGTGTGTGGTTTGTTCACAGGGGATGGTTTAAATTTTAAAATGCTATTATGGGGTTCACTGTCATCAGTTTGAATGTACGGGGCCTGAGAGACCCTGTCAAGAGGACGGCAGTTTTTACATCACTGGCTGTAATGAGAGGTGATGTTTTTTTAATACAAGAGGCCCATCTAAAAGATCAGGGGAATGTGGAGGGCTTCTCCCGGGAGTGGGGTTGGGGGCCCTCTGCTTGGACTGTGGGCAACGTGCATTCCGATGGGGTGGGTATTTTATTTAAGGGGAATAGCTTTTGGATTGAGGAGGTGGTGTGGGAGATAGCGGGGAGGGTTTTGTGGGTGGATTTTTGTATAGGGGGCTCTAAATTTAGGGTCATAAATGTTTATGCACCAGCACAGAGTGGGAGAAGGTTGGAGGTTTTTAGAGATTTGCCCAGCGTTTTATGTACTGCTCGGACCATAATATTGGGTGGGGATTTTAATGTCTCTCTGGATAGGGCTGACGGGCGGGGAGGTGCTGGGGGGATGGAGGCCGAGGCGGATTACTCGGATAAGGCCCTGGCAGCCCTGGTAAAACAATTAAGTCTGGTGGATGTATGGAAGGAGGTACATCCGGGAGTGGCGGGTAACACCTGGCGCAACTCGAGGGGGGCTGCCAGTCGCCTGGACTATGTTTTTGTGGGAAAGGGGCAAACCGGGCTGGATGCAGCCCTGCTGCCGATGTGGATGCCGGACCATGATGCGGTCTCTGTGTCCTTTGTAAGTGATGAGCAGGCTTGGGGGCCAGGCTTCTGGCGCCTTAATGTGTCACTTTTAAAGTTAGAGTTTTAGGGGTAGCTTTGAGGCTTTTTTTCCATCCGTGCGGGCCTTGCGGCCATTTTACCACTCTGTGGCGGAGTGGTGGGAGGACTGCATCAGGGCCTTTTGTATTGGTTTTGCTGTAGCGGAGTGAAGGCGGGCCCGGGCTCAGGTAAGTAGATGGACAAGTTCCCTGACATATTTGCATGGACTGCTTAATGCTGGGGTGAGCGTTAGGTGGGAAGTATTCCAGGGGGTAAAGGACCACATTAGAGAGCTCCTAGAGGGGAGGGTGCGGTCCCTGGCTTTCCAAGCCCAGGTCCGTGAATTGGAGGAAGGGGAGAGGCCCTCTGCTTATTTCTTTCAGGCAATGCAGGCAAGGCGGGATTCCGCAGCCATGCATAGCCTGGAGGGGGACGAAGGGCTTGTCACCAGGCCGCAGCAGATGCTGGAGGTGGCACAGACCTTCTACAAAGGCCTGTTCTCTGAGCGGGACTGTAACCCTGCTGTGCAGGAGGCCCTGTTGGGGGCCATTGAAAAGAGAATGGGGGAGGAGGAAGCTCAGTTGCTGGAGGCGCCCCTATCTTTGGGGGAGCTCACGGCGGCAGTGCGCTCCATGAGGAATGGGAAAGCCTCGGGGAGCGATGGTCTCCCCAAGAAGTTTTACTGCACCTTCTGGGAGCTGCTGGGCCCCGATCTCCTGGAGGTCTATAAGGTCCTCTTGGAGAAGGGGACCTTGGACTCCATGAGGAAGGGTGTTCTGGCGCTCGGTGTCCCCGGGAGGTCGTGCAGCTCGAACTTGCTGACAAAAAAAGACAAAAAAAACCACTCCACTAAAGAGTCAGGGTGGGTGGCCCTGGAACAGTCCAGTACATGCTGTGACCCTCCCCCGGACAACAAGGCAGCCCTTCTTCCTCCTCCCTCCCGGAGCACAGGAAGTCCTGGGCTGCTCTGCTGGCTGGTGGGGGCGTCACTGGCTTGGGCTGTTCCAGGGGCTGTGGTGGGGTGGCTGGGCTGGTGGGCTGGCCTTCTTGTGGCGCTGGGGACCAGGAACCCTCGTGGCTGTGGTGGCCGCCAGTCGGCTCTGCTGGCGGGCGGCTGCAGGCTTATCCCCTCATGGGCTCCGGGCAAACCAACTAAGCCAAACAAAGAACTAAAAACAACCAAACTGACGAGAAAGGAAGCAAAACGGCGCGGCCGCCGCTCGTGCGCCGCCCGTAGCTGACCCGCCTTCCCGGCCAAGTCCAGCTCACGGCGCGACCACCTCTCGTGCACCGCCCGTAGCTGACCTGCCTTCCCGGCCAGGTGCAGCTCCTCAGTGTCCCAGCTGAGGATCGCTTCCTTCCCCTCCCTGGTCATCTTCCGCTCCCTGTTTTTGGCCCGGAGGATCCGCCCGAAGCCCTGTCGGGAACACCTCAGCTGCCCCTTCTCCAGTGTGCTTCCTGGCTGGCCCTCCTGTGCCTCTTTGCTGTGCCGGAGCAGCCCCACGTTGGGTGCCACTGTGGCAAACACGCCTGCCACAGGCCACCGAAGTGGCTTTCCTTGGGGCCCTCCAGCACAGAGACACAGGGAGAAGATGTTCAAACAGTCCAGATTTATTTCACGAGGGTTTGGCAAGATGGTAACAGCCAAAGTGAGCAGATGTAACCCAGTCATGACCGAAGCTCCCCGTGTGAGTGGGGATGGCAGATTTAACCTGTGCGCAGTGATTACCTCACTACGCACAGGTGCAGCCACTCCTGTTCCTGGGCCCAATTAGCCTGGCCAATTATCTAATTCTTAACCAATTATCCAATTGGCCAGGTCTAATTAGCTTGACCCAGGGCAGGTGTGGCTGCTTAAACCAGCCATCCCCACACCACAGGAGCCTTTTGCCAAGTTGGTGCGCCAGGACCCAGGGGTGGATGGAGTGTTGATCCCGGGGGCAGTGGGCGAACGGCTGAAAATACAGCGATATGCGGATGATACCACACTGTTCGTGTCGTCCACCGCCTCCCTGAAACGTGTGGGAGAACTGGCTGGGCGTTTTGCGGCAGGAACGGGATCTAAAATGAATCTGGGTCCGACCGGCTGGGAGGAAGAGGAACAGGTCGGGGGCAAAGGAAGGTCTGCAGGCCCAAAAGGCAGCGTGCCAACTGGCGTTGGCAAACAGGTTTGCGATGCTGGGGGGGGGAGGGTGAGCAGTCAGGCTCAGACCTCAATATGGAGGTGGGCTCGACGTCTGGACTCATAGAGGGGTGGGATGTAGAGCGGTTAAAGAAGGCCATGGGGATGTCCCCAGAACAAAAAAAGGAGGGGAGGAGGAGGGGAAGAGAAGAACCCTGCTCGTCAGTGACTCCCCATTACTGATGGAGATCTCCATTATGACACTGAATGTGCGAGGACTGAGAGACTGTGTTAAGCGAAGGACGGTATATGACTTCATAGCCTCTGTAAGATGTAATATATGTTTTATACAGGAGGCACACTTCAGGGATGAGTGGGATATAAGAGTGTTTACGAGGGAGTGGAGGAGGGGGGGCGCGGTGTGGAGTGTGGGGGGTGTTCACTCCACGGGGGTGGGAATATTATTTGGGGACAGGCAGGTAAGGGTAGAGAGGGTTTTTACTGTAGTGCAGGGGAGGGTAATGGGGGTTGATGCCACAGCGGGGAATACAAAGTTGAGGGTGGTGGGAGTGTACAAACTTCAGCAGAGAGAAAGGACACAGTGGAGAGAATGGTGCCTCATCTAGCCACTAACAGGCAACTAATTGTGGGGGGGGGATTTTAATGTTGAATTGGGCAGAGCGGGAGATACTAGTGCTAAGAGCCTCAGAAGTCTCCTGGCTAAACTGGACCTGGTGGACGGGGGGAAGGTTGTGTCACCCCGTCTAGAAGGACCCACGTGGCGTAACTCACTAGGGCGAGGAGGCGAGAAAGGCGTGAAGGACCTGCAGCGCCAGTTAGAGTGGGAATATGGAGTGGGCAACCAGGGGGGTGCCATGGACCAGGCGGGCTGTGATACGCTCAAGGACAAGCTCAGGGAGATTTATGAAGGTAGGGCACGGGCTTACATTAGGCGTTCAAGGCATGAGTTCTTAGAGAGAAACGAGAAGTGCTCTGCAAGCTTTTTTAGCTCTGCAAGAGCCAGAAAGGTGAGACAAGTTTTTACGGGAATTAGGGACAGGGCTGGGAAAATATCAACGGAACCAGGGGAGATGACCAGGGTGGCAAATGAATTTTTTAAGGAAGTTTTTAAGGAAAGACAGGTAAGTGAGGAGAAAGGGAGGGAGTATGTGGAGTTTTTAAAACAGAGGGTGCCGGCAGAGTTGGTGGAGGGCCTGGAGGCCCCACTCACTCTTGGTGAGCTAGAGGGGGCACTTAGGAGGATGGGGAAGAGGAAGGCCCCAGGAATAGATGGGTTGCCAGCAAGATTTTACTGTACATTTTGGCACATACTAGGACCAGTTGTCCTGGGAGTGTTACAGGATGTGCTGGTCACTGGTCGATTGGGGGAGACAATGGCCAAAGGGGTCATCTCCCTAATACATAAAAAAGAAGAGGAAAGTGAGCTGGCCAACTGGCGCCCACTCACAATGCTCACCGTGAAGTACAAGTTACTGGCGACCGCATGAGGCATTGTCATGGAGGGCAGAGCAGGGGGTGAAAGTGCTCTATGAGGAGACCAGGAAGAGGGTGATAGGGGGTGCGGTGCCAGGGGTTGCCCCAAAGGTGTAGGTCGAGATACAGCCAAAGGGCCTCGACAACGGTCTGAGGGACCTTAATTGGTTGTGCCTTCACAAAAGGCTACTGGTGAGGGAGGTACTGTACCAGCATGGACTGACTAGGTCTCCGGCATGCCCGAGAGCTTCGTGCACGGATGAAACAATCAGGCACGTTTTTTGGGGGTGCCCGTTTGCTGGGGTAGTGTGGGCAAGAGCAGCGGGCACGATAGGCAAGGTGGAGCGAGGTTTTAACCTCACATGGGCCAGAATAGAGAGATGTATCGGGAGGGTGGTGGGAAATAGGAGGACCAGAAACCTGAGTTAGCTGGTAATCAGTTTATTCAAAAAAGGGTTGTGGGAGGCTCGGCAGGGGCTGGTGAAGGCCGGGAAGGACTGGGGGGTGGAAGGGGTGGTAAGAAGGGTGGAGGGAGACTTGAGGGAAAGAATCAGATGGGATGTAAAGAAATGGGGACAGCATGCTGCTAGAGAGCGGTGGAAGGGGGGTCTAGGCCTGCTCTGATTAACTGTAAGGGATCATGTACCAAAATGTTTGATGAAGTTAGAATTGTATGGTGAAGGCCAGGTTTAGTTTGGTTTTTGGTTTGTTTTGGCTGCCAGTGCCGTAAAATAAAAGGCAGGTATGCCCCGTGTTTTTGTGATGTGGAGATACGTCTTGTGTAAATAAAATAAAAATAAAAACATCTGTTCTCATCAGTTTAATATCTGATACGTCCCCAATCTGGGGACTACGTATTAAACGGATTTTTGGGACTGGGAGTCGGAGAAGGAGCTTGCTCGTTTTTTTTTGGGTGCAGGAGGAAGGGCGAAATATCTTGCTGCTGCTGCTGCTGCTGCTCTTCATGGGTAGGCAAGCAACTGAGTCCTTGTAGGTTTTTTTTTTTAAAAGAAATAGTTAGTTAGCTAGCTCGCTAGCTGGGTAAGTGAAGTTGGTTAAGTGAGTCGGCTAGCGAGCCAGTTTGCAGCAGTCCATGGCTCGCTTGCGCCCTCTGCCAGTCGGGCGGTTATCGTGTCTCCTCTCCCTCTTCCGCAGATAACGCGCGGGGGCGCCGACGGACAACTCCGGGCCTGCGGCTCCGGGCCGGGAGGGCCTACGGCGGCTGGTGACGACGAGAGGCCACGTGTGCTCAGGTTTCTCTTCATCACGCACAAATCTTTCGATGGCCAGAGGTCCCGGGGGAAGCGTTGAGGGGGCCCCGGACCAATGGCGAGCGGGGACTGGGTCCGGCCGGACCCCGCGATCGGATTCCCGGCCCCCTGGGCGGCGGCGGCCAGCTGTGGCCAATTTTCATGCCATCGCCTCTAGACCTTTTGGCTAAGATCAAGACAAGAGAAGAGAAGGCGATGTCAACCTATGAGGGAGGAGTGCCGGCCCACCGGGTGCGGCTGAGGAACACCGTTCGCTTCATTGCTGATGATGGATCGGATAGAAGAAAAGACTTTGGATTGGATTTTTTTAATAGAGGTTTTTTTGATGTAACCTTTTATTCGGAAGCAGCCTGTTTTAATTTATACAATCAATTTGCTAATTGCAAAGATGCAAAGCAGCTGCAAGGAATTCGGGTGGAGCTTTACTCTAAAGCGCTGCAGCCTCTGACTGTTCATTTATACAATCCGTTTGTTAGAGAGGACATTTTAAGTTTTTTGTTTAAGTACTATGCGGATGTAAGGGAGGGAGTCAAGCTCAAAGACCGGTACGGTTTTTGGAACGGCAAACGGCGATATATGGTGCGTATTAAGGAAGACCCACAGAGTGTGGGGGGGCACGCGCACCCCCCTGGAGCTTTTGCCATCGGGCCTGATCGAGGCTATCTGTGGTATCCTTGCCGGAAATGTGGGTCCTTTGAAAGAAGGTGGGGTATTTGAAAGAAGCCTGCACCACGGTACGGTGCAGGCACTTCATGTCAGGGGAACACCTAACAAAAGATTGCGCAGCCCCAAAATCCTGCACGCTGTGTGGTAGCTCACGGCACCTGTTTCGAGGGTGCCCTGATAGGAAGGCCTCATATGCTGCCATGTTTCAGCCTGGAGGCAGTGATCGGGCAGGTGTGCTGAGGAATGCGGGGGAGGGGACCCCCGCAGTAACGAGGCAGGCTTTTGGTCCTGTTGTGCCATTGGCTCCAGCTCCTGCTCCAGCTCCGGGTCCAGCTCAGGCTTTCGCTCAGGTTCCCGCTCCTACTCCGGGTCCGGCTCCTGCTCCGGTTCCAGCTCAGGCTCCCACCCCTACTCCGGATCCGGCTCCGGCTCTAGCTCTAGTTCCGGCTTCTGCTCCAGATCCGGCTCCTGTTCTGATTCCGGTTCTGGGTCTGACTCTGGCCCCGGATCCGCCTCCGGTTCAGTATCTGGTCTTAGTTCCAGCTCCGGTCCCTGTTCCAGATCCGGCTCCGGTCCCTGCTCCAGCGTCGGCTCCGGTTCCTGATCCGGTTCCAGCTCCAGCGCGGGCTCCGGCTCCGGATTCGGCTCCGGGGCAGGTTTTGATTCCACCTCCAGTTCCAAGCCCAGCATTACCTGGGTTGTCTCTAGCCTCGTCTTCTGTGGACGTGCAGTCACCAATGCTTTGGGAGGACAGTCCCGCCCCAGAAGGGGGGGATGTAGCAGAATGGGCAAAGGTGGCTGTGCGCAAGCGTGCCCATTCAGGAGACCCGGAGAGGCCAGAGAGCCAAAGGACGGTCCTGGCATCCCTCTGAAGAACCGTTTTGAGGTTCTAGGGGGAGCAGCGGAGGGGGAGAAGTCAGTTTTGGACCATGAAATGGACATCGGGCCTCCATCCAGTCTGCTGGAGGGCTGGGACGTGGAGGGACTGGTGGAGGCAATGGGGATGGGAGCGGGGGCAGAGGGTTCCTCGGAAAGGGACCAGAATGAGCACAGGGGTGGTGGGTTCTGGGTTCCATTTATTTTGGTGAGTGCATTTTTGGTTATTCGCTATAGAGGCGAGTATAATCACTTTAAATGTACGGGGTTTGAGGAACCCCATGAAGAGAGAGCTGCTTTATTTTCCTCACTGGCTGCAATGTGGGGGGAAATTTTCTTGCTGCAGGAGGTCCATTTGAAAGATGAGAAGGATGTGGCGGCCTTTTCAAAGGAGTGGGTGTGAGGGCCATCGGGGTGGTCAGTGGGCACTCAGATGGTGTAGGAATTTTATTTAAGGGGCACAATTTTGTCATAGAGGTGGTGTGGGTGCACGCGGGCAGGGTGATGTACATAGATGTTAATTATAATTATAAGTTTCCTGTTATAAATGTGTATGACCCCATGCAATGTGGACAACGCCTGAGCATTTTTAAAGGACTGACAGGGTGTCTATCCACAACAAGACAGATCCTTCTCAGCGGGGATTTTAATGTCTCTTTGGATGGGGTGGGGGACAGCTCGAGTAGGGGGAGATTACTCCGCAAGGGCCCTGGCAGAGCAAGTGCGGGACTTCGCCCTGGTCGATGCCTACCGACTGGTACATCCTGGGGGGTCCGGGGTCACTTGGCGGAACTCCAGAGGGGCGGCAAGTCGCCTTGATTACGTGTTTGTTGGGAAAGAGCGGGCAGGCATTTCGTGCGCACTTCTCCCATCGTGGGCATCGGATCACGATATGCTGCGGGTGTCTTTCCGGGTGGACGGGACCAAGTGGGGCCCAGGCTTTTGGAAGCTGAACGTGTCCCTGCTCAATTCAGAGGCCTTTAAATCCACCTTTAAAAGGTTTTATAAATCGGTGCAGAACTTGCGGCCATTCTACACCTCAATATTTGAGTGGTGGGAGGCAGCCAAGGTGCGTTTTGGGCAGTTCTGCCGCAGTTTCAGCGTCGGGCAGTGGTGGAGAGAACGCGCTGAAATAAGATGGTGGCTCGAGACGCTGGCGTACCTGCACGCACAGCTCAATAACGGTAAGGTGGTGAGGTGGGAGGCCTATGAGGGGGTGAAGGAGCGGGTCAGGAGCCTTCTAGAGGACAGAGCTAAAGCTCTGGCTTTCTAGACACGGCTGAGAGAGATGGAGGAGGGAGAGAAGCCCACCTCCTTTTTCTTTCAGGCCGCTAGGGCGCGGAAGAACACCTCTACCATTTCTGGTCTGAGGGGGGAAGGGGGGCTCGTAACAGGCATCCCAGAGATGCTGGAAATTGCGGAGGGGTTTTACTCTGATCTTTTCAGCAGGAGAGTGCGCAACCCGGAGGTGCAGGAATCGCTCCTTGACTGCGTGGCAGCCCGGTTAGGAGAGGAGGTGGTGCAGACTTTGGAGGCAGGTCTCAGTTTGGACGAGGTAACAATAGCACTGCGCTCATTGAGGGACGGACGGGCGGGCCCCGGGGCACGATGGGCTCCCGAAGGAGTTCTATGGTGCCTTCTGGGACCTCATAGGGCCTGACCTCTTGGAGGTGTTTCAGGCTCTTTTGGAGGGGGGGGGGGGCTGTCGGCCTCCATGAGGAAGGGGGAGCTGGCACTACTGTTTAAAGGGGGAGATAAGGCGAAACTTAAAAATTTGCGCCCTCTCACCTTGCTGACGATGGATTATAAGGTGTTGGCTAAAGCAACCACCCTTCGCCTGAAGCAGTTGATGAACGGCCTAGTTAGTCCTGATCAGACCTGTGGTGTGCCCGGGAGTTCCTACAGCTGGAACTTGGTTCTGCTGCGGGACGTCATAGATTGGGCGCGCCTGGTCAGCACTGACCAGGAAAAGGCCTTCGATCGCGTCCAGCACGCTTTCTTGTTCCGTGTATTGGAGCGCATGGGCTTCGGTCCCCGTTTTATGGCTTGGCTGCGTATGCTATATTGGGGGGTGTATAGCTGTGTGCGGATCAACGGGTTCCTGAGCGGGGCCGTGGAGCAGGCTGGGGGAGTGCGGCAGGGGTGCCCGCTCTCCCCGCTGCTCTACGCCCTGTTCATGGAGCCCTTCGCAGAGCTGGTGCATCGGGATGCAGGCATCGACGGGGTGAGGATCCCAGGGGCTGCTGGGGATATTTTTTAAATCCAGCAGTACGCGGACGACAATATTCGTGGCTTCCTCCCGGTCGCTGGCGAGGGTGTGTGTTCTGGTGGACAAGTTTGCAGCGGGGACAGGTTCAAAGGTGAACCTGGCAAAGTCCTCGGTTTGTTCTGCGGGCAGTGGAGAGAGGAGCTGGGGGATTTGTGGGGGATTTGATAGGTGCGAGGGAGGGCTGAAAGTGTTGGGTGTCCAATTCTTTCCCCAAGGGATCACAGAGTGGAACTGGGAAGCGCGTTTGGCCCTGGTGAGATCGCGGCTGGGGATGTGGGGAAGAGAAGGCACAAGTCTTCCAGTTTAAGGCACAAAAAGTGGCCTTTGAACAGGACGAGAAATGCAGTGCGTTTTTCTTTAAAACCGTGAAGGCCGCTGCAGTTAAAGCAGCAATGACTGGTTTGAGGGGAGAGGATGGCGTACTGCGGACTGACAAGGATGGCATGATGGAGATTGCCACTGACATTTACAGACAGTTGTTTAGGAGGCAGGAGGTGGATAGTGGGATGGGGGAGTTATTTTTGGGGCATTTGGATGCCAAAGTGCCTGAGGCAGTCAGGGCTGTGCTGGAGCTCCCTATCTCACTGGAGGAGCTTACGGCAGCCTTGAAAGGGATGAAGGGAAAAAAAGTCCCTGGGAAAGACGGGATTCCTAAAGAATTCTATGAGGAGTTTTGGGATGTCCTGGGGCCTGACCTGTTGAAGGTTTTTTTAGATATTTTTAACTGCGGGGAATTATGCCCTTCAATGAGGGAAGGGGTGTTATCCCTTTTATTTAAAAAGGGAGACCCAGAGGACTTAAACAACTGGCGACCTCTGACACTATTAGGGGCAGATTATAAATTACTGGCAAGGGTTATGGCACTCAGATTGGGGCTGGCTATGCCACATATAATCCATGAGGACCAGACCTGTGGGGTGGGGGGCAGGTCTGTTTTTTATAATTTGCAGTTGGTCAGGGACGTGGTGAGCTGGGTGGAGGATAGGGGAATCCCGTTGGTGTTGGTTAATTTGGACTAAGAAAAGGCTTTTGACAGAGTTAGTCACACATTTTTGTTTCGTGTATTAGAATATTTTGGGTTTGGTTCAAATTTCTTGCGTTGGATACACATTTTGTACAGCAAGGTGGGTAGTACGGTGAAGATTAATGGGAATTTAGGGGGTGTTATTTTGCAGAGGAAGGGGGTCAGACAGGGATGCCCGCTCTCCCCTCTCCTTTATGTATTGTATGTTGAGCCATTGGCTGCAGCCCTAAGGGCAAGTGACAGAGTGCAGGGATTGTGGTTGCCAGGAGGTGGTGGGGCCCCCTTGAAGGTATCTCAGTACGCCGATGACATGTCTTTGTTCCTAACATCAGACCGCAGTGTGGACGAGGCATTGAGGGTAGTGGGGGATTTTTCGCACTTAATTTGAGGAAATCTCAGATTAAGTTTTTTGGTGCATGGGCAGGGAGGAGAGATAATTTGGGAGGCATGTCTCTTTGCGATGGGCCCATAAGAATTTTAGGGGCAGAGTTTGTAGAGGGTGACAGCAGTGAGATAAACTGGACTAAGAAGATCGCAAAGGTAAGAACAAAGCTGGGGTTGTGGCAGCAGCGATCACTTACATTTACAGGGACGGTCTTGATATTAAAGGCTGACATTTTGCGCTCCTTAGTTTTCCTCAGTTACATCTTTCCTTTATCGGCACGCTTGCGTAAGGGCTTATCAAAGGCAATTTTTAAATTTTTTTGGGGGTCATACGAATATGTACAGAGGATACTGATGTATCAGGCTGTGGAGGAGGGTGGGCGGGATGTTCCCCGTCTTCCCTTGAAATTTGACGTGTTGTTTTTTTGTAATATGTGTAGTTCTTTGGTAAGGCCGGTGGATCACAAGTATCAGTACTTTGTTCGTTTTTGGTTTCTGTCATCAGAGCGACATTTGTGAACCGGCTCCTGTTCCGGGTTCTGTGGTGGCTGCTGATGCTGGGGTTAGCCCTGCTTCAGTGCCAAGTCATAACATGACTGGTGCGAGGGGGTATGTCCGGATGTTTGGACCTGGGGCATCTAGTGATCCAGGATCCAGGCTTTCAGCCTCAAGTGAGGTTTCTTCTCCAGAGCTGTTTTCTTCAGTAACTGAGCAAGTCCCAAAGGGGAAAGTGACTGCATCAGAAAAGGGAGCGCCACTACTGACCACAGCGGATCTGCAGACGCCAGTTTCATGGGGAGATTTTTTTTCAGAGGAGGGGGCTGGGGCAGAATGGGCTATGGTTGGGGTTTGGAAGCGGGCAGCATCAGGGAGTGACGTTTGTCAAAGGGGGGCGAAGGCGCAGCCACAAATTGTGGTGGGAAATCGCTATGCAGCTTTGGCCAGGGCATCAGAGCGGGATGAGCTTGGGGTGGGGGGAGAAATGGAAATGGAGGTTGGTTCTCCCTCAGGCTTGTTAGAAGGGTGGGATGTAGAGTGCTTAGTGGAGGCAATGGGGATGTCTCCAGAGGTGGGGATCACGCAGGGTGAAGGGAAGGATGGGGGAGTTTGATTTTTGGTATTGTAGTGAGTTTCACTTTTGACGTGTTAATTTTGTCTTTTAGATTAAATGGATTTGTCTTTTATTACAGTTAATATATGGGGGCTGAGGGACCCCATGAAAAGGGCAGCAGCGTTTGCATCTTTAGCAAGTATGCAGGGGGAGGTCTTCCTTCTGCAGGAGGTCCATCTGAAGGATGAGGAAGATGTTGTGGCTTTTTCTAGGGAGTGGGTGTGGGGGCCTTCTGGCTGGTCGGTGGGCAATGTAAATGCTGATGGGGTGGGAATATTGTTCAAAGGTCATTCTTTTGTTATTGAGGAAGTGGTAGAGGTGGTAGCAGGCAGAGTGATTTTTATAGATTATAGTTTTATAGTTATAGATTGGTTCTGCTAAATTCAGAATCATCAATGTCTATGCTCATGCATACAGCGGGAGACAGCTAGAATTATTTCGCGAACTGTCAGGTTGCCTGTCCACTGCCCGGACTGTCATCTTGGGGGGAGATTTTAATGTCTCGCTGGACGGTGTAAGTGCCTCAGGGGCAAGGGAAACAGACTATTCAGGGAAAGCACTGGCGAATTTAGTGGGAGATTTTTCCCTCATAGATGTGTATTGTGCGGTTCACCCAAATAGTGTAAGGCATACGTGGAGAAATTCACGAGGGGTGGCCAGTTGCTTGGACTACTTTTTTGTTGGGAAGGAGCAGAAGGGGTTAAAGTGCGGGCTTCTTCCCCTATGGATGTCTGACCACAATGCAGTTCAGATGTCCTTTAGGGTAAAAGATCACAGTTAGGGGCCAGGGTTTTGGCAATTGAATGTTTGTTAAAATCTGGTAATATTAATACAACGTTTTCTGCCCTTTATCAACTGGTTCGGGCCTTGCGGTCTCTTTACCCCTCTGTGGCGGAGTGGTGGGAGGCAGCAATGGTCTGCTTCCGAGAGTTCTTTTGGAGGCTCAGCATTTCTGTGCAGAGGAAGGAACGGAAGGAGGTAAGGCAAGTGGACTAAATGTCTTACATATTTGCATGCGCAGCTAAATGCAGGGGTGACAGTGGAGTGGGCCATGTATGAGGGGGTAAAGAGTAGGATAAAAAGGGGAGGGGAGAGCTCGGTCCCTGGCCTTTCAGGCAAGGGTCAGGGAGTTTGAGGAGGGAGAAAAGCCTACAGCCTTTTATTTCAGGCTGTTAAGGTGAGGCATAATGCCTCCTTCATGCATGGTCTGGTGGGCACTGGAGGCCTTGTCACAGAGACACAGGCAATGCTGGACATAACTAGAGACTTCTTTTCAGACCTTTTTTTGTTAGCGTGAGTGAGATCCGGAGGTTGAGGCAGCCCTTCTGGACTGCATAGGGAATAGACTGGGGAAGGAGGGGTTTCAGTCTTTGGAAGCACCCTTGATGATGGGGGAAGTAACAGAGGCTGTGAGATCAATGAGGGATGGATAGACAGCAGGCTATGATGGGCTTCCTAAAGAATTCTATGTCACCTTTTGGGAGTTACTGGGGCCTGACTTATTAGAAGTCTATAAGACCATCTTGGAGAGAGGTTTATTAGCTGACTCCATGAGGAAAGGGATATTGGAACTTCTATTTAAATCAGGGAATCGTGTGGAGCTAAAGAATTGGCGGCCACTAACCTTGCTCACAACAGATAAGATCTTGGCAAAGGTCGCAACCCTCCGCCTAAAGCAAGTAATGAGCAGGTTAGTGAGCCAAGATCAGACGTGCGGGGTCCCGGGACGTTCATGTACGTGGAACCTGTTGCTAATGAGGGATGTTCTGGATTGGGTGGAGGAAAGGAATTTACCTCTAGCGGTGGTTATTATCAACCAGGAAGAAGCTTTTGACCGAGTTCAGCACAGGTTTCCGTTTAGGGTACTGAAGCGTCTTGGGATTGGACCTTTCTTTCTTAGTTGGCTGCACACGCTGTACAGACAGGTCGATAGCAGTGTGCGGATTAATGGCTTCTTGGGTGAAGCAGTGGAGCAGGTCGTGGGGTGAGGAAGGGGTGCCCTCTTTTACAGATAACGCACGGGGGCGCCGACGGACAACTCTGGGCCTGCGGCTCCGGGCGGGGAGGGCCTACGGCAGCTGGTGACTGTGAGAGGCCATGTGTGCACGAGTTTCTCTTCATCACGCACAAATCTTTCGCCTTTTACTAAAGATTTCCGTGGAGAGGAACACTCCTGAGTTTGTGCTATTTTTGGATGCCCCGTCCACCAGACGGGGCGACTTTTCTGTTCTTAAGAGAGCTTGTTAATGACTTATCAGTTGCATGTGTTATAGAAAATAGACTGCCTCCTAGCTTACTTAGCTAGGCAATTACATAGCTGTTCTGTGAGTGTTTGTGTAATTAAACAGCGATAGAGCCTTTAGCATGTAGGTAGCTACTGTGGCAGGGGACAGGGGGCTTCGTGGGTGGAGCTGAGGTGATGACCAGAAGTCCCGGGGGAAGCATTAAGGGGGCCTGGACCAATGGCGAGCGGGGACTGGGTCCAGCTGGACCCCGCGATCGGATTCCCGGCCCCCTGGGCGGCAGCAGCCAGCTGTGGTCAATTTTCAGGCCATCGCTTATCGGCCTTTTGGCTAAGATCAAGTGTGCCAGTTGCAATGACAGCTGTTTTCAGACGAGCTTAAAACATGGCGGCAGGGAATTGGAGAGCGATCAAGAACACGGCGAGGGTGAAGTGGAATGGAGTGACAGGCGGTCTGCCGCAGAGAGAAGATTTTGTCAGGGATTTCGTCATCCGGCGTTTCAACCTGACGGATACAGAGATCCTGGGTATTCAGAGGAATGGAAAGGAAGAATTTGTGGACATTGCTTTCAGAGAGCCTGGGCCGTTTGAAATGTTTCTAAAGAAATGCAAGGAGGAAGCAGAGGATCTCAGGATTGGGTGATTATTAAAATGTTTGAAATGAATTTGCCTGATGAATCCATTACCAGTTTCCTGGAGAAGTACTCCCGGGTAGTGGTGGGGCCAAAGTACCGAAGGGACTGCTTTGGCTTCTGGAATGGCCAGAGGGTGTATGAGGTCCTGTTGAAGGAGAATGACCATGGTTTCGAGGGCTTCCTGCACCCGCCGGCGCTCTGTAGAAGGAGTAAAAGAGCATGTGATGTACTCCAGGCAGCCCCCGTTCTGCAGGCGCTGCATGGAGGTGGGTCATCCAAGCGACCAGTGCGAGTCGGTGGTTTGCCACGACTGCCGAAAGAAGGGTCACATGGCGGCGGAGTGCAGGGAGTCCCGGACCTGCAACATCTGTGGCTCTGAAGAGCACCTGATGCGGGCCTGCCCAGAGCGCCGGCGTTCCTACGCCGATGCCCTGAGAAGGGGTGAGAAGGAGGGTCAGCGACCGGCCCAGGCGGCGAAGGCGGAGGTGGGCAAGGAGGGCGAGGCAGCAGGAGTGGGGGAGTCCGAGGGCAAGGAGAAGGCCAGGGCTGAGCCTGCAACTGGCCCAGCAGATGCTGAAAAGCTTGCAGAGGAGAGTGGGAAGAAGGAGTTGGAGAAGGAGGTGGAGGAGGTGGTGGCAACATTAGCAGGGTTGGAGAGAGAAGGCGATCCTGCGGAGCAGGCCATCCAGCTTTGACTGGAAAACAGCTATGAATTACTTGGTGAAATCCAAAAGCTGAATATTAAACTGCCTGCTAATGCTAGTCCGAACACTAACACCAGCTGCCTTACTGGACCTAAGCAGCCCACTAGCGCCAGCTCCAGCGCCAGCGGTGTCTAATGTGAAGAAATGGCAATAAGACTTTAAAATAAGACTTTACTCATTGGGGACTCAATAACCAGAAACATAAAGAGCAAGATGATAGAAAATATTTTCATCCCAAATGCAACAGTTGAACGGGTAACAGACTTAACACCGCAAATCCTCTCCACCAAACCCTATGTACAGAAGGTTATTGTACATGCAGGGTTATACGATATCCTCCCTAAGGAATCACAGGGATCTGAGCTATTGAAAAAGGATTTTTCCAACCTGTTGAAGCTACTTTCTAAGCCTCCTATACAGACATTCATCTCAGGCCCAATTCCTACTCTGAACAGAGGAGTTGGATGCAGGCTACTCAGCCTTAATACCTGGCTAACAACAGCCTGTGCCACATCTGTGACAACTTCAACCTGTTTTGGCTCCGAAATTGAGTTTTTAAACAAGATGGCATTAATACAAGCTGGAGTTGGACGCGGCTCCTTAGCGCCAACTTAATCTATGGCGCAAACACAAACTCCAAGGATGCTGATAACAAACATATGCCCCCCCCCCCCCCCTCCCAGAGTTAACAACGGGCAATGCTTGAAATCTCTCTACAAGGCCATGGCTGAGCGGCACTCTCCCTCAAGGACCACCAACAGGGGCATGCATTCTCTCCCCTCTGCATCTCCCACCTCCCACTCATCTGATCCTGTCCTAGACCTGACCACAGGCCTGGAAAGACTATCTCTGTCTTTCCCACGAACCTCACCCCCCGAGCCTCCCCCCATCTCTCCTGTCCGCCAGGTCGCTGACTGCCTCAAGTCAAAACTTCTGGAGATTAATGTTTTGCTAGAGGCTTGGCCATCTCCCACCTGGGTGGCCCATCACACCAGAGCCACGAGGACTGCAATATGTTGTCCTCAGGGTCCCTATCTTGACACTGGCACCCCACCCTACATCTCCTCTACCAGGCATGGACCCCTATCCAGGACCGCCTGTCTCCCTCCCCCCTCCACCCCCCCCCCCCTCTCCCCATTCCCCCACTTGCTTCAATGTCAGTGCCTGTTCTTATCACCCACAGACTACGCAGAGCAGCACATCCCACACGCACTGCTAATCTATCCAACCTGAGCCCGATTTCTCCCTGTCAGCTTCTGTCTGTTTCAGGCCCTATTACTATGGCATTATTTAATGTAACGCCACTCACAAATAAGAGTTTTTTTGTTAATATTATCTCGGATAAGGATCTGCACTTTATGTTTCTGGTTGAGACCTGGCTTAACAATGACGGTGCGGCAACACTTATCGAAGCTTGCCCCCCGAACTATGACTTCTTTCAGTCAGTAAGGCAGGGCAAAAGAGGGGGTGGAATAGCTGCTATTTTCTCTAATCATTTTAGCTGCACTGAGATTGATTTGGGTACATTTTCATCTTTTGAATATCTTGCCATTGTGCTTAAAGCTGACCCAGTCGTTCTTATTTTAACATTATACAGGCCGCCTAAGCAATCCTCAATATTTATTCCTGAGTTTTTTGAGCTTATGTCCATTGTGCTCACTAGTTATGACAGAATAATTTTTAATGGAGACATGAATATTAATAATAGTGCTGACTCCAAGACTATGGAATTTATAAATCTATTAGACAGCTTAGAATTCATTCAACATGTCAGTGAAGCCACCCATCAGCATGGTAATATACTTGACTTGGTAGTATCGCTAAGGATAAGCATCGACAATGTCTGACATTACTGTTTCTGATCATTACTGTGAGTACTTTGAAGTTCTGTTAAACATCTCCAGTGACAAAAAAGAAATTCAAATTCAGAAGTGATATTTAGATGGTACAGCAGAACAAGTTTTCTGAGTATGCAAAATCCTTGGATGTCTGTACTGATAACTGCTTGATAAATGAGATGGTTTATGCCTTTAATAGCAAGTTAGGTAACATGTTGAATGAAGTCGCTCCAGTTAAGGTTAAAAAGAAGCTTTGTGATCAAGTGGCACCATGGATAAATAGCACGATCCGTGAGCTTAAGAAATTATGTAGAAGAGCCAAAAGAAAATGGAGAACAACCAGGCTAGAGGTTCATCGGTGCATTCTTAAGGAATGCATTACTACCTTTAATAATGGTGTACGCACTGAAAGAAGAGCCCACTTTTCAAGGGTCATTGTAGAGAATGGTACCAACTCTAGGGTACTGTTTTCAACTATTGATCGATTACTAAATCCCATGCCAGCCTCTGATCTTCTCAACCAAGCTTCTACCTCAAAGTGTGAGGAATTAGCACATTTTTAAAATAACAAAATAACAACCATTAGAGCTGGTATTGTTAGAAACACAGGTAACTTATATGATCTGCCCTGTAATAAGCCAGCCATGATGAGAAACTTTACAAGCATTTCTGAGGCAGAGCTCTGTAAGATAGTAGCACAGAGTAAACCTTCAACATGTCATCTTGACCCAGTTCCTACTGCATTCTTTAAAAATGTTTTTAAGAGTGTCTCCGCACCTGCTCTAAAGATAATTAACACATCTCTGGAGACTGGATTCTTTCCCAACGCTTTCAAAACTGCGGCAGTGAAACCCCCATTGAAGAAATCAAATTTAGATTCAAATGTCTTAAGTAACTACAGACCTATATCCAACATATCGTTCATGAGCAAGATACTTGAAAAGGTAATCTTTAGTCAACTTAACATCTTTCTAAATGAGAACGGTACTCTACAGAAGTTCCAGTCAGGTTTTAAATCGAATCACAGTACAGAGACAGCTCTAACTAAAATAGTGAATGATCTTAGACTTAGTGCTGATGCTAACAAGGTTTCAGTTCTTATTCTTTTAGATTTGATCGCAGCTTTTGACACGATTGACCACAATATCCTAATCAATTGTCTTGAAAACTTGGTTGGTCTCTCCGAATGCGCTCTTAACTGGTTCCGAACACATATTACAGGGAGACAATTTTATATTAATCTTCGAGATCACGTGTCAGAAAAATGTGACATATCTTTTGGTGTTGCACAAGGGAACTGCCTTGGTCCCCTTCTTTTTTCATTATATATGCTTCCTTTAGGTCATGTCATCAGACAGCACAATGTTAATTTCCACAGCTATGCTGATGACACAGTTATACATTGCAGTTGAGCCAGATGATCTGAATGCATTATTCTCCCTGACTACCTGTCTGTCCGCAGTGAATCAATGGATGAGCAATAATTTCTTAAAGTTAAACGAAGACAAGACAGAAATACTTTTAGTTGGCCCCAAAGCCAAAAGGGATGCACTCTTTAATAGGTTAGGAAATTTGGTTCTGATCTAAGTTTTAAACCTCACATCAACAAGGTGACAAATACTGCTTTCTTCCATCTAAGAAACATTGCCAAGGTATGGCCATTTCTATCAAGACAGGATTCTGACAAGTTAGTCCATGCATTTATTTCAAGTAGGTTGGACTATTGTAATGCTCTTTTTACTGGTCTTCCAAAAAAGTCAATTGAAAGATTACAACTAATTCAGAACTCTGCTGTTAGACTTTTAACAAAAACAAGGAAGAGAGAGCATATTACTTCTGTTTTAGCTACACTGCACTGGCTCCCTGTATCTTAGAATTGATTTTAAAATCCTTTTACTTGTATACAAAGCTCTAAATGGTTTATTGCCCTCTTACATTTCAGATTCCCTGCTGTTTTATGTCCCTTCGTGAGCCCTAAGGTCATCTGCAGCTGGTTTATTAATGGTTTCCAATAGTTCACAAAAGAAAATTGGGGATGCCGCTTTTAATCATTATGCCCCTAAACTATGGAACACCCTGCCAATTCATATGAGAAAGGCTAGCTCTGTGGACATTTTTAAGCGGAAACTGAAAACACACTTTTTTAATCTAGCTTATATCTAGCAGCACTGTTTTTAGCACAGTTTTTATTATTTTTACTCTATTTTTTATTTTTGTTTTTACTGATTTCTTTGTCTGCTTTTTATTTTATTTTTTAAATTTTATTTCTGTATTTCTGTATTTTTATCTTTTCAATTCTTTGTAATTGCTTTGACGCTGAATATAAAGCACTTTGAGCTACATTTTATGTATGAAAGGTGCTATATAAATAAAGCTTATTATTATTATTATCCAGGGGGAGGAGGACAGTGTTGTCCAGGACACTGACTCGGACGAGATGGAGATGGCGGATGAGGGCAGCGTGGGCTCCGGCATGGAGGAAGATGGAGATGGACCGGTGAGGGGTGGAAAGAGGAAGAAGGAGAGGACGGAGGCGGCAGGAGAGAGGCCCTCAAAGGCGAAGGCTCAGCCTTTCGACTGGGCGAAGGAGGTGGAGCTGGCTTTCTCTGGTCGGCAGCCTGAGCTCATGTTCGAGGATGCAGAAGAGATTGTGGATGTGCTGGGGTTCAGGTAGGGTTTGGTTCCTTTTTTTGTGGATACGGGAGTTAGTTTCTCCTTGTTTAGTTCAAGTTATGGCACCTAAGACATTTATTTTTTTAAATACAAGAGGTCTCAAGGACCAGGGGAAGAAGTCAGCGCTTTTTTGTTCTTTTAGCTCTATCCCTTCTTCAGTTGCATTTTTGCAAGAATGTCATTTGGCGGGATGGGGAGATGTGACTATGTATACCAGGGACTGGACATTGGGACCATCAATTTGGAGCGTGGGGCATCTGCACACTGATGGACTGGGGATTTTGTTTAAGGGTGGGGGAGTGTTTATTGAGGAATACATAACGGTAGTTCCAGGAAGACTTCTGTGTGTTGATGTTATATGGGAGGGGGGTAAGTACAGGTTAATTAATACTCATGCACCATGTAATGTGACTGAGCGTTTGGCTTTTTAAAAGTTTTTTTTATGATTTACTAGCGACAAATAGGTGTATTATTTCGGGGGGGGGGGGTTAATTTTTCTTTGGATGAAGGCATGTTGGGAGGGAGGAGGGATTTTACTGTTTATTTTATGAAAGACATGCTGAAGAAATATAATTTGGTGGATGTGTTCCGGGCAAAGACAAAGGGTATACATGGGGAAATTCAAGGGGGTGTTGGAAGCGGCTGGACTACTTATTCACCCCAGCAAAGTGTCATGTGGGCAAGTTCCGGGAGTTGCCTAATTGGTCATCAGATCATAATTAAATTCAGTTTGTTTTGGAGGGGGGTGGGGCTGGGAAGAGAGACATGTGGAAATTTTATTCTGAATTTTTGTTAGATTACATATTTTTTGAACAGTTTGGGGAGTTTTATTTAGATTGGAAGGCTTTTAAAGAAAGGTAGGATTCTGTGTTGGATTGGTGGGAGATAGATAAGGTAAGGATCAGGGAATTCTGCATAAAGTATTGTGTAGCTAAAAGGAAGGAGGAGAAGGAGAAGGTTTGGGCTCTGCAGCGGGAGCTGCAGTATTGGATATGAGTGGCTAATAGGGGAGGGCGGGTAAACATGGGGGAGGTGAAAGCAATTAAAGAGGAAATCAGGGAGTACTTTTCCTGTAGGGCGGGGAAATTCGCATTTTTGGCAGGGGCGGAGGCGAGGGAGAAGGATGAGCAGGTGATGGCCTTTTTTATAAACGGTGTGGGCGCGGCAGGGTGCGGCCTTTATAGAGGCTCTGGCGACAGAGCAGGGGGAGGCGGTGCTGCAGCAGGACAAACTGGATGCTGCAGCCCAATTCTACGCGGCTCTATTCAGGAGGGAGGAGCACGACGTGAGGGAGGGGGACCACCTAGTGGTCAAACTCTGGAGGGAGGTTGGGCCTGGCAGGCAGGAGGACTTGGGAAAAGCCGTTGAGATGGAGGAGGTGAGGACTGCTCTGTTCTCACTGAAGAACGGGAAAACAACGGGAAAACACATCTGTATTGAAAACGTAAAGAAAAGGTTAGACTTGTGGAGAGGAAGGAGGCTCACATTACCAAGGAAGGTGCTGGCGATTAATGCAGATATTTTACCCCCGTTTATTTATTTGGCTAGAGTGTTTCCGCTCCCAATGTTATTTAACCCTATATCGCCATTTGTATCACATATGATACATGAGTTTCTGAGACTTCTAGGTCATCAACATAATCAATACTTTCCTGAAAAACCTGTTGTAGACAACCTAATACATGTATTCTGCCCTCTGGTGGATTATCTGTGCACTGCAGGTAGTAGGGGGTCTTTCAGTTGTAATGCCGAAAATGGCTACCTCCATATACGGAGGGGCATGTGTTTTTCTGGGGAATCTTTTCTAATTTTGAAAAAGTTACGGTAAGAATAACATTTATTTTGTTACTAATATTTCAATATGAATATTCACTGTACTGAAGAAACTTATAATTACTTAATATTTTGTACATTATTTTATAGTAAAATCGTGTTGAAAATGTGTGTATTAAATATAATACAGCAGGTATATAAGGTAATTTATCTGTAAATTCCTCAATCGTCATTGTATTGCATTTCATGATGCAGTATGCATTATGCCTACCACAATGTAAAATACACTATTTTGATTATTTAATTTAACTAATTAAAGATTGAAATGAAGATATATTTGGAGTGGAAATTGAGATATTTTGATGTATTTTTTATATCCAACCGGCACAAGCATGATAATCAGTTATGTTGCTACATAGGCACAGTACAAATGAACAGGGCAGGCCTAAAAGAATGCAACATGATGGATGAAAATGATTTGAAGAAAAGGGGAAGAGGGTCACTCGATTTTAGAGTAAACCAGGAAAACAACATCATTGTAAGATGGTGTGACAACAAAGCTGTGAACCTACTTTCTTCTTTTGTTGGCATCGAACCAGTGGGATACATAATGGTTCCCAGACCAGCCATTGTTGAATCATACAACAAATTCATGGGAGGTGTTGACCTCCTTGATATGCTGTCTGCACTTTACAAGTTCAGCTTCAAATCCCGAAGATGGTATTTGTACATTTGGTGGCACACTGTCACAGTGGCAGTCATCAATGCATGGAACCTCTACAGAAGAGACCAGAAGAAACTGGAGCCCCAGAAGAAACCCATGGCCCTGCAAAGGTTTCAGGCTTCTGTTGGCACTTCTCTCACAAGCGCAGGAAAGGCCAAAATCAAGTGTGGCAGACCACTATCCTCTCCAGTACCAGAAGCAGCACCCCCCCGCAAAAGGCCAACTGCTAGTGTACCTGCTGATGTGAGAAAGGATGGCATTGATCATTTCCCAACATGGGAAACCCGACAGAGATGCAAGCACTGCACAGGCAATCACTTCTCGCATGTCTACTGTGGGAAATGTAAAGTCCATCTTTGCCTGAACAAGGACAGAAACTGTTTTGTTGCCTACCACAATGTGAAATAAAAAGGTTGTAAATGGTTCATGTTAGAAAAAAAAGAGCAAAACCAATTTAAATGTTCCAAAGGATCCAAATGCAATGAAAAATGTATGTTTTTGTTAAAAAAAAAAAAAAAAAAAAAAAAAAAAAAACTGAAAATCAATAAATTGCCTTAAATGCCTGGCGAATCAAGTATGATACATAAAAAATATTATATATGCAAATTAGTTTTTGAATTTTTGATTTTGTCAAAGGATCCAATAAACTCTTCAATTTAAAAAAAATAGAATTTTCTGGCTATTATTTGATATGTCAGGCTTTACAGGGTTAAGTTGAAAATTAATCGCTTAGTTTTTTCTTTTTCTTCTATGCTCCTCTCTCTTTCTGAAGGTCTGGTGTGATAGCGCAGTACCAGTGGCTTGACCGCGGCTGTGTCTTGAGCACCAGACCGGCGGACCAGGCCGGACCCTTTTAGCATTGGGGCTAGGCAGATACCAGTGACCACGGCCTGCTGAGCCCCCAACGCCGAAGCCAGGACAGCGCTTGGAGGCCCCCCTGCCAGAAGACTCCCGCCATCTGGGGACCACACCACTGCTGCGGAACGCCCATTGCCGGAGTCCCAAGGGGAGTACAGAGCTGCCCGTAGGGGCTTGCTCTCTGGGCCACACCACACCAGACTGGCTGAGCCTTGCTCCTTGGCTCCCCTCTCTTGCTCTCCAGGCCGCAGCAGAACCACCAGGTGGACCCGGAGGACGAGGCCAAGGAGCAGACGGATAGGGGGACCCGAGGACCTTCCCCCCACAATGACAAGGGCGCCCTCTGTTCCAGCACTGCTTGGTCCCCCTGGGACGGACCAGCAACTGTCTAAGCGGTGTTCCTGTGCTTCTTTTCTCCTACTTAGGTCTGGCCTGAGTGAGAGGGAGGATGGCTTCAGGGGGACAGCCAGGAGTCAGACGCCACAACGCCGTCCGCATGACCCTCAAAAACAGCGGAGAAGGGGGCAGCGGTGGCCCCCCTCAGGTGGCACAAGGGGCGAATGGTGCAGCCATAGGGGGCGCCACTGAGCCAGCAGCCACTGGGGGGCAAGCAATGCTGCTGCCCCAAATGCAAACAGGAGAGTGGCAGGTTTGACCCGCCTAGAATTTAGCCAGGCAGTGCTCCAGCGAGCTATGGGCTTTGTGCCTGGCGACCTGAACTGCCTGGTGAAGGTTCCGGGTAATGAAGATATTTTTGAAATAAGTTTTAGAACTGCAAATATCCTGGAGAGGTTCTGGAACCTCTATAGAGAGGGGAAGGGCAAGGCTCCCCTCAGTGATTTCGATGCAGAGCCCCTGTCCGACACGGAAAACAAGGTGGTCACTGTACAGTTCTATAATGAGGCTGTACAGGACCACGACGTGAGTACGTGGTTGGGCAGGTATGGTCTTGTTAAGTCTGAAGCCCGGAGAGTCCTTGATGAGGACGGAGTCTGGACCGGAGCCAGGAAATGGCTGGTCCAGCTCAAACCTGACCCCTCTGCACCAGGGGGGGTATGCCACATCCCCAGCTCCATCACGCTGGGGAGACATAGGGGTGTGGTGTTCTATTACGGCATGCCCAAGCTGTGCAGGAACTGTGGCGAGTTAGGTCACTTAGCCGCAGCCTGCGCAGTGGTCAAGTGCAAGACGTGTGGCGGCGAGCACGAGACCAGGGCATGCCGTGACCCAAAGCCCTGCAATCTCTGCGGAGCGAGGGGGCATCTCTTTAGAGACTGCTCCCTCTCGTACGCGAACAGGGCTAGGAGCACTGCGCCCCCTCCACCATCTGCTGCCCCCCCATCGGCCCCACCGCCTCCCCCGCCCACCCCCATGCCACGCACCAGACCACCCACTCCTACCCCTCCCAGCCTGGAAGCCCACCCCCACATGCACAGATCACAGCACAAGACCCTACCCGCGGTATCACCACCCCTGGAACCCCCAACTCCACAGCGTCCCCTGCCAAACTAGGTCCCACCAAACCCGTCACGGTCAAGGAGGAGCCTGACTCCGACACCCCCATCGTGGTGTTGGAGTCAGACTCCTCAACCTCAGAATCCGATTCAATTACACCATGGCAAAAAATCAAAAAAAGGAAGGACAAACGCGTCAGATCCCCAACCACAGTAAAACAACAACCACCCAGTCAACCTCCCAACCCAGCAATAGTTCGCCAGACAACACAATCTACAAAACAATCGACACAGTTACACTCCAAACCGGAACACAGAACACAATTTACAGCCAGGCCTGAGCCCCCTCTCCGCCCTACAAAACCACCTACACCACCGCCCATACACCACAAAGAAATCCTACAAACCACCATCACTGCCCACCCAAGAATCACTAAGGACCAGCCAGCCTCCGGTCCAGACCCTGTTAAAGGGACTGGAGCATCATCCTCCTCTCAGAGCCCTCCAGGGACTGGGGGGAAGCCTGGGGCAAGAACACCTGCCCCCACCTCTCCAGGACGGAACCTCCCAGGCAGTCAGGAGGGGAGGCCTGTGAGTGCACATGGTCCGGGGATGAGTAGGCGCCTCAATAACCAGGACATCGTCAATGAAAAACTCAACAAAATCTGCAAAGAAACCGCAAACAGCAACATCGGTTCATAAATCATACACAACAATAAAACTCATGGCACATTCAATAACAATCTCATCACTAAACACACGCAGTATTAAAGACCCTGCCAAAAGACACACAGTATTCTCCATTCTGTCTCAGGTCCCCTCAGACGTCATCCTGCTCCAGGAATGTGGCATTCCGTTCCGGGAGTTGGATGGCGTTCTGGGGGAGGAATGGAGAATGGGAGACTCTCTCTGGTCTGGCTCTAACATCGCCAGAGCTGATGGGGTCGGCACGTTGGTGAAAAATCCCTATGTTCATATAACATCACGTAACATCGTAGAGAGTGGGCGAATCCTCGTCACCGACTTCGATGTCGGGGGTTCCCCACTCAGGGTTATCAACGTGTACGGCCCCACCAGCGTGGCCGAGAGGGTCTCCCTCTTCACAAAACTATCCCCATTAATCCATTGCACAATGCCGGTTGTCGTGGGGGGGGATTTCAACTGCGCGTTAACAGATGAGGACCGCAGCAGACCCAGACGGGACCGTTCCAGCGACCTGCTGCGGTCCCTCATAGAGGATTTCTCCCTCCGCGACGCCGGGGGCGCCTCTCCCCCTCAACACACGTGGGTGAGTTCCTCTGGTAGCTCCTCTTCGAGAATCGATTTGTTTCTGCTCTCCCCAGGCCTGGGGGTGCCCGCTTATTCCATCCAGACGGTGCACTTCTGTGACCGTGACCGTGTCCCCTGGCCTGGAAGAAACCTATAACCGTGGGTAAGGGGCTCTGGCGAATGAACACCAGCCATCTCCAAGAACCCCAGGTGCAACTCTCCTTCTCGAGACGTTACCTGGAGTGGGTGAGTCTAAAACATCTCTTTGACTCCCCGGTGGAGTGGTGGGAGATGGTGAAGGAGCGAGTGCGAGGCTACTTCCGGGCAGTCGGGCAGAGGAAGGCGAAGGAAAGGAGGGCAGTTTTTGTTTATCACAATGCTGCCCTCCACAGACTGAGCCTCCTCCAATCCCGAGGCCTGGATGTTAGCAGTGAAATCGTACAGACTCGGCAGAGCCTCATCACCCTCTACCGGGAAGAGCAGGAAAAATTTACTTTCCGCTCCAAGCTCCAGGGCCTCGAGGAGGATGAGAAGTTCACATGGTTTTTCTTCCGCAGGGCGCGGTCTAAGACTAACAACATCTTGTCTCTCTATTACAACAGAGGTGTGGTGGTGTCTGAAGAGGCGGAGGTCCGGGAGGTGGCCAGGGAGTTCTACGGGGGCCTTTATAGTGAGAGGCCCTCCGACGGGTGAGCGGGGACTGGGTCCAGCCGGACCCCACTGTTGGAAAACATGGGAGCCACAGTTTACCCCTCTGAGGTGTCTCACATTGTAGTGGGCCAGTTGCAGATAACATTGATTGTTTACCACCACACCCAGTTAAATTGACCTTTTACCCCCTTGCCCAGTCATATTGTCTCCCTTTGATATGCAGTACCATTGTGTGATATCCTCTATCCCCTACTTCAGTCCAACTCCCCCACACCTTGTTTCTTCCCCCCCAATGTCTGATTACCTCCCCCTCTTCCCTGTGATGTGTAAGATAACCATTTGGCCCTTTGTTTCCTTGAAGGAACAGGGTATAAGTATTCACTGTCTCCGTCATTTGTTGGTTCTTTTTGTTTATCTGTACTTGGGTAACAGACCCACTAGTTCCTTTGCTACATTAAAACTACCTATTTTGAAACAAAATGCCTGCATTTATTTTTCTACTTACAAAAGTACGGCGGAATAAATTGAACTCTTAAAAATACCACATTATTGGCGAGCCAGCCCAAATCCGTCGTTCTTGTTGCATTTTTCAAAAAAAAAAAAAAAAACTGGGGAGGCTGACATTCGCGTGTGACACTGGCCTACAGAAGAGACTTTCTTTTTTACGTTGACGCCAAATTCAAGAAAGGATTACAGCAAGAGGAGGACTGTTTTGGAAGCAATTTGCCAACGCTGAAGGAAAAACGGACTTGAAGGCACGGAACAGACCACGTACATTTGTGAGTATGAAACATTTATGTATGTAATATTGTAGAGGAATAGTTACGAAAATTGTGTAATGTTTTAAAATACAAGTGGCCAGAATTGATTGTACATGTGTACAGTGTTCTAGGTAGGGGCTTGTATAAAGTTACACAGACCTTGGACAATTTCAAGTACCAAAAGTTTGTTTGTCCATTGTACAGGAGTTTAGGAATGGCAGTGAATGGTTGGAAATCGTGGGCCGCTAGGTGGTTGGCCAAACATTGTAAGGAGGATTCTTATAACGTACCACAGGAAGTGGATGTAGTTGAATATCTTCAGACTGCTTGTGAAGAGCGCAATGAAAATGAGAAAAATAAGAAAAGGAGACAGGCTAACTGCGTGATGGCTATGGTCCAAACAATTAAGTTACTGAAAGATAAAGTTGCACAGATTCCTAAATTGCGATGTGAAATTGAAAGTTTGAAGAACAAACTGGAAATAAATGCAAGGGCGTTGGAGGAATCTGTTGCAGAACGCATGGCACAGGCCACAGCACACTTAGAATTTAGTAAGGAAATTTGTCAGACAAGGGAGATACTGAGTAGGCCTACTACTGCGGCAGCATTGGCTAAAACGCAGGAACCGCTACGGGACATGCAGATAGCATTTAAAGACGTATCTAAAGTGTCTGGAGAAAACAAGGATAGGGCCATAGTACAAAAGTTCAGGCTGCTGAAAGAAAAAATGGCAAAGCAAAAACTTGCAAATACCATAATGAAATGGCGAGTGGCAGTGATTTTAAGGACATTAGAGGAGCAGAGTGAGTCAGTATACAGTTCTGATGATGACGAATGGAAAGTCAGACAGACAAACTGGCAAACAGCTCCTTTGTTAGATGTGGATGATGAAAGAAGTGATAATGAAATTTTAGATGAGGAGCCGGGGTTTCATAGGCCTACTGGGGGGACAGAATGTAATGCATCTAATACCAATTCACTTCTTTCTAATTGCCGAAGGTTGGTTTCTAGAAGTTCTACATCACAAAAAGCAACTAAATCAGTCGGGACAAAAAACACTAAAATCGCACCAATAATAACACGCAGAGTTTGTACAAGCGGAACACAAAATCCTGTCAATGGGGCTATCATATATGAATATGCGGATCAACAGGTGGATCGCAATCTTACACTTTCAGAGTTGACTACACTGCAACAACAACTTCCCACATGGGACGGAGTTAGTGACCCGACCGCGGTTGTTGAAAAGGTGCAAACGCTGCAGCGAATACACTCGCTAACTGACAAGGACTGTTGTAAATTATTGCAATCTGTGCTCCCTACATCGGTTACTATTCCGTTAGAATTCATACAGGGTCAGGGAAACCCTGTTGTTTTCCCCAATCATGATGCGAGGTTAAGGCTAACATGCTGACATGAATAAAATTCTTGAGTTTGTACCTAAGAAAGGGCAGCATCCCACTGATTTTCTTAGAACATTCGTAATTGTGTACAATCGAAACATAGCTGGAGGGAACAGAGCACTACTGACAGGTGACGATCTAATGTTCTGGAGTTTGGTAATTAATAAATACAAAGATCTCGTCTCTCCTACTTGCCAACATTTATTGTTACAAATGAATAGAGAACTGGGTGCACAGCCAGTCAGACAGCACATAGGCAGGGATATCCAAGACTGTTTAACTGTGTGGAATGAGTCGCAACTCACTTCACTGAGCCCTAAACAGAGCTCTAGAAAAAGGGTTGCTGTGCTAGCATCTAATAAGGGCCAGGCCAAATTTCATTGTTTTAACTGTGGGAAGCCAGGCCACATTCAGAATGAGTGTAGAAGCCCCCGTGTGTGTGCCAATTGCAAGCGCATTGGCCATTCCAAGCGACAGTGCTGGTCAAAAGGAGGAGGGATGGAAGGAAAAGGGCCAAAACAGCTGCGTGCACAGCAGCCTCAGACAGAACAGCCCGAGATTGAAGGCACTCTTAAGCCGCGTTTCCACCGCAGGAACTATACCCCGGAACTAGGAACCTTTTGAGGAACTCAGTGCGTTTCCACCGCAGGAACTAGGGTCTAAATTTAGTTCTGGGGGCTTTGTTTTACCCCCCAAAACGTTCCTGCTCGGGGGGTAGTACTTTCCGAAAGTACAGGAACCTTTTGGGTGGAGCTTGCAGCGCTGAACATTTCTGATTGGTCGAGTACTCGTAGCATTTGTGTTGTATTTATTTTCCGCCATTACCCGCCATGTTTGAAAATATGCAGCGGCAAACCAATTTATTTTCATTATAACTTCAAATCAAACTTGTATGTTATGCGGCGCAGTAGCCTACTTTTGGTTATAGCCTGTCAACGTCTTGGAATTATAAGGTGTGCTCTTCTGTTCTTTTCTTGCTTTAGTATTCGTTTTATAAAATGCTAAGCATTCGTGCTGGGACAGCATATTACGTAGGCTACCAAAACATTCAAACGAATTAATTCGGTTGCTGAATATTTTCTTCCGGATTTTCTTTGTTAGCCCGTTGTAATTGACTCAAAACGTTTGATACAGTTATGTGAGGTATGCGGTAGTTCTGCATAATTAACATTGGTGATACAGTACAAGCAAACTGGAAATCACCTTCCGCACTTTTTATCCGGGTAAAATAACAGGTTAATTCTAGTAATCTTCGCTTTAGCTTTTTCAGACTGCCGTAATTTTACTCAATTTTACTGCCATTTTTCAATTCCACGAAAAAACCAGGAAGACTATGGACTCATTTATGGTGCATGGTTCGCATCTGGAGGGCACACTTCGCTGCTCGGCTAGCAGTAACTTCGAAGGAAAGCAAACGGTGGCTGTACCACTACTAATTTACATTTTCACGCAAGTCCGAGTTTTCGTTCTATTCTTGTCATTTTGCAATTAGCCTCTATGGAATTGACGACGAGAAAGTAATAAAACAGCAAATTGTTTACAACGTGTGCATGTTTTCTGGTGCTAATGAATGTGTTTGAGAGGATATATGAAAATCAATAAATACAAAAGTAACCATATATAGTCATTGTTGGTAACCCGTTGTATATAAGTGGAATAAACCCCTCCGGGCTGTCCCGGTTATTGGAAAATAATGTAGGCTACTTCGGTGGTAGTATGGGGTTACAGAAGAAATCATATGACAGATGGACCGACGACAACGTCAGTGGGCTAATTTGCCTAATCTTCGCGGTACTTTAGACCCCGGTGGAAACGCAGACAACCATTGGCTGAAGGAACCTTTTAGTTCCTGGTAAAGTAGTTCCTGGGACTGAAAGTTCCGGGTAATTTTGGTGGAAACGCGGCTTTACATACACAGACATTGTCTATGATTAAGGCACATGCTGAGCAGAGCAGCCAGAAAGGCTCTGAGAATCCCTTTCACGGTCCAACCCCACATACAGAGTGACTTTCCAAATCGGGGATGCTTAAAAAAATAATAATAATAAAAATTTAAAAGGGGGAGGCTGGGAAGCAAACAGAGAAGGTTCATATGAAGTTATAAACAAACCTGGTGAAACAAATTTGAAATTGGTGATACAAAAACGGGGTAGGGCAATACAATATTTCTGGTATCGTTGGGACCAATGGAGATTATACAACAAAGCTGAACTTGATACCAATGTCAATGTGAAAAATGATTAAAACTGCATAAGGATATACACTCACACTTGGTCTTTCTCTCCCTTACAGAACTAATTGAGATGAGGACGAGGCTCCCGGTATTCTGGAACTGGGGGTCAGTACTAAGTGGGATGTTCCTGTCATATTCATAAACGACACACAATGTGTCAAGGACGATACAAGCAGTTGCAGTTGGATTCACCAAATGAACATCAGACAGGTGGAAAGACAATGAAGCATTGACAACAGAGGACACATGGAATGTGTCAAGCAAATCTCCATATAGATCACATATGATTGAGAGTGGAAGAAAGTTTCCAAGAATACACTAATTCATTATGACAGTAAAAGCACGTAATTGGACACATTATGATAACACAATAACTAGTTGGGATGAGGGACAGGATAACCAGGGGAGATGGGCCATGGAGCATGAATCTACATATTACCCTGGTCTAACAATGATGCATCTAAATTTATACGGTTAAAAAAAATAAATAAATAATAATAATAATAATAATAATACATATATGTATGAAGTTACATTTGAGAATAGACAATGCCAACCTCTAAAGGAATGGGAAGACTCAAGCAGTTGGACTGAAGCAAATGTCCTCCACTGAACCCTATTCCTAGAGAAGGCATCATTTTTGGACCAGGAGAGAGAAAAAAAAAAAAATGGGGTTTTATAATATGATGTAAATATGGTATTCATGCATGCTGTTTATGATTGAGCTAATGTCATTGTCGTGTTTGATCAGTATTGTTTACTATTGTTAAGGTTTGAACTGGTAAGGGAATGTCTGAATCAACAGATTATTACACTCATACATGTTATGCAATTGTATCTATTAACTATAATGAACTGTCCACAGAAGCCGCGTTTCCACCAAAAGTCCCAGGAACTACTTTTCAAGGAACTAAAAGGTTCCTTCAGCCCATGGTTGTCTGCGTTTCCACCGCGGTCTAAAGTCCCGCGAAGATTAGGCAAATTAGCCCACTGACGTATGAAAAAGCGACGTTGTCGTCGGTCCATCTGTCCTATGATTTCTTCTGTAACCCCATACTACCACCGAAGTAGCCTACATTATTTTCTAATAACCGGGACAGCCCGGAGGGGTTTATTCCACTTATATACAACGGGTTACCAACAATGATTATATATGGTTACTTTTGTATTTAAAAAAAAAATCGATTTAATCACCTGGAATTGAAATATTCTTCTGCAGCCGTTTGGGCATATTTTACCGTTGTCAAGCAAAACCGTCGTTAGTAGTTGAACTTGGACCGTTGTTATGCAACAAATAGGAAATAACAGGCCAATAGTCAGATTGTAACTGTTTTATATATCCTCTCAAACACATTCATTATGTTTTTATGCGAACATTCGCTTTCATGTCTTGACATCCGAAGCGACAGAATGCATTCACATTTATACTGGCAACAACAGCAGAAAACATGCACACGTTGTAAACAATTACTTTCTCATCATCAATTCCATATAGGCTAATCGCAAAATTACAAGAATAGAACGAAAACTCGGACTTGCGTGAAAATTTAAATTAGTAGTGGTACAGCCACCGTTTGCTTTCCTTCGAAGTTACTGCTAGCCGAGCAGCGAAGTGTGCCCTCCAGATGCGAACCATGCACCATAAATTAGTCCATAGTCTTCCTGGTCTTTTTGTGGAATTGAAGAATGGCAGAGTAAAATTACGGCAGTCTGAAAAAGCTAAAGGGACGATTACTAGAATTAACCTGTTATTTTACCCTGACAAAAAGTGCGGAAGGTGATTTCCAGTTTGCTTTTAATGTATCACCAATGTGAATTACGCAGAACTACCGCATAGCCTACTTCACATAACTGTATCAAACGTTTTGAGTCAATTACAACGGGCTAACAAAGAAAATCCGGAAGAAAATATTCAGCAACCGAATTAATCCGTTTGAATGTTTTGGTACGTAAATGTTGTCCCAGCACGAATGTTTTTTATTAAAAAATTTTATAAAACGAATACTAAAGCAAGAAAAGAACAGAAGAGCACACGTTATAATTCCAAGACGTTGACAGGCTATAACCAAAACTAGGCTACTGCGCCGCATAACATACAAGTTTGATTTGAAGTTATTATGAAAATAAATTGGTTTGCCGCTGCATATTTTCAAACATGGCGGGTAATGGCGGAAAATAAATACAACACAAATGCTGCGAGTAGGCTACTCGACCAATCAGAAATGTTCAGCGCTACAAGCTCCACCCAAAAGGTTCCTGTACTTTCGGAAAGTACTACCCCCCGAGCAGGAACGTTTTGGGGGGTAAAACAAAGCCCCCAGAACTAAATTTAGACCCTAGTTCCTGCGGTGGAAACGCACTGAGTTCCTCAAAAGGTTCCTAGTTCCGGGGTATAGTTCCTGCGGTGGAAACGCGGCTTAAGGTGTTAATCACCCCCTGGTTTCTGGTTTACACCAGCATACACTGTTCAGATGGGGAACATTCGTTTACCGACTACTGATGCCAGTGAGTCCAACAGCTTGGCCACGTGGGATGATGCCTACCTGGTTCCTCAGTCAAATGTGTTTGCAGGTATTCATGCTCAGGTGAAGAAAGCTCTAATGGAGAGTGATTCAACACTACTCAAAACAAAAATGGAGGTGAGCTTGGCCCAGGCAGAGGCCACAGTCCTGAAGCGACAAGGATGCTCTGATGAAAACACATTTTTGGAACTGGATATTCCTGGCAATTGTAGGTCTACTAGTAATTTGTATCCTCAATGATCAAACACAGTGTTATTGCTGGCATAAACAGAAAAAAACAGTTGGAGAAAGTCATTGATAGAAATGAAACTGTGGGATGGCTCAGAAATAACCCCTGAATAATTTGTGTTGTTTTGTTTTAATTTTTATATTTTATTTTTTGTTTTTGCTTTATATTCTTTGCTTTACATATACCTTTGAATATAGAAGACATTCTTATAAAAAATAAAAAAGTAGGGAATGTTGGAAAACATGGGAGCCACAGTTCACCCCTCTGAGGTGTCTCACATTGTAGTGGGCCAGTTGCAGATAACATTGATTGTTTACCACCACACCCAATTAAATTGACCTTTTACCCCCTTGCCCAGTCAAATTGTCTCCCTTTGATATGCAGTACCATTGTGTGATATCCTCCAACTCCTACACTTCAGTCCAACTCCCCCACACCTTGTTTCTTCCCCCCCAATGTCTGATTACCTCCCCCTCTTCCCTGTGATGTGTAAGATAACCATTTGGCCCTTTGTTTCCTTGAAGGAACAGGGTATAAGTATTCACTGTCTCCGTCATTTGTTGGTTCTTTTTGTTTATCTGTACTTGGGTAACAGACCCACTAGTTCCTTTGCTACATTAAAACTACCTATTTTGAAACGAAGACATGCCTGCATTTATTTTTCTACTTACAAAAGGACGGCGGAATAAATTGAACTCAGCCCCCTGGGCAGCAGCAGCCAGCTGTGGCCAATTCTCAGACCATCGCTTCTCGGCCTTTTGGCTAAGATAGGCAGTCTAAATTGGTAGTTGTTACTGATTTAAAACCTAGGACTGTTGTGCTAATTTAATTATTGTTTCTAATTTTAGTCTCTGCAGGTGTTTTTGAGTTTCAGGAGAAGGGGTTATTGAACGTCAGGTAACGGGGGTAAGGCCCTTCGGGGCACCCAAATTGTATTAACTAACCTGCTTTTCTTTTGTTTTTTTTTCAAGTGTTCTTGCAGAAATCCTCAGGATGTCGGCTGCCAGGGTTGGCTCCCAGAGGCATTTCTGCGTGAGTTTCCTGTTCCGGGAGAAGGATGGGAGACTATTTGAGCTGTCTCGCCTGGACTTCCTCAGGAAGATCTTGAGGGATCTCCTGGGGTTTACCCCAGTTGAGATCAATTGTATCGTTAATCTGCCCCAGCTGAAGGGATTCGATGTGAGTTTTCGAAGTGCTCCCTTGTTGGCTTCCTTCTGGAACAAGCTGGAGAAGGTAAGTGAGAAGTTGGCAATGTTTAACGTTGAAAAGTTGACGGATGATACAGTTAAAACGGTAATTGTGAGACTTTATAACGAAACAGTGGAAGAGGCCAACATTGAGACGCGACTGCCCAAATGTAACTAATGCACAGTGTTTCCCGTGTGTCTCTCTTAAATAAAAAATAAAAAATGGAGGCCACCTTGTCCGTGGCGGCCCTCAACGTCCACAGTGTGCTGGTGACGGCGCATCTGAAGGAGGTGAAGGCGGACGTCATCTTCCTGCTGGAGTGCGGCCTGCCGTTCCGCTCCTCTTATGGGGAGTGGGAGCGGAGGTGGCTGCACGGACCATCCATCTGGAGCATCTCAGATGAGAACAGAGCGGATGGAGTGGCCATTTTAATCCGGAATTCGCTGGTGAAGGTGGTGGGTCACAGTGGTGAAGCCAGGTAGGGTTGTAGTTGTTTCCTGAAATTATGGAGGCATTGCATTTCGCACAGTAAATGTATATGCCCCAGCTTTAAAGCAGGACAGATTTGAGTTGCTGCATGGGTTATCTCCACACCTGCTGGGGAGGGTTCCACTGTTATTAGTTGAAGATTTTCATTGTGTTTTAGAAAGAGGGACGCAGGGGATTTGGTAGTGATTTTAGACTTGATAAAATGTCATTGGTTTAAAATTCTCTTTTAAAGGATTTTAAACTCAAGGATTTATGGAAATCCGGAAATTCCGGTCCAGGTTCTACGTGGGTCAGCCCGATGGCGTCAGAGCGTCACGCACTGATTTTATTTTTTGGAGGGATTTTAATGGTGTAGCAGCGAGCGCCTCACCGTTTTTTTTTTACTGATCACTATTTATTAACGGGGATTTTAACTCGAAAATCCCCAAATAACTCCCTCTGCTGTCTCTGCTGCAATTCTAATATTTCATTCTGTTGATCAAATGTCAGACCAGGGACACTACAAGACCCAGAGGCTAATCCATAGGGTGCCGCACTTGACTGTTCTGCTGGCTTAATAAAAGAAACTTCACCATGCAGTATGCCCTTCTCTATCAGTTCAACCCGTAATGCATCTTTCATTTTCTGTTTCTTTGCTCGTGACTTCACCAACTCAAGCCCAATATCATGATACTCAACAACTTTCCATAACTGTTCTTTTGTCAACTGTGCAAACAATTCATGTGACGGAGTTGCCAAAAACTCATCCACAACATCCATACTTAACTTTCAATATAACAAATACAGATCAAACTGGAAATCTGGAACCTCCTATTCAATTACAAACTCATACCAGCAATAACTCCCCAGCCCTGAGTAGTGAGTACCTGCACACGCACACGAAACAGAGAAGTAACTACCGCTTACAAGAGAGCTGCCCCGCATCTAACTCAAATTTCCCCCTGACTAACCACTCAATGCTAGTCTTCAGTGCGCCCACATGCAACTCTTCCACCAGGCAACTGCCCAGCGGCGCCCTCGCGTTCGACGCACCAAAAATAACAAACTAAAATAAAAAACTTACAACAAATACAGCAAAAGAAAAATACATCAAAACAACAAACAGCGATAAGTGCTTCTACTTCCTAGCGTGGGGGTTCACGTAGCTCTGATGGTATCTAAACCACCCTCCCTACTTAACCTTCTCTGCCCCGTATACGCACACACTGTACTCAAACTCCAGCTGAAGATCACAGCTGATAATGTCCTTGCCAGTACAACCGGATGACCAAAACTCTCCCTCATCACCAGCACCAAAAAAATACAAAAATACTAGCAATAACCAAATTAAATCCAAATCAAACCAAATCTCATTTGCAACCAATAGCATTCCATATGAGTCTCCCCACTAAAGTTGAACACTACTAATTTGTTTGCCCACACTGCAAACCACATCAAAGCAGTGCTCAAACCCAAACACCAACACAATACTATTCATATATTGTCTAGGGAAAACAATGATCCAATCCTGAATATAAAACAAGGCAGTTAATTTTGGAAAACTTGCTCTTACCTGATCCCAGACGAGCGCCCATTTGCTACATTTGCCTGGCTCATGGCAATGCAACAAAAGGGAAACCACACATGGCAAACATTAAACAAAAGTATTTATTAAGAAAATGAGATTTAAGAGAAAAAGAATAGGTTTCAGTGTAAATGGAGTCCTAAAGTAAAGTGTAGTGCAATATGAACTGTGTAATGGTAAAATGCACTGAAAACACAGAACACAGCTGCTGGAAACCAAAAGGGAGAGAAACTGCACCAGCCACCTCCTTTATTGCTTCATGAGCCCAGACCTGAAGCCAATCAGCCCAATCACACACCTGCCAGCATTGCACCTGTGATTGAGAGAGAGAAAAGACAGGTACCACGCCCAAGCAAACCAAGAGAGGGGCGTAACACAAACCAAGAGAGGTGCGTGACACAAACCAAGAGAGGGGCGTGACACCTGTCTCTCTCTTTTATAAAAAAATAAAATATGGAGGCCACCTTGTCCGTGGCGACCCTAAACGTCCGCAGTGTGCTGGTGCTGGCGCATCTGAAGGAGGTGAAGGCGGACGTCATCTTCCTGCTGGAGTGCGGCCTGCCGTCCCGCTCCTCTTATGGGGAGTGGGAGCGGAGGTGGCCTCACGGACCATCCATCTGGAGCGTCTCAGATGAGAACAGAGCGGATGGAGTGGGCATTTTAATGGAGGGATTTTAATGGTGTAACCTCACCGTTTTTTTTTTTTTACTGATCACTATTTATTAACGGGGATTTTAACTCTAAAAGGGGATTTAAAGGTGGAAGGGGGTTTGCGGAAACTATATTGTCTCGTTAGAGGACCCCAGGATAGGGGAAGACTTTAGGGCTCTGTACAGTCGGTGGCAGTCTGTACAGGGCCTGTTTAGCTCATGCGTTGAGTGGTGGGAAGACGTGAAGGGGAAAATAAAATGGTTTTTTATTCAGGCTGGGAGGGAAAATAAGGCAAGGGAGAGAAGGGTGTGGGCCGGGCTCCAGAAGTGCCTCAACTGGTACTCCACGCTACTCCACGGAGGGTTTGACTTCCGGGCGGAGGTGGAGGAGGTGAGGCAGCTGATGGTAGGCCCGGCAAAGGAGCAGGCCAGGGGAGTAATGTTTAGGTGTAGGGAGAGGGAGGTGGATGAGGGTGAGGCCTGTACAAGGTACTTAAAAAAAAAAAAAATCATGGCGCGGGGCACCATCATGAATGGGTTGATGAGGGAGGACGGGGAGGTGGTGGAGGCCTTCTATGGTGACCTTTTTTTTAAAAAGCCAGTGTTGGAGGAGAGGGTGGAGGAGGTTTTTACTTTTTTAGAGAACACTGTGACAGAAGGGGCGGGATTAGAAAGTGACATTGGGCTGACGGAATTGATGGATGTTCTTAAATCTTTTAAGAAGGGGAAGTCTCCAGGGGCAGATGGGCTGCCTCTGGAGTTCTACGAAAAATTCTGGGACTTATTGGGACCTGACTTAGTGACGGTTTTTAAAGAGTTGTGGAATGACCTCCCCGTGGAGGTCAGAACAGCTGAGACACTGACCCATTTCAAACAACGACTGAAGACTCACCTCTTCAGGCTGCACCTCCCCCCATCCCTCCCTACCCCCCTGTAAATGACTGTAAGCTTAGGGTTGTAACTAGGCAGCTGTTTCGTAGGTGACTTAGGTGCATTAACTGTCTTAACTACTACTTGTATTTTTTCCATAGACTGCGTTGTTGCCGTTCTCGTTGTTATTGTTAATCAGTTTAACCTTCAGGGTCCAAGTTGAACTATGCGGTTGTTCCCTGCACTTGGACCGGTACTTCTCTCTAGGGGTTTCGTCATACTTGTTCCTGGTTATGGTTATACACTTTGTTGTACGTCGCTCTGGATAAGAGCGTCTGCCAAATGCCTGTAATGTAATGTTAGACCGGACTGACTGGTATGGACAGGCCTCCAGTGCGCGACTGAACAGGACGAAGACTGTTTTAAAAACCTTTGGGATTGGGAGGAGGGGGAGCGTCAGGCACTCCACCTGGTGGACACTGAGGGGGAGGTGCGAGTCCTGGGGCTAAAATTTTGCTCTGAGGGGAGGGGGGAGATGAACTGGGAGGAAGCGATCACCAAGGCGGAGTGGAGGCTGCAATTTTGGCAGCTGAGGAGTGTAAGAGGGAAGTCAAACTGGGACCCAGAAAAGGCTGGCATTTGAATGAACCTGCAGGCTGAGACTCATCACTGGACTTCAAAGAACCCAGAGCCGTGTGCTAAAACAATAAGTTACTCGGATTTCCTCGGGGTGAGCAAGCCGTTGGCTCTCTGGAATGTTGCCATCTGGACACAACTAAGATAAGGGGAACTGGTCTCTTTGTCTATGGTTGTGGGGTGTGTGTTGGGGGTCATTAGGAGGTCACCCACCCGGACCTGCATTGCAGACACAAAGACCTGGCCTGGATGGGTGCCCACAAGGTCATCTCGGTGCGTGCTGTGATGCACGCACGCCGGCTGGCTGGAGTCGCCGCATGCCCCGGAGCAGTTGCCCCGATGAGGAGAGCGTCCGCCACCTGCTGTGGGACTGCGCCACAGCCCAGGCAGTTTGGAGGCTGGCTGGTCCGCTCCTCCGCCTGTGGTTACAAGGCAAGGTCTGCATGGCATCGGCCCGGAAGGAGCTTGGAGGGGCACGATGGAGGGCCTTGTGGCTCTCCATAAACTCAGTGAAGAAGGCCCTCTGGGTTGCCCGGACGGTTTTGGTGGAGGAGAGAAGAACGCTGCCCCCGGAGGCCGTCTGGCATATCGCCGGTGGGTACATCCAGGAATACACAAAGAGAGACTTGCGGCGCTGGGGCCTGGAGCAGGCCTGGAGCAGGCCCGGAGCCTGTGGGGGGGCGCGGCTTGGGATCTCGTGGGTACCGACTGAGAAACAAATCGGACTGACTGGGTTTTTTTGTGTCTGGGAAGCTGGGAAGGGCGGAGTGTGTTAGGCACATTCTGCCCTGTATAAAAGTTTGGATACGGCTGGATCTGGTTTTTAGTGTGTACTTTTAACATATTTATTGGCATTGTACTATTATTATTTATTGTGGTGTTTTTTTATTGTGGTTTTTTTCTTGATGTTACAGTATTTATTGTTGTAGTAGGCATTTTTTAACAGTATTTATTGTTGCAGTATTTACTGTTACAGTGTGTATTATGTTATGTGTCATATAGGTGGGTAATTTTGGTTTGAGTTACCTTTTCTTTCAACCTTTGTGTGTAAATTGTTGTGTGTAGCCAGGATAGTCGTAGTGCCAATATGTACAGAGCAAATCATGCTGAAAAAATAAAACAAATTTAAAAACAAAAAGAATCTGTTCTTATCAGTTTAATATCAGATACGTCCCCTATCTGGGGACTACATATTAAACAGATTTTTGGGACTGGGAGTCAGAGAAGGAGCTTGCTCCATCCGCTCCACGCATCGACCCGGTATTGCAGTACGTCCAGGAATGGCGCGCCTCTATTTTTGGGTGCAAGGAAGGGCGAAATATCTTGCTTCTGCTGCTGCTGTTGTTGTTGTTCTTCATGGGTAGGCAAGCAATTAAGTCCTAGTGGTTTTTAAAAAAATTTTTTTTAAAGAAACCTTTCTTTCCTATATTAGTTAGTTAGTTAGTTAGCTAGCTAGCCGGGTAAGTGAAGTTGGTTAAGTTAAGTAAGTAACTTAGCTAGCGAGACAGTTTGCAGCGGTCATGGCTCGTTTGCGCCCTCTGCCTGTCGGGTGGTTATTGTGTCTCCTCCCTCTTCCGCAGATAACGCGGGGGAGAAGCTTTTGAACAGATAATATTGATCTGGCCTGGGGTTGGGAGAGCACACCTTTGGGTGATTGAGAGGAAGTGCACTTTCGGGTGTTTAGTAGTAATCCCCTTAAATGGCTACGTGGTTGTTTCGACTGATTTGGCTTGTTTGGTTTTGAATTGGCTTATGGTGTTGGATTTTGGATTGGATTCAGGATTGGATTTTTGGATGTGGAATAAAGGATTGGTAAAAAAAAAAAAAAAATCTGTTCACCCAGGGCGAGGGTCCGCCATTGCTGACCCCTGGGAATTCCCCAAATGCATAATTTCTGGTACTGGGGTACTGAGTTTGCGCTTTCCCCTGATGTTGCTGTGAAAAAGCAGAATGTACTCGATGGCGCCTGCTCGTTTTGTCCAGGCTAGCAGTCGCGTCTTAAGACTGTGAAGCGGACGTCAATGGGTAAACGTAATAAAAGTGCCTAAATTTCATGGAAGCAACTTTGTTGCAGGTCAGTCGCATTGCAACAGCATATGGCAAGCCCTTTTAACATCTAATAGCTTGCCCGGATTCAAATTACAAATAAGTGCAATTCATTTATGACTAGTCAAAATGTTAATTTAAGATATTTCTAATTACATTTTGACTAGTAAGATTTTGCCATTACATTTATGGAACTCCAATTAAAGATATCTACAATTCCAATTTGATTATCTAAAATGTGAAGTTCAGATATCTCCATTTAAATTACGATCAGTCGTAACTCAGATTCGAGATATCTTCAATTCTGACTAGTCATAATTCCAATTAAAGATATCTTTAATTCCTTGTTATTGAAGATATCTAAATAATCTTTTTAGATTTCTGAAACGAAGATATTACTAGTCAAAATACAATTGTATATATGTTGAACTAGAGTCATGACTAGTAAAAACTAAAGTGGAGATATCTCGAATTTGAGTTATTATTAGTCAAAAGTCCTTTTGAGATATCTACGAAGATGTTATGAATATCTTGAAACTAGATCGATCTTATTTCGGAGATAGCATCAATGATCATTCTGACTAGTCGGAATACATTTAAACATATATTCTATGCAGTTGTAGATAGCAACAACTGGCTCCTTGTACAAATTTCCTAGTTCCACAAACGCAGCGACCACAATGTCAAAACAACTTGAAACAGAGTGAAGCGTCTTCGTCAGAGTTTTCAATTCTGTGGCTGGTGTCAGAAACGAGCTGTTAACTTTCCTGTCTAAAACAAGATGACTGTTTCGCCCCATCTGTTTCCACTTCGTAGCATTTTCTTACTTTTTTCAGAGAACAGCTACTGCCATTTGTAAAACCATAACTGATTGCACTAGGTTTGCAAAACATTACATTTACATATGTAACCCAGTTGGGGAAAAGGGTTTGGTTTAATAAAAAGTTATTAATTTGGTTCAGATATACAATGATAAATTTGCAATGTTAAACTGTTGAAATGTTATTTGAAATGTCTTATTTTGACATACTTATTATAAACCTTTTATTTTGACATACCTGTTGTGAACGAATGGCCAGCAAGGGTCAGGGGTGATGGTACAGGAGTGAAGAGACATGCGATGGGGAGAAAAGAGAGGAGAGGAGAGTTTGTGAGTTGTAACCAAGCAGCCAAAACCAGACTTCGTTTTTGAAGCTCATTTCCTGGTGTTGTAGTTCCTGGTTGCTCACTAGCGCCACTACGGATGGCTCCAGTATAGGTGTTTTCATATCCGGTTTCCATGTAAGTCTACGGTACAAATGCGATCAAAATACAAAGTCAATAATTTTTTCTCACAATAACAAATAGTCATAATACGTGTATTTTATTCGTCTTATGACTGTCCATGGGTCGATTTCATGATTTATTGCGTCATTTGGGCACAGTGCCAATATTTGTTCTGGACCAATGAGGTACAGCTTGCGTCACTTCCGGATTACTGCGGCGGACTGAGCTACAGTAGGGGCTACAGTCTATGGTCACTGGGGTGGGCGGTGGCGCTTCTTGGCCTTGACATTGTGGCTCCGGCCACGGTCCACCTGTGCGAAGTCAGAAAATGCAGGCATCCCATTTCGTGGTGATTTCATTATGGCGTGTGCTATTTACAGCTGCACTAGACGACCATAACATAATCCTCCTCTTAAGTTTTTTGGTAGCCGAGTCATTTTTACTATTTCCTTTAGCCTACTTAACCAAATAATTAGTTGGCAGAAAGCGTAATCAGCTTGCTATATTTGGTAGTCCAGTAGCCTATGCTGAAACAGTTCGCAACTTCGGCTACCAAGCCATTTGACTAGCTAGCTAACCTTAACCGGCAAACATTCAATCTGTCAGACGTGTTTGACGGCTTATCAGTCGTGTACATTCCGTAAATGTCTACCTGGGCCATGCTTCACGCATGTGACAAAGCTACTATAATCCCGATTTTGGGATAAACACTTTTTCAGTTTCACGAAGCGAATTAAGAGTCTCAAGGTTCATTTGCTGAATAACATACAACACACGATGAAATCACACGCAGAATTTAACGAAATTAACCATCTTGGCATTTAGAAAGGAACATGTTTTTAGCATTTAAGAGACCGACAAGCTAGGCATTTAAGACAGTGGTTCTCAGAATCGGTCCTGGGGGCTCCTTGCGTATATTGGCTTTTCTCCATTGGTTTTGATGATTTACAAGAAAAAAATAATAGCCTAATAATAATTATAAATTCAGTGTAGGCTACATTATTTTTGTCTTCAAAAAGGTGGAAAACTTGCTGTACTGTTACTGGCGATTCTGTTAATGTTGACGGTCAGCAGGGTAACACAATGTGTTAGGCTCCACAAAATTACTTGTTATACCGAAGAACTAAGTTTTGTACTACCGTTACTATTTTGTGACATGTTTGTGCTGTACTTGTTCTAATAAAGATTTATATTGCTTGTCAGATCGCCTGTGTAATGGTGTTCAGTTCACTACCGAGCTGTTTTCTTCACTGATAAAAACTACCCACACATTTTTAAATCAGCTGATATATCTTAAGTAGGCTTGTCACGATGTCCGTCAATACATTTTGTAATTACAATTAACAACTAAAATAAAAGTGCATCTGCAGTTTCAACATTGAATATCCAAATATGTGCTTGCTAACAAGCTAGCTGGCTAAAACGTAATTTGCTAATCATAACATAAAACACAGCTAGCTAACTGATTTTATGACATTCTTCAGTAACAAATACCACATGACTGAAACGGCGTTAGTTCTCAATGAACGATAAAAAACAAAGGAGTTGGTAGTGGACTCAGACTTTTGGACCCAAATGTATGTGAGGAGAAAAGTTCAATATCGAGTGTAATCTTATTCACAAAGCAGTAGCTAACTAGCTAGCTATCTTAATGGGTTAGTTTATGTTAGTTTGCAACATTATGACAGTCGTGCTACCTAGCAAGTTTTTTTCTTATTTTGGAGCACATCTGTGGGAAAGCTGTGAAATGGCAAATAAATTCTTCGAATTGGTACACAGGGGAATGCAACAAAACGGGTTGCTCTTCGTCGCTGCCATTGTTTTGGTGGCTGTTAAGATAACCGGAAATGAGAGACCCCTACATCCGGTTTTCATACCCGGAAATGTGAAATAGGCCTATTGAACGTGTTTTAGAGACCCAGGGAGAGTCAATGGGTGACGTCACAGTAGCTTTGTCCATATTTTTTTTTACAGTCTCTGGTTGTAACAAAGAAAAGTTTTAAAAAACGTAACACGTCTTTTGCGAGTAATGTCTTATAATTTACAAGGTTAATGACATATTACTTAAAGGTGTAAGTTTTAAGAGTGAGACTGGTTAATGTAACGTAAACTTCGGCGAGAAGTTACTATTATTCATTTGTCGGTTTCACTGTTAGTATAACAAGCAAGCTAACTAAGCTATCTTGATATTGTATCTTAGTACGGATAATTAGCCACATTAGCTAACTCAGCAAACATCAGCTAAGCCCGGAAAAGAAGACAACGCATGGTGAACAGATAAACCAGATAGCAGTTTGAGCTACCGGCAACGCTCAGACTTCATCTGGCTACTCTGGAAACTTGTGTTGGAACGAACTCCAAGGATCGTCTTCCTCTTCACCCACGCATGGAACATCCGCGAATGCGTCGCCATTCTACTGAACTGTGAGTCAGTGCATTCTTTGTCTTTGGCTCGCAAGAGTGAAGCTGACGCTTTTTGGATATTTTCAAATCAGGCCTGCAACGGGGGTTTTGAGTCCTCATTTTTTTATGTTGTAAAGTGCCAGTTGTATCTAAAATGTAATTGGAGAAGAGAGAAAGAAATACGACAGAGTTGACAGTGGAGGTGGAGGTGGAAGGAACGGAGGAAATCTCAATGATGGATATCCTAAGAGAAGTCAAAAAAGAGTGTGGAGAGGTAACAGGCTGCCGAGTGAGAGGAGCAAGGACATATGAAGTAACAATGAGAATGGACCAAGCGAAACAGAAACTAATGGACGGAATACGAGTTAAAGGAGCGATGGTTTTCGTGAAAGACATTGTCAACAAGGAGATGGTGGTTTCATTTATTAACCTGCCTGTCTATTTAGAGGATGGCAAAATACTGGCAAAATTAGAAGAATGGGGGGGTAAAACCTTTATCGACAATTAAACGAAGAAAGTGACCAGGAACAGAAACTGCGGGCGGAACAAGATTTTTAAAAGTACGTTTCAACGAGCAGGTACGTTCGCTCCCTTATTCCACAAAATTTGAGACTCTGAGAGGCACAGAGTATTTTAGGGTGATACACGACCGACAAGTGCGGGTTTGTAGACTATGCATTCAACCAGGACATATCTTCAGAGACTGTCTGGACTTAAAATGTTTTAAATGCGGAGAGAAAGAGCACTACGCGAGAGAGTGCGAGAAACGGAAGGAGGCAGGAAGAGAAGCAGGAGGAGAGCAAAAGAGGACAGAAAACCGGGAGATGGAAAACGATGTGCAAGAGGGGGAAAATAAAGAGGTAGACCCAGACAGTGAAATGAAACGGAGAAATGAGACTGAGGACAACAGTGAGGACGGTGAAGAGGACAACAGTGAGGACGGTGAAGAGGACGAGATGGCGGACAAAGACAGAGCATGAGAAGAAAGAAAAAAAGTACTGCGAATTGGTATGTAATTTTTGTATGTAATGTTTGGTTTAAATGGTCTTTGTTTAGCGCTCATGACCACAGTTACCTCTGTAAATGTAAACGGGTTGAGGAATGAGGAAAAAATGAAAGCGCTGCTGTATACATACAGAAGTGATATTATATGCATCCAAGAAACAAACTGGGATGAGAACAAGGTGAACGAGATGAGAAAAGAATGGGGAGGGGAGATTTATTACAATAATGGAGAAACAAATGCAAGGGGAGTTGCGATATTGATTAAAAAAGAATGTGTAGAAAATATAAAAGAAGTGTATAAGGATAGGACTGGGAGAATAATAATAATAGACTTTGAATATAGAAAGATAGAATTTAGATTAATAAATATATACGTTCCAAATATAGAAATAGATAAAAGAAGTATAATAGATAAATTGAAAGGTTTAGTGATGTTTAGGAGATGTTTAATAGTAGGTGATTTTAATATCAGATGCAGTAGGTTAGATGTAGGTAAAGGGGTAGAATTTAGATGGGAAAAATCCAGAGGGATGTTAATAGAAATGATAAAAGAAAAAGAGTTGATAGATGTATGGAGATACGACAATCCAGAAAAAAAGAGAATTCACTAGAAGGCAGAAAGCAGAGTAGAACAGATTTAGTGTTAGTACAAGGGGAAATTATTAGATACATAGAAAAAATAAGACACCAGAGAAATAGCTTTAGTGATCACGATGGGGTTAGGTTTACAGTTAAGATAGGGAGAGAGGAGGTAAGGGGAGGGATGTGGATATTAAATGCAGGATATATTGAAGAGGAGGGCTATGAGCAACATATTAGAGAGATATTAGATGGAGAGAATACAAGAAGAGAAGCGCATATAGAGAATGATAGTTTAAACGATAGTATAGGGGAAAGATGGGAGTGGATGGAAAATAAAATAAAATCTATTAGTATTAGGTATAGAAAAAAGGAAAGAAAAGATGAGGAAAGAAGAGAAGGAGTTGAGGGAAAGATTGGAGGTGGATTTAACTAGGACAGAAGAAGAAGAGGAGTATAATATAGAGAAATATATAGATATAAAGACGAAATTAGAAAAATATGAGGGGGAGAAATGCAGAGGTGCAATTCTGAGAAGTAAGGCAAGATATGCACTACAAAGGGAGAAATGCACAAAATATTTTCTAGGATTAGAAAAGAGGAGGCAAAACAGGGCATATATACATGAAATAAATAAAAAGGATGGAGAAAAACCTATGTTGGAAAAAAATTATGTGGAGATCCTGGAGAGGGTGCAGGAATTCTATGAGGAATTATATAAGAAGGGAGGAATAGATGAGGGAAGTATAAGTGAAGTGTTGGAAAGTGTAGAGAAAAAGCTAAGTGTAGAAGATAGAGAGTGGTGTGATAGAGAAATAAGCGTGAAAGAGGTGTTAATAGCGATAGAGGGGTTGACAAGTGGGAAAAGTCCAAGGAGTGATGGGATAGGGATAGAGTGGTATAAAAAAGTATAAAAATGAGGTAGCACCAATTTTAGTGGAGGTATTTAGGGAAATGGAGAGAACAGGGTTGGTGAAGGAAAGGATGGTAGAAAGGGTGATAGCAATAGTATACAAGAAGAAGGGAAGTAATTTAGATTTAGGAAATTTTCGACCAATCGGTTTGTTAAATGTCGACTACAAGATACTAACCAAACTACAACTACTAATAGAGTGAAAGGAGTGATAAGAGGAATAGTACAGACAACAAAGTTACAATATAACAGGTAGGGATATAGCAGATACAATATGGACAGTCAGAGACGTCATAGAACACATGAAGAGGGATAGAATAGGAGGAATAGCTGTAGGGATAGATTGGAATAAGGCATTCGACAGAGTAGAACACAAATTTTTATATAGGGTATTAGAAAATTTTGGGTTTGGGGGAAAAATGGTGGGATGGGTGAGAAGATTATATGAAAATGCAAAGAGTTGTGTAAAGATAAATGGGGTCTTAACAGATAAATTTGAGGTGGGGAGATCGGTGAGACAGGGATGTCCACTATCGGCATTATTATACGCAATTTTAGCAGAGCCACTAGCCACACTAATTAAGAAACAATGGGGCAATGGGATAAAAGGAATCAAATTACCATATGGGGGGACATGTATCATAAACCAATACGCAGATGACACAACTACGGTGAGAGATGGTGGGAGTGTTAAGTGTTCTAGAACAAATTGGAAAGTACGGGCGAGCATCAGGAGCGAAAATAAATAAAGAAAAATCTGAAATAATGTATATAGGAGAAGTAGAGAGAGCAGAGGTAGGATTAAGGGTGGAAAATAGATACATTAAGGTGCTGGGAGTACATCTAGATGTAAAAAGTAAGGAGGCGAGAGACGAGACATGGACAGGGGTGATTAATAAAATAAGAGCAATATGTACAACATGGAAGGTAAGGAAGTTCAAATTAAAAGGTAAGATAACTGTAGTGAACAGTTTGTTGTTTGAATGTGATGAATTTAATTGAAATGCCAGAGTGGGTAATGAATTGTGTGTGACTTTATATGGGAAGGGAAGGGGGTGAAAATCGCACAAAAAACACTGGTAGGGAGGAAGTGGGACGGAGGTTTAAAGTTAGTGGACCTTGAAACAAGAAAGAATGCATTAAGAATAAAAACTGTGCAAAAACATATGGTGGGAACGCAGAAATGTGGATGGAAAGAATTTCTGAAGAAATATATTAATGATGTGGGAGGAATAGGGGATAATGGATGGTTCATGGGGTTTAAGCAATCAATGACTGGTGGAATACCAGAATTTTACAGAGAGGTACTGGAGGCGTGGAGAAGGTTCCTGCCAAAAATACAGTATGAGTGTGTAGGACTACAATCTTTTGCAAACCTACCATTGTTTTTAAATGAAACATTCAAATATAACAAAACATTGTATGAACCAAAATTCATTGAAAACGGAATAAAGCAAGTAAAAGACATCATGTATGAGGTGATCCCAGGATTCCTCAAAGAAAACTGCATCTATGATGCGGTAAGAGAAACAGATGGCATGGAAAAAAGAGAAAAGGTCAACAAAATATGAGAAAATTAAATTAAGTATACCTAAAAAATGGACAGGAATAATTGAAAAAGAATGCATGGTAAAAAGAGAAGAATGTATGCCAGAGATATACGTGCTGGAAAATTAAAAGAAATGTAACATGCGGAGTATGAGTGTCAAGAAAATGTATAGCTGGTTAATTGCTGATGTAATAAAAGAACCAGCAGCAGAGAGAGTGTGGAGAAGAGTGTTTGAAAATACGGATGTAAAGAAAATATGTGACAGGTGCTGGTGTTTTGGTCCGCAAGTAGGGCAAGGTCGTTTTTCAGTTTTTTGCAGATTACGAAATCTGAAAATAGTTGAAGATATGCTTATTTGAATGTTGGTACTCCTAAAATCAAGTAGCAGAGAAAATCCCCTTGAAAGATCTTGAACTTTCCACACTTCTCACAGGGAGATAATGGGTGGGAACAATAGCTAGTTAACTCCACCCAAACCACTCCCCCACTAGAGTACCTGTAAATCCTTGCCCATTTAGGGGCTCCCCTATTTAAAGCTTTATAACTCCAGATGTGAATACCACAGACTAGAAAAATGTCTTAAATGAAGCAATACATTTGTACCATTTATAATACTAGCTTAGATTATTTCTTACAAAATTATGAATATAAAGTAAAGTGCCACAAATGCAATGGTCAAGGCAAAAAATCTAAAATGAATTTGCTCCTTTTTTAGTTTGCAATGAAATACTGGGAGATTGCGGGTTAAAGTATACATGTCCTGGATCAAAAACTTCTTGACCACAAGTTCATAAAATCTAAGGGTGGATATGTAGAACTACTAAAGATCTATGAAGCAAAAACTAAGCAGTGTATCCAGCATCTCCAAATCTACCCACAATGTCTAAATTATTAACACTGGTCTAAAATAGCTAAGGGTCCAGAAACAAATCCAAAATCTCTCCAAAAAGGAATATAATGCTTTTTGTCCATTGTAAAGCATATGAGCCCCTTATGAAGGTTTAAGATGAAACATAGATATAATTTAAACATAATGCAAACATATAGTCACACAATGCTGCACAGTACCTAAATGTGTAATAATTAACTCTTGTATGCAGCCTATTTCTATACTCTGTACACTCCTATGTTTTCTTGTATGGGAATGGGACGATATAAAAACATTTTTCAGCCGTCCACCACGTTTTGGCAATGTTTCAACACTCTCCTCATCACTGTTGTATGCGTCACAAAAACCATTACACGACTAACTAACGCTTACATTACAGTGTGAAATATCCACATCACATAATACCACTAACCTATTTAAAGACACTCAATTTCTAAAATAACGTAATAACCGAAATATTTTGAGCAGTAATACTTACATAGCAATGATGAAATCTTATCTATGTTCAGTAGATGGACAGAGACAGTAAATCAATGACAGTTATATCCGCTTCTGTTTTGCTCCAGAAAACGATGTCAAATAGGCCTATCAGCAAACATATGGCTTAGCTATGCCCAGAAGTCCTCAATAATAATGGTATTTTCCAAGGAATTACGAAAAATCGTTGACAACATTTCGTTAGGTGCAACGTCTTTTAATGCTACCATATAGAGCGAATGCCATGGTAAGAAAATGTTCGGTTATGCTAACCTATAAAACGCTATTCCAAAAGAAAAATTAGACATGTTATACATCGTTAGAAAGCTTATACTCTCACCTACTGATTGAGCGTCCGCCATTTTAGCAACCTCACACAGTAAACAAACATAGGCTACTACCACACGGCTTTATTTATGGGCGGTGGCTTGACCGAAACAAAGTGACAATAGCCAACGAAATCAAACATGCTAATTAAACTGCACCCGCATCACGCCTCCAAAACCCGGCTGAAAGAATCACTAAAACAAGCCGACTTTGCTGACAAATTATAAGTATTTAGTGACCCTGAAAATGTTGTTTATTCTATTGAGTGACTTCAACACTTTAACTTTCGTAATATGAAAAAAAGGAAAACAGTAAAAAAAAAATTAAAAAAACCTTTTTTGCCTCCTAGCGCGATTTCAAGATTTGCGATTTGCGGACCTTTTCTCCAGCACCCGTCACATATGGTCCAATGGTAATATAAAATATAATAGTATTGAATGTGAGAATAATGATTTCCTAATAAAACATAACAGAATTTACACAAATGTGGTACTAAATAAAATAAACAATGATGTAAATGCAATGTGTGACGTTTTTGTTTTTGTTAGTGGGAATAAGTTGATTTATGAAGGGGAGAGGAGAGAAATCTTATTTAGGCTAATTGGTAAAAAGCCAATTTATTTTGTTTGGGGCTGGGGTTAATGTAAATAATGTAATAGAATGTGTATTTTAAGGAAATGTAAATGTAAATATTATGTTGTGCTGTTATATGAAAGTGTAAAGAAGAAACAACAGAAATGTAAATTTGTGAATTGAAGGAAAATAAAATATTCAAAAAAAGAAAACGCCCAATCTCGTCTGATCTCGGAAGCTAAGCAGGGTCGGGCCTGGTTAGTACTTGGATGGGAGATCGCCTGGGATACCAGGTACAGTAAGCTTTTATTTATTTATTTATTTATTTGCGTTTTCACACTAGGGAAGTGATATTTTACACGATTTAAGCTGGAATACTGTAACTGTGCAAAGTAAAATTAAACATCAACGTGTCTTAGATATCCAGCCACAATTCAATTTTTTTCAGAATGAGAGAGAGGGGGGGGTATTTCAGAAAACAGGCTTACCCAGTCAGCTGTGTAACTGTGCCAAGTGAAAACCAGGAACAACTCTACTTCAATCCATGTTCCTGATTCGGGAGGGCTCCGGGTTTACCTCGGTGCACTTATCCGGCTAACTCTGCCTCCTGAAACGGGGCCCATGAGTTAACTTAACTGACGCGCAGTTTGCGTTCCCCATATGTTCATTTGCGAATTACATGTGTGCATATTCGATGAAAAAGAAGTGAGAAACTAATATTAATGGCCTCTCACCAGGGAATGTTGCATTCAGGAATTCCGTTTACCACTCGCTCTCTCCTGTATGGATGCTTCTGAAAATATGTAGGCTACTGGTGTGGCATTGCGGGAAATATTTTTTTAAAGTTGCACTTTTAGGTAATAGTATAAATATTAAGGAGCACCAGTATTCTGGCACAGGTAATGAGATCGGACAGATTGCTCGCCATCATTGTGCGCCCTTGAGAGCTGAGCAACTGGAATGATGAGCTACCCACGTATGTGAAAGGCATGGTGTGGCGCAGGGACAGATTCCGAGAAGTGCACAACGCATACTTACCTGGCAGGGGAGATACCATAGTTAATGGGTCCCTCAGGTGAAGGTATGCCGGCCTATCGGGCGCGGCTCAAGAATTCTGTCCGTTTTGTGGCTGAAGGTTCTGCGAGGCGTAAGAATTTTGATTTGTTTTTTTTTTTGTCACAGATGTTCTGTAGGGACTGTTGAAGGTGGAGCTGGAGACCGTGTATTGCCTGAAAGACTTCTCGGGCAGGGGTTTTTATGATCTTACCTTTTACTCTGAGGCAGCTTGCTTTAATTTGTATCAGCAATACAGTGATTGCAAGGACTCATCTCTGCTGGAAGGGATTAGAGTAGATTTACTCTATTCCAAGGCTTTGAGGCCTATCACACTGCATATGTACAATCATTTTGTTAGGGAAGCGCACATTGTGTTTTTTAACCAAATACTGCTCTGAAATAAGGGATGGTGTAAAGCAGGCATGTCCAAAGTCCGGCCCGGGGGCCAATTGTGGCCCGTGTTCAAATTTCCACCGGCCCGCAGCCTCTGTCATAAAATCAATAATATGCGGCCAGCCAGCACTGTTGACCACAGTATAAAATGCACGCGTACAAAAAAGCTATTTTATATTTCACCAGAAGATGGCAGTAGACCTGTGGCCGCACTCTCGCCGCGTGACCGTTGTGTGATCCTTTCCAGCCCATTTCTAAAATGGCGACTAACTAAAAAAAGGAAAGTTGACAGCGAGGGCCGCCGCTTCCAGGACAAGTGGAAATTGGAGTATTTTTTCACTGAAATACGAAACAACTGTGTCTGCCTAATTTGCCAAGAGACTGTGGCTGTTTTCAAGGAATTCAATATCAAGAGGCACTACCAGACGAACCATGCTAACTACGACAAGCTAACTGGGAACAAACGCGGCGAAAAATTTAAGCAACTGGAAGCTGTTTTAACGGCACAGCAGCGCTTTTTCACAAGAGCCCGTGAGTCAAATGAAAATGCCACAAAGGCGCGCTACGAGGTGGCAACGCTGATTGCCAAGCACTGCAAACCTTTTACTGAGGGTGAATTTATTAAAGACTGCGTGATGAAAATGGTGGAGAAAATTTGTCCTGAGAAGAAGCATGAGTTTGCCAATGTTTGCCTGGCTCGTAACACTGTGGTACGGAGAATTGAAGACGTTTCATCTGATATTAAGAGACAGTTAGAGGCAAAAGGAGTGGAGTTTGACTTTTTTTCGTTAGCCTGCGACGAAAGCACGGATGCATCTGACACCGCTCAGTTACTGATTTTTTTGAGAGGAGTGGACAATGAAATGAACGTGAGTGAAGAGCTACTTGACCTCCAGAGCCTTAAGGACCAAACAAGAGGAACGGATTTATTTGTTTCTGTTTGTTCCGCCGTAGAGGACATGAAACTACCGTGGAATAAAGTCGCTGGGATTATTACGGATGGCGCACCTGCCATGGCTGGCGAGCGAAGTGGATTATCAACCCTAGTCTGTAACAAAGTCAGCGAAGAAGGAGGCAAAGCTATAAAACTCCACTGTATTATTCACCAACAAGTTCTCTGTGCCAAACATCTGAAATATGATCATGTTATGAAACCGGTGATAAAGGCTATTAATTATATTCGCTCCAAAGCCCTGTGCCACCGCCAGTTTCAACAGTTTCTACTCGACATCCAGGCTGAATACGGAGATGTTGTGTATCACAACGACGTAAGATGGCTCAGTCGGGGGTCTGCACTGCAGCGCTTCTACTCTCTTAGGGAGGACATCGGACAATTCTTGGCAAAAAAGGGACAACAGATGCCAGAACTATCTGATCCTGTTTGGCTGGCTGATTTTGGATTTTTAGTTGACATAACACGACAACTGAACACGAGCCTTCAGGGGCAAAATGCAGTGGTAAGCCAACTGTATTCACACATCAAAGCCTTTGGGACCAAGCTGCTACTTTTCCAAAGGCACCTGTCACAAACGCAGCCCAATACCACACATTTCCCATCGCTGCAGGAAATAATGACCAGTTTTCCACAGAACAATATCAGTGCGCGAATGAGGAGGTATGCAGCAGACATCTCATCTCTGGCTGAGGAGTTTCAACAGCGCTTTCAGGATTTTGCAGCTATTGAAAAGGAGATCACGCTTTTTTCCTCTCCTTTCTCCGTGGACCCTGATGACGCTCCAGACCACCTGCAGCTGGAGCCCATTGAGCTGCAGTATGACGCCGGGTGTCGCAGTCGGCACCAACAGCTCCCTCTTGTCAACTTTTACCGCCAGCTGGATAAAGGCAGGTTCCAAGAGATTCGAACATTTGCTAAGAAAATGCTGAGCTTGTTTGACTCGACATACTTGTGCGAGAAGACATTCTCGGTTATGAACATTAACAAGAACCGCGTGAGGACGAGACTAAGTGACTCTCACCTGCGTGACATCTTGCGCATCAAAACCACTGTTTTTGAGCCAGACCTGGCCTATTTACTGCAGACGAGATCTCAGTATCACCCTTCACATTAGTGCAGGCAAGTTATTCGTTTAGTCTTCTGAGGTGAATAAATTCTAAAATCTCAGTGAATTGATTTTTTTTTGTGATGATCAAAACCACAGTTTTGAATATGCACTGAGTCTTTTCAATTTGTGTATCATTTGTTCTTTTGTTTTTCAATTGACAATCAAACCGGGTCTCGTAAACTCGACAAATTAAATATTAAAATCAAATTCGGTCCGGCAGCCAATTTTTCCATTTCGTATTTTTGATCCGAGTCTAAAATTGAAATAATGAAAAACACGGCCTTCTTCGTTTTTGATATCCGATTCAAAATCAAATAGCATATTTTCGTTTTTTGATTTTTGATGGTCAATTGAAAAAGGAAAGAACGAGTGATACAAGGATTCATATAGCCCTCAATGTTTTGTAAGTTTTTTTTTTCCAGACAGACTTTTTCTTCATTTTATGTGGTCTTCAAATATGAAAGGCAGAGTGATTTTGATAAAAACTTCTTTAGATTTATTTGTGTTCTGTGTAAAGAAATGAAAAGTATTCATATTTCATATTCATATTCAATTTCATAAAATAGTTCATTTGCATTTAATGTTAATGGTTCAAAGAATGTCAGGCTGAATGGTCGGCCCCTACACATTTTCACCTCACCAAATCTGGCCCTCGCTGCAAAAAAGTTTGGACACCCCTGGTGTAAAGCTTTTGGGTTTTGGAACGGCAAGCGCAGGTATATGGTTTTAAACAAGACCCATTAAGTGTTGGAGGCTTTTATCCTCCATCTGGTATTTTTTCAATTGGGCCAGATAGGGGTTTTTTAAATTACCCAGGCCAGCCATTGTACTACCGCAACTGTGGTTCTTTTGGTCATGTTAAGGCAGTCTGTGTAACAAACAGATCCCGCTATTGTTTGTCGGGGGACCACAAAACTAAGGACTCTGTTGCCCCAAAGGCATGTACATTGTGCAGCAGTACTGAACATTTGTTCCGTAGTTGCCCGGAAAGACAGAAGTCTTATGCTGCACTGGTGGAGTCTGAGTTTTGGGACCTGGGTGATTATGGGGGGCCTTCAGGAGGCCAGACAAAGGCACTCTCTGCGCAGGGCGCGGCACCCATTGAGCAGGAGCCTGCAATTCCATTAGCTACCTACTGAGCCTGCAGTGTCTGAGGTAGCAACTTTTCCAAAGCCATCTGGAAATCCTGGACTGGATCGGGCTCTTCCGCAGCTGGATCGGCGTCGGTACAGGATCATGCTTCTTTTCCAGTTCCCGCTGCGGTTCCTGATGCTGGATTGGCTGGGGAATCTGGCGGGGCACCCGATCCCAATCCTGGTTTCGATCCTGTTTCTGCGCTGGTGGCGGTAGCTGATGTTCTGCCTCCGGCTCCACAGTCCCAGCCTGGGGCAGGCCTAGCTCCGGTTGCAGCGCCTGGTCCAGTTCCGGTTGCTGTGCTGGATCCAGCTCCAGTTCCTGCACCTGGTCCGGTTCTGATTGCTGTGCCGGATCCGTTTTCAGTTTATACATCGGTTTTGGCTCCTGTTCCTGCATCTGGTCCAGCTCCTTTTCCTGCACCTGGTCCGGTTCATGCATCGGGCAGTAGTGTGTCGGGTGGCGGGGGATATGTACAGTTATTTGGGCCTAAGGCCGCTACTAACCCTGGGTTTCAGGCTCTAGTTGTAAAGGAGGCCACTTCTCCCAATCTGTTTTCTCCTGAGTTTGAGCAGGTCCTAGGTAGGGAGGCGGGTTCGCTGGGAGAGGGAGAATCTCTCCTGACCTCAGCGGACCTGCAGACGCCAGCTTGGGGGGATAGCCCCTTCTTGGAGGGGGGTGAAGAGATGGACTGGGCCCACGTTCCAGGCCGGAAGCAGGCGTCATCAGGTGATGGGGGGAGTCCAAGGGGGGCAAAGGTGGTGCCTCTACCAGTGCTGGGGAACCGTTTTGCAGCGCTGGCGGGGTCATCGGAGGAGGAAGAGGCAGAGACTGAAGGGGAGCCTCTGATGGAGATTGGCTCTCCTTCAAGTGTTTTGGATTGGGAGTCAGATCGCCTTGCGCACATAATGTGCATGCCTCCAGGAAAGGGCGACACTAAAGGGGAAGGGGAGGAAGGGAGTACATGAAGGTGTTTTTCTGTTTTTTTTTCCTTCCTTTGTATTGCTTTTCACCCCTTACTGTATTTTTATGGAATTATCCCTAATAGAGGGCAGCAGTTTTTTCGGCCTTGGATGGAACGAAGGGGCATATTTTCATCATGAAGGAGGTTTATTTAAAAAATGAGGAGGATGTGGTTGCTTTCTCTAAAGAGTGGAGGTGGGGTCCCTCTGCTAGGTCAGTTGGGAATGTCCATGCAGATGGGGTGGGGGTTCTGTTTAAGGGGCACTCCTTCCTTATTGAGGAGGTGGTGGTTGTGGTGGCGGGTCAACTGATTTATGTGGACTGCTGCTTGGGGTCGAACAAATTTAGAGTTATTAATGTGTATGCCCCAGTACAGAGTGGGAGACGGCTGGAGCTCTTTGCGGAGCTGCCAGGGTGCCTCTCCACTACTCGCTCAGTCTTCCTAGGTGGGGATTTTAACGTCTCTTTGGACAGGTTGGGCGGGAGTGCTGCACCTGGGAGTAGGGATGACGATCATTCTGCCAAGGTGCTGGCGGGCATTGTGAGGGATTATTCCCTTATTGATGTATATCGCACAGTGCACCCTGGAAATAGTGGGATTACATGGCGCAATTTTCGAGGTGTAGCAAGTCGGATAGACTATTTTTTTGTGGGCAGGGGGCATGAGGGATTGAGGTGCTCTCTCTTCCCCCTGTGGATGTCTGACCATGACGGAGTACATGTGAGCATTAGAGTGGGCGGTAGGAGCTGGGGGCCAGGTTTCTGGCGCCTGAATGTTTCCCTTTTAAAATCTGCCTCAGTCAAGGTAAAGTTCGCCCAGTTTTATTCATCGGTGCGAACCTTGCGGGCTTTTTACCCCTCTGTTGTGGAGTGGTGGGAGGCCGCAAAGTTTCGCTTCAGGGATTTTTTTCGCAGGCACAGCGCTTTTGAGAGAAGGAAGGAGCGGGAGGAGGTGGGGAAGTGGATGAGCTGTCTCTCGTACCTTCATGGAAGGCTCAACGCGGGGGTAGCAGTGGAGTGGGGTTTATACGAGGGAGTTAAAAGTCGCATCATCGCGATTTTGGAGGGGAGGGCTCGCTCTCTCGCCTTCCAAGCGCGAGGGAGGGAGTTACAGGAAGGGGAGAAGCCTTCAGCCAATTTTTTTAAGGCTGCCAAAGCAAGGAGGAATGCTTCCTTTATACATGGGCTGGTGGGTGAAGGCGGTTTGGTAACTGAGGCACAGCCAATGTTGGCTGTGGCTGAATATTTCTATGCTGACCTTTTTCATCAGCGCGAGTGTGACCCGGGGGTGGAAGCGGCCTTGCTGGATTGTGTCGGAAGTAGGCTGGCGGAAGAGGAGGTCCGGTTTTTAGAGAAGCCTCTGTTGTTGGAGGAGGTGACAAAGGCTTTGAAATCTATGTGGGACGGTAGGATGCCGGGGCACGATGGCCTACCAAAGGAGTTTTTCATAACCTTTTGGGAGGTGTTGGGGCCTGACCTGCTAGAGGTGTATAGATGTATTCTGGAGAGGGACCTGCTAGCAGACTCTATGAGGAAGGGAGTCCTTGCCTTGTTATTTAAATCTGGAGATCGCACTGAGCTAAAGAATTGGCGACCTTTAACCCTGCTTAAGGCTGATTACATGATCTTGGCGAAGGTTGCCACCTGTCGGCTGAAGCAGGTTATGAGCTCGTTGGTGTGTGAGGACCAAACTTGTGGCGTCCCTGGACGCTCCTGCACTTTAAACTTGTTGTTGTTCAGGGACATTATTGATTGGGCAGAGGACAGGAAGGTGCCGGTGGCGGTGGTCGGCATCGACCAAGAGAAGGCCTTTGATCGAGTGCAGCACGGGTTCCTCTTTAAGGTCTTGGAGCGGCTGGGTTTTGGCCCCTCTTTCTTGGGCTTGCTGTGCGCGCTTTATAGGCAGGTTTTCAGTTGCGTGTGAATTAATGGCTTCATTGGGAGGGCAGTAGAGCAGGCAGGTGGGGTGGGGCAGGGGTGCCCACTCTCGCTGCTGCTCTATGTGTTCTTTATCGAGCCGTTCGCAGAACTGGTGCGGCGGGACTCCCAGATTGATGGGGTGATGATCCCGGGGGCTGGTGGTGAGCGGTTAAAAATTCAGCAGTATGCTGACGACACGACACTTTTTGTGTCCTCTGAAGGGTCTTTGAGGCGTGTGCAGGCGCTGATTTTTTCGCTGCAGGAACTGGTTCCAAAGTCAATTTGAGTAAATCGGCAGTGCTTTTTTGTGGGCAGTGGGCAGAAGAGCCACATGATCTTAGTGGTTTTGCGCGGTGTGAGGGGGGCCTTAAGGTGCTGGGGGTCCGGTTTTTCCCGCGGGATAGTGCATCGTGAAATTGGGAGGCTAGATTGGGGGTGCTGCGTGCATGTTTGGGGATCTGGTCTCAAAGGCAGTTGTCCTTGTCTGGGCGTATTGTGGTGGTGAAGTCAGTGGTGTTGCCACTGCTTCTCCACATGGCTTATGTATTTCCTATCCTGGGCTGCATAAAGATTGCCATAAATAGGGCAATATTTAAATTTCTGTGGTGTGGCAGGTATGAATGTGTAAGCAGAGAGCTTATGTACAGAGCAGTAAGAAAAGGGGATTGAGATGTGCCGTTGAAATTGGAGGTGCTGTACACTTGTTTTGCCTGTAGGATGGTGCTACAACGGGCACCACACTAGTGTTTTTATTTTGCCGGCTTTTACCTGGCTAATGCACTCAAGCACTTAGTGCGTGTCTCATGTGGTACCGAGGGAAGAGGAGCTGTCCCCTGCTTATAGGTCTATGCTCCAGTAAACATTCCCCGTGCGGTAGATTGGGTAAAAGTAAGTGGGGGGCGGGCCCCAAGGGCTGTGCGGGATCTACACTGCAGCTGCGCCCTAGAGCGGATGCCAGTCAGGGAGACTTTATATCGTCAAAATTGTGCAAGGAATCCTTTGTGCCCAAGGGGGTGTGGGGAAGAGGAGACGGTTCCTCACGTCTTTTGGTGGTGCCCTTTTTCTGTGGATTACTGGAGGCAGGTGCACGGGTTACTGCAAGGGGCAGGGGTGCAGACTGCCCTGTCTAAGGACATGGTGATGTACGGGAGAGGGTTGTAGGGGTCGAGGGTAGAGGGGCCCACGCTGGTGTGGGATATCCTGGGGTACGGAAAGCTGGTACTGTGGGAGGACAGGGTGGCAGTGTCGGCTGGGCCCGGTAGGATAGTGACATCAGCTCAGCTTTTTTACCAGTTCCGGGGAGGGTAGCAGAGAAGGTAAGGGGGGATGGGTTGGTGAAAGGGTCGGTCTGGGTACGGGAGAACTGGTTGGGCCTAGACAGAGTTTTTTCCATACAGACGCCAGGAAAAGGCTTTGGGATGTTTTGATTTCGTTTTGTGTACAACATACTGCTTAAAAACGTTTCTCTTTTCTTTGAAGCAGGTCTTGGCAAATATTATTTCGGCATAGGCGGACATTATAGGCCCCAACTGCAAAATTGTTCTGAATGTCCAGCTGCATATGTGTATTAAGTTTCACTTCGGTAGGATAAAGGTGGTGGCAGCAATGAGCCTTTGAATTAGAATGCTTATTGTAGCGCCCCCTATGGGTCAATATGTGCCATTTATTTATGGCCAGGTTACACGTGGCCTGAACTATCTGTGTGCTGAAATGGACAAAAAGTTACCGATGTATGGATGAATTATTGGACCAAATACATGAGAAAAATAATAATAAATATAGCTGCAAGCAGCAATGCGGGGCCCTATGAACAAGTCCAAGCTGGGTAAATACTAGGTGAAGGAGAAAAGAATCCAAGCGGCATAGATTTCAGGATTTTGGACAATGCACATACCCATACGTGAGACGATCCAACTTCAGGTTCATGAGAAACATTACTTTGAAATATTAATGTGCGTTAGCGTAAAGTGCTAATTTTGTCACGCCACAACGCAATTTTTAACGAAACAACTTGTCCTTATCACCCTCGATGGAGAGAATACCCAAGAGTACACATGAGCGATGGTGACAGAATCAGGTAAAGTGTTCATGAGAAGATGAGCTTTAAAGCATTATATTAGCATAAGTTTCCCGCCAAAATGGTGAAATTTCAAATGCCTGTAATTTCCTTGTTTTTTTAGATATCTGCAACTGTGTCGACATGATACAGCATGGTAGTGCCTTCTTCAAGCCCAGTCCGTTTCAAGTCCCTAAACCATTGTTGTAAAAAGTTATAAGCGCTTGAAATTTGTGGCCAAATTTAGCTTTTTTGAAAACACCAGTTTCTCCGCCATCTTGGAATGGATCTCTTAGCTGTTAACACCCTACAGAGACATGCACCATATATGTACATGGGCAATTTCTGCCCAATCGGACTTACGGTTTATTAGAAGAAACTTTTTATAGGTTTTGCAACATTTTCAATCTGCAGAAAAATCCATCTTGGCGGACTTTATAGGTTCTTGAGGAATATTTGTTCCTCATGAGGAATGACACAAGTACACCCGTTTTCATAAATTTTCATCAAACGGGCTGGAAATGCCAGCATTTTGAAATTTGTTTTGAATCGGTTACTATAGCACCATCTATAGATGAATCGTGGTCATTCTTTCTGGCATAGTTATTCATTGTCTCTAGTTTCGACCAGGTAATTTATATCATTTTTGGTCAAGGTTATTTGACCAAGTCCAGAAAAAGAATAAGTAATAATAATAATAATAATAATAATACCGAAAACAATAGGGTTGATACTTCGTAGGACCCCTAATAAATATAGCTGCAAGCAGCGATTACGGGGGCCAAGCAGCAAGCACAATGCCATTGCGACATTTGATCTACCATGTGGTCACTCAGTGACCTTGGAGTGACCTTCACTCATTATGCAAAGTTTTATGACACCAGAAGGGGCGGTTGCGTAGTGTTATCAAATCATACAGGATTAGTAGCATTTGAAGCATTTTTCAGAAATGTCTATTTTGCAGAAGATCTAATGGGCGGAGCTCATGGGCCCTTATGGGAAACGCATTACACTTGAAGGGTTGCACATCCATGTCCAAGATTTCATGACCGTAGCTCAATCAATCAATCAATTTGTATTTGTATAGCGCTGTTAACAAAGGAGCTTTGTCACAAAGCAGCTTTACAGAGAACCGGCCCCCAAAGAGTAAGCCTAGGGAAATAGTGGCAAGGAAAAACTCCCTGACTGATAGCAGGAAGAAACCTTGAGCAGAACCGGACTCAGAGGGGGAACCCATCTGCCGCGGGCAGGCACCGATTTGTTATGGAAAATCAACAGTGGCAGGAGGCGGAGGTGTCCAGCTGGTCTAGCTGGTCTAGGGCTGGAGCTCCGGGCCAGGGGGGGTGGCTCAGCAAACTTGGGATAGAGCTCCGGGCAGGTGCCCAGAGCCAAGGAAGACTTAAAAAAAAAAAAAAAAAAAAAAAAAAAAAAAAAAACACATTGTTAGGGGGTTAAAATGGTAGATTAGCAAGCAGAGCAGAAGAGACAGAGGTGCCTGCGTGCAATAAGGAAAACCCCGGCAGAATAAGGCTATGGCAGCATAGCTAAGGGAAACAGAGGCAGGGGCCAACGCAGCCATGAGGGCAGGCTTGAGACAGTCATCACCAGACCATGACCGGGTCAGCTTAACACAGCACTACCAATGATGATCCAGTGACAGCACTAACCGCTCAGTCCACCAGAGACTCTCTAGTTATGCCCACCACCCACTCCTGCCTTTCAAATATAGGAGAGACTAAAAAGATATGTCTTGAGCTTAGCCTTTAATTAGGTGACAGTGTCAGCGCCCCGAATATGGGCAGGCAACTTGTTCCACAGGAGGGGAGCAAGATAGGAGAAGGCTCTACCACCTATGGTACTTTTAGCTATTCTAGGAATAACAAGGAGGCCTGCACCCAGCAAATGGAGCATTCGTGAGGGAATATAAGGAAGAAATAAATCATTTAAGTAAAGAGGGGCAAGCCCATGTAAGGCTTTAAAGGTAAGAAGTAGTATCTTAAGTCGCGTTTCCACCCAAAGTACCCGGAACTTTTAATCCCAGGAACTAAAAGGTTCCTTCAGCCCATTGTTGTCTGCGTTTCCACCTCGGTCTAAAGACCCGCAAAGATTAGCAAATTAGTCCACTGACGCATGAAAAAGCGACGTCATTGTCGGTCCATCTGTCCTATGATTTCTTCTGTAACCCCATACTACCACCGAAGTAGCCTACATTATTTTCTAATAACCGGGACAGCCCGGAGGGGTTTATTCCACTTATACAACGGGTTACCAACAATGACTATATATGGTTACTTTAGCATTTATTGATTTTTATCGACTCAATCACCTGAAATTTAAATATTCTTCCGCAGCAGTTTGGGCATATTTTACCATTGTCAAGCAAAACTCTTGTTGGGAGTTCGACTTGGACCGTTGTTATGCAAAAAATAGGATATAACAGGCTAATAGTCAGATTGTAACTGTTTTATATATCCTCTCAAACACATTCATTATGTTTTTATGCGAACATTCACTTTCATGTCTTGACATCCGAGGCAACAGAATGCATTCACATTCCAAAAATAACTGGTAACAACACCAGAAAACATGTACACATCGTAAACAATTTACTGTTGAATTGATTACTTCATCTCTCATCGTCAATTCCATATAGGCTACTCGCAAAATGACAAGAATAAATAGAATGAAAACTCGAATTTGCGTGAAAATTTAAATTAATATTGCATTGGTACATCCACCGTTTGCTTTCCTTCAAAGTTACTGCTAGCGAAGCAGCGAAGTGTGCCCTCCAGATGCGAACCATGCACCACCATAAATTAGTCCATAGTCTTCCTGGTCTTTTTGTGGAATTGAAGAATCGCAGAGTAAAATTATGGCAGTCTGTAAAAGCAAAAGGGACGATTACTAGAATTAACCTGTTATTTTACCCTGACAAAAAGTGCGGAAGGTGATTTAGTTTGCTTTTACTGTATCACCAATGTAAATTGCGCAGAACTACCGCATACCTCACATAACCGTATCAAACGTTTTGAGTCAATTATAACAGGCTAACAAAGAAAATCCGGAAGAAAATATTCAGCAACTGAATTAAACCGTTTGAATGTTTTGGTAGCCTAGGTAATATGCTGTCCCAGCATGGATGCTTAACATTTTATGAAACGAATACTAAAGCAAGAAAAGAACAGAAGAGCACATGTTATAATTCCAAGACGTTGGCAGGCTAAAACCAAAAATAGGCTACTGCGCCGCATAACATACAAGTTTGGATTCAAGTTATTATGAAAATAAATCGGTTTGCGGCTGCAGATTTTTCAAAATGGCGGTTGAAAAAGTACTGCGAGTAGTCGACCAATCAGAAATATTCAGTGCTTGCACCCACCCCAAAAGTTACGGTACTTTTGGAAAGTACTACCCCCCGAGCAGGGACATTTTTTGGGGTAAAACTGAAAAGTCCCCGGAACTTAATTTGGAAACGCACTGAGTTCCTCAAAAGGTTCCTAGTTCCTGGGGAAAGTTCCTGGGGTGGAAACGCGGCTTTATAGTCTATTCGGAATTTAACTGGCAACCAGTGAAGTGATGCCAACACTGGGCTGATGTGCTCGAATCTCCTTGTTCTAGTAAGAATACAAGCTGCTGCATTTTGAATTAGCTGGAGTCCTTTCAGAGAGGAATTTGCACATCCAGACAAAAGAACATTGCAGTAATCTAATCTTGAAGTAACAAAAGCATGAACTAGCTTTTCTGCATCATGTAAGGACAGTATTTTCAGAATTTGAGATATTTCTCAAGTAATAAGAAGCAACCCTAGAGATGTTTTTAATATGTATATCAAATGCAAGATCTGGATCAAAGGTAACACCAAGATCTTTGATTACAGCACTTGAAGTAATGGAGATTACATCAATGTTAAGCATATAGTCTGATAGTTTGCATCTCAGAGGCCCAACTACCATTATCTCGGTCTTGTCGGAGTTTAGCACGAGAACATTTTGGGTCACCCATTCCTTTATGTCTATAAGACAGGCTTTGATCTTTGACAGCTGGACAACTTCATCAGGTCTAACTGATAGATACAACTGGGTGTCATCTGCACAGCAGTGGAAATTAATGCAATGTTTGCGAATAATTGTCCCGGGGGAGCATATAAAGAGCGAAGAGCAAAGGCCTAAGCACAGATCCTTGTGGTACTCCATATCTAATCCTGGATTGATAAGAGGAATCATTATTTAAATGCACGAATTGATATCGGTCTGATAGGTATGATCTGAACCAAGAGAGTGCCTGTCCACGGAAGCCTACAAGATTTTCAAGTCTATCCAGAAGGATGAGGTGAACAACTGTGTCAAATGCTGCACTTAAGTCTAAAAGCATAAGTACAGAGATGCAGCCATTGTCGGAAGTGAGAAGTAGGTCATTGAGTACTTTGACCAGAGCTGTTTCAGTGCTGTGAGGGGGTCTAAAACCAGATTGAAAAACTTCCAATATATGATTGGAGTGCAAAAATGAACCAAGTTGTTTTGAAATGGCCTTTTCTAGTATTTTAGAAAGGAACAGGAGGTTTGAGATAGGTCATTCACACCCAAGTTTGGCTTCTTAAGAAGGGGTTTGATGACTGCAAGTTTAAGAGTCTGTGGTATGTGTCCAGATGCTAAAGATGCATAGACAATATGTAACATTGGTGTTCCAATCACTGGTAGTAGCTCCTTGAAAAGCTTCGTAGGGATAGGGTCTAGAATACAAGTAGAAGATTTTGAGGAATTAACTATGGCATTAAACCCCATGAGATCTATTGGAGCAAAAGAGTTCAGATAGGCCTCCCGTCCTATAAGATTCTGCAATCAATCAAATTTTATTTATAGAGCACATTTCATACAAGTGATGCAGCTCAATTAGTAATCAAAAAGTGTCACAGTGGAGAAAATAGAAAACAGTACAAATAGAGATACCAAAAACATTATACTGAGAGAGCTAAAGAAAACAAAATAAAAGAAATAAAATTAAATAAAAAAATGTAAAATTCAAAATTTTAAATTTTAAAAGTTTAAAAATCGGGGGCATATAAGAGCATCCTATGTAAAGGCCATGCTAAAGAGGCATGTTTTTAATTTCCATGTAAAACCATCTACCGTTTCGGTCTTCCTCAGATCCTCTGGCAGGGTGTTCCAAAGGCTGGGGGCAAAGATGCTAAAAGCTGCCTCCCAGCCTTTTTAGTCCTTACTTTTGGAACAACCAGAAGGCCGGTACCATATACCCAGGCCCTTGGTAATGACCAGGTCCAGAGTGCGGCCTTGTTTATGAGTAGGTCCAGAGACATGTTGAGTAAAATCAAAGGAATCTAAAAGGTTGCTAAAATCTTTAGCTTTTGAGTCAGATGGATTATCGATGTGCAAGTTAAAATCTCCAGAGATAATAGCAATCAAAATCAGTTGATATTATGGACAATAATCTGCAAAGTCCTCCATGAAACCGTAGTTACATTTTGGAGGATGATACAGTGAGAAGGAGAACAGGAACATCACAATTTAAAATTATTGCAAGGTGCTCGAAAGTAGAGAAGTCACCAATTGAAATTTGTTTACAATTAATTTTGTTGGAATATAATGTTGCTACACCACCTCCTTTCCTCTCTTGTCTTACAGTATGATAGAAATTAAAATTTGGTGGTGATGCCTCAATAAGTGCAGAAGGACCAGTGTTGTCCAGCCAAGTTTCTGTGAGCATTAGAGTGTCCAGCTTGTGTTCAGTTATAAGCTCATTTATGATAAGTCTTACTGCTAAGTGACCAAACATTAAAAAGTGTCATTTTCATCTTTTGAGATACAGCAGCAGAAAGAACAGGCTTATTAATGAAAGTACTGATACTTATCAGGTAATATGGGCAGCTACCCCATGAACGCTGGCTATGCCTGCTGAGTCTGGGGGTAACTAGCTGAATCGGTCGGGGGGTATGGTAATGAATGTGATCGGACAGGGGTTTAAATGACAGGAGGGACCTGTGGGGGGGGGGGGGGGGTGGGGGGGGGGGGGTGTGTATGGGATGTAAAGAAGGACTGCACCGCATGTTGCAAGTTCGCCGATAGCATTTAGCTACCCCGCTTGTTGGGATGATCCCGTCACTTTTAAAAAATGAGAAACGATTCCAAAACAAATTAAAATCGTCAATAAAGCCCATGTTGTGAGTCCTGCTGGCGGACTGGAGCCGAGTGTGAAGGCTGAAGATTCTGCTAAAACGGCCAGCTCCGCGACCGAGAGTGGGGATGGGGCCTGATATAAAAACAGGAGAGGAGATGGTGTGTGTGGGCTGCCTGAACAGGGCAGTGGACGTTCAGTTACCTCCGTCTGCGCTGAGTTCGGCAAACCAGGCTGGAGGGTCTGTGCAGGCAGACGGGTGCGAGGAGACTGCCCATTCTTCCCTCCTGTGGTGGAGTGACGACCCACCCGACAAATGCCGGCCACAGGTGGGGAAGATGCAGTGGTGACGGGAGGTGCCACAGCCAGAGAGGGGTCCGGGCCAGGCGGAGCCGGGACCGACCGACAGACCAAGGTGCGACGTGAAATCTGCGACCGGGGATTCACAACCAAACCCCCGCAGCCAAAACTGAACTGCTCGGACTCAGTGCCGGCACGGCCAGCATTGCAGGTGGAGATGACGGGACGGCCATAGTGGAAGCCGCCGTCTCATCCAGGACAAGAAACATGTTGCTCAGCTGGATGAAGCTTGGTGGAGTGGAAATGGAGGGGCGCTTTCGACTGCCTTTTGACCCACAGGCTACAGTCCAGGGTTCAGATGCTTGCGGCGTGGAACACACCATGGACTTGGGCCTTGCACCTAGATGCAGCCAGGACTCTGCTGTTTGGGATGGGGCAGTGCATGGCCCAAAATCCAGTGTAGTGGTCTCTAATCCTCCGGTGATCGTGGGAGCAGCAGCCGCTACCCAGGAATCAAGCAGCTGTTCGTCATCCCTTATTTGATGGAGGACAGATTCTCTACCCTCAAACTCAGCGATCCTTTGGCTCAGCTTGGAACAGTTCGCACATTCCGGAGAGGTGAGTGTTGGCATAGCAGACCTGCTTCTTTCTGGCTGAAAAAGGGTGTTTTACCCCATGCAAACCAATCTCTGCGCTCGTTTCTCACAAACTTGAATTTATGGCAATCCGTAAAATGTACGAGTAAAAGACTAAAAAGGCTAAGAAAATAAAATGGAATAAAACGATAAAATGAAAAAAAGAAGTAAAACGGTAAAACAGAATAGGTAAAATAGATAAAACAGAGCTCACAGTAACACGTCTCACCTTCTCAGGTAACCTCCAGCGGATTACCTACAAGTTAGACAGTATCTAGGCCTGGATGTGGATCAAAAGTTATTAAAAGATAGTTGCTAGGTCAAACAATATGCCCACTATAAACAAACAAATTTGAAGGCAGAATTGCCAAAAAGGAAGTGCTTGGCTGTATTGATGCCAAACTAGGTAGCCTTCTTTGCCAGGGTGACTCTGCATCCATGCGTTGAGCGGATGGAAGGGCAGACCCTATATGACGGGTGGTAGGAGCACTTTGAATCTTGTCCCTGATTTTTATAATTTTGTCAAAGAAATTCATAAGAATAAGTAGCTCAAATGGGGCAGGAGATATGCTTGTTCAAATCTGTCCAAAAACCACACTTGTTAGTTCATGATAGTGCCACTTTATGGCCAATCGGTTTCATAAATCCTTTTTATGCAATGATTTTACTACAAAAAATATCAATATCACTAGATGTATCACTGAAACTTGGTTAAAAGCAGAGGAATACAGCGCATTGAATGAAGCAACTCTTACAGCTTTTTCTTATGCTCAGAAACCTCGGCTGTCTGGCCGAGGTGGGGGGATCGCGGTCATCTACAAAGACACTTATGTTTATAAGCCTATATATATGTATCCTGTGGGGAATTTCCCTCCTTTGAAAACTTAAAATTTTGCGTTAACAAGCATAAATCTATTTTATTCCTTTTAATTTACCGCCCTCCTAAACCTAATAGCATTTTTATCTCTGAATTCGCAGACCTGCTCTCTCTGCTTCTAACTATGACCGGATCTGTATTATTGGTGATTTTAATATATTACATTACATTACATTCATTTAGCAGACGCATTTATCCAAAGCGACGTACAAAAAGTGCATTTTCATGATCGTAGACAACTGCTGAACACGGGTTCAGTAAGGTACAATTACTTATTTTGTAAAGCTATTTCTAGCCGAGAACAAAGAACACTATCCTGGTCTGACATCTGCAAAGCCAAACTAGGCAGAAGAATAAGCTACAGTATTAGGACGAATACAATTTACCAAGAAGTGCAGGGAAGGGGCAACATGTAATAAGTGATAGGAAAAGGGTTTTTATTTATTTATTTATTTTATTTTTATTTTTTTTTAAATATATACAGCGTGGTGGTGGTTATTCTAGGTATAGTCTGAAGAGATGAGTCTTCAGGCCACGGCGGAAGATGGATAGTGAGGGGAAGGTTCGGAGAGGGACGGGGAGTTCATTCCACCACTGGGGAGCTAGGGTGGAGAAGCTCTGTGATCCCTTTGGGCAGGTGGGAGGGGTTGCAAGACGCCCTGCTGCCGCAGAGCGGAGTGGTCGAGCAGGCACATAGAATTGAGTCATGTCCTGCAAGTAGATGGGGGCTGTCCTGTTGGCGGCAGTGTAGGCAAGGGTCAGGGCTTTGAATCGGATCCTGGCAGCGACCGGTAGCCAGTGAAGTGATCGCAGCAGAGGAGTGACATGGGAGAATTTGGGGAGGTTGTAGATGAGTTGGGCAGCGGCATTCTGAATCATCTGTAGTGGCTGTATGGCACAAGCTGGCAGGTTTGCAAGGAGAGAGTTGCAGTAATCAAGGCGAGAGGTCACCGTAGCCTGGACGAGCAGCTGGGTGGAGTGCGTCGTCAGGTATGGTCGAATCCTCCTGATGTTGTATAGGAGGAATCTGCAGGACCGTGATGTTGCCTTGATGTGCTCCTTGAGGTCCAGCTGGTCATCCAGAACCACCCCCAGGCTCTTTGCAGAGTGAGAGGCAGTCACTGTGGTGCCATCAACCGTGATTGAGAGTTCACGAAGCAAGGAGGTCTTGTACGGGAAGAAGAGCAGCTCAGTTTTGTTGAGGTTGAGCTTCAGATGGTGGCTGGCCATCCAGGTGGAGATGTCAGCCAGGCAGGAAGAGATCTTATCATTGATCTGTGTGGCCGAGGGGGGGAAAGAAAAGAAGAGTTGTGTGTCATCTGCATAACAATGATAGGAAAAACCATGTGAATTAATGACTGAACCAAGAGAGGCAAAGGCAGTAATGAAGTCAGCTTTCTGGACGGCTGACTGGCAGTTCCATAATCCACCTGTGACAGTGAATTCTTGAGGTGTGGATAAGGGTGGGTAGATCAAGTTAGTTAAATTACGCCTGCGGTGAACAGACCATTTGGGGCGAGGCAGCGCGCACAAGGGAATGGGGTTTAAAAACATGATAAACTGGCGACGAGGCTGCCTATGGCAGCCTCTGCTGGAGCTATACATACCGGGTGACAATTACGTGCTTGCATTAGCTTCATTAGGGCAGATAAACACCAGGTGAAGCTACTGGAAATTAGCTCAACAATACGGGGCAGTTAAACACCAATCCCCACACAGTTTCACTAACGCCTTTAACTAACTAACAACAGCAAGTCAACTACAGATATTCTCAGCTAACGCACAACTAAGCTTGCTGACTAGCAACAGTTGAGACAAGTTTTAAAAAAGATTACCTAAATTACACACAACTATGTTCTCTAACTAGCAACAGCAGAAACAAATCAAGTTATGATACGCTTATCTGAATCGCGGGGGACGGCAGAAGCGACGACACAATCAGATGCACACATATATATATATATATATATGCTGTCCTAGTGATGCACTTGCGGGAGAATCTCAACCTTTTAGAGTCTTTTAATTTTATTTTACACCCCACAAGGCCAACACATGAAAAGGGCTATATTCACGATCTTGTTCTTTCTCATGGTCTGAAGACAGATAGTATGGAACTTTCTAACATCTGCGTATCTGATCATCTTAGCATTGTGTTTAAATTGTATTCCTCTCCGCCCCCTAAAGTTACATTGGCCCCCATTCGCTCTCGCATCATAAACTCAACAGCAGCTAGCAAATTTTCGGATGCATTTTCGTCCCTCTCCTCCGAGCTGCCTCTCTTCTCTGACACTGACCTGCTGGTGAACTCCTTTAACGACCTCTGCCTGGCAACATTGGATTCAGTTGCCCCAATCAAAATTAGAACCAAAACAATTTCAAACATCCCCCCATGGTTCAACGACCACATCCACTCCCTAAAGAGAGAGGTACGCAAAAGAGAATGTAAATGGAAGGCCTGCAAACTCCATGTTTATTATGAGTAGCCTATATGAAGGATTTTAATGAAGAAATACAATGCCGCAGCTAAGGATGCATGAGCAAATTACTTTTCCACCCTAATCTCACAGAATGTGCAAAATCCAAAAGTACTATTTAAAATACTTGACCAGATTACTGGTGCTCCCCTTAACATTAACATGCTTGCATCACCTGACCTCTGCAAGCAATTCAAAATATTTTTTACTGAAAAAATGGAAAAAAACAGATCCCAGACTGATAGCAGATCCACCTACCCCAGAGCTTCTAGCTCACAGATCATCTGATGTTCTATCCCTCAGTTCTTTTACATCTGTCTCTATCTGCACTCAATGATATGGTTAAGCACATGAAGTCATCTACTTGCCCCTTGGATGTGGTCCCTACCAGACTACTGAAGGAGATTATGCCTGCTGTTGGTCCTTTCATTTTATCCATTGTAAATAGCTCTCGGACCTCTGGCTTTGTCCCCGCCTATTTTAAAACTGCTTTAGTCAAACCTCTCCTTAAAAAATTCAATTTAGATCCCTCTATTCTGAATAATTACAGACCTGTCTCAAAACTTCCATTTTTATCTAAGATCCTCGAAAAAGCTGTGTTTAAACAATTAGTAGCGAATTTGAGTGACAACAACCAATTCAAAATATTCCAATCTGGCTTTCAATCCCTCCACAGTACTAAGACTGCACTGCTCAAAGTCTGTAATGACCTGCTGTTGGCTGAAGATGCTGGTGAATCGACACAGTCGATCATAACTTGCTCATTGACAGACTGGAAAAGTGGGCAGGTATCAATGATGTGGCCTTAAGCTAGTTTAGGTCCTACCTATCAAATAGATGCTTCTCTGTGACTGTGGCAGGCTCAGTTTCTCCCCCCACAGACATATTTTATGGTGTTCCACAGGGCTCAATCCTGGGTCCCTTTTTATTCTCCATTTATATGCTCCCTCTTGGTGTCATCATCCGCAAACATAACGTCCAGTTTCACTGCTACACCGATGACACACAGCTCTATATTCCAATCAGACCTGGTTACCAGCCTAATATTGCAACCCTCCACAAGTGCCTCGCTCTACTTTCTCCAACTAAACCATACAAAAACTGACATCATTGTACGTGGTTCCCCCGCAAACAGAAATCAAATCTTGGCAAACATAGGAGAACTAGCAATCTATGCTAAGTCCTCAGCCAGAAATCTTGGTGTAATTTTTGATCAGGACTTGTGTTTCGAACCCCATGTAAAAAAAGAAGTTCAGTCATGTTTTTATCATTTGAGAAATATAGCCAAGGTTAGGTCCTTCATCTCTGTCCCAGATCTGGAGAAACTCGTCCACGCTTTTATTTTCTCTCGCCTCGAATATTGTAACTCCCTGAATACCAGTCTTAGTCAGAAATCAATCCACCGCCTACAGTTAGTTCAAAATGCTGCAGCTCGGCTCTTAACTCAATCCAAAAAATGTGATCATATCGCCCCTGTCCTCGCATTGGCTGTCAGTTTCTTAGGATTGATTTTTAAATTATTTTAATTACATTTAAGGCCAGGCATACGGTGGCCCCTCCCTATATTTATGATCTTTTATCCCCCTATGAGCCAGGATGCAGACCGAGATCCTCGGGTAAGGTGTTGCTAGCCATTCCAAAGTCAAGGCCGAAAACCAAAGGCTGTCAGAGCCCCTAGACTTTGGAACAATCTGCCAGAAAATATCATGCTTGCAGAGTCAGTTCCCCATTTTATTTCACTTCTTAAGACATATTTTTATAATAACATAAAATAAAAGATCACCCAATAAATGCGTTGTTTTATTATTTTTATTTGTTTCTGTGTTTTGTATTGACTATTGTGAAGCAATTTGTTACCGGTATTGAAAAGTGCTATACAAATAAAGCTATTATTATTATTATTGTTATTATATTTGCTCCCTGTTGTTGGAAAACCACAGTTTACCCCTCTGAGGTGTCTCACATTGTAGTGGGCCAGTTGCAGATAAAATTGATTGTTTACCACCAAACCCAGTTAAATTGACCTTTTAATCACACCCTTTGTGCTACATCCTCTACCCCCTTGCCCAGTCAAATTGTCTCCCTTTGATATGCAGTACCATTGTGTGATATCCTCTACCCCCTACTTCAGTCCAACTCCCCCACACCTTGTTTCTTCCCCCCCAATGTCTGATTACCTCCCCCCCCTTCCCTGTGATGTGTAAGATAACCATTTGGCCCTTTGTTTCCTTGAAGGAACAGGGTATAAGTATTCACTGTCTCCGTCATTTGTTGGTTCTTTGTTTCTGTACTTGGGTAACAGACCCACTAGTTCCTTTGCTACATTAAACTACCTATTTTGAAACGAAGATGTGCCTGCATTTATTTTTCTACTTACAAAAGTACGGTGGAATAAATTGAACCCTTAAATTCCACACCTGTCCATCTGGAGTGCCCTTATACCAATGTGACAAGTTTAGAAAAAATCGACATAGTGGTTATACCTAAACCGGAAATGAGCTGTCAAGCGCCGCCATTTTGTTTGATTCGGCCAACAATGGAGGGTTAGCCTCCACGTGTGTGTGCTGATATGCCTACGAAGTTTCGTGGTGTTAGGTCAAACCGTTCAGAAGTTATACACCTTTATGTGAAAAGCCATGCCCTCCGCAATATTCATTGGCTCATAGCGGCATTGTTTTTTAACTTCTCAAAAATCCGTAAATTAGTAGACATTGCTCCATAGAATATGTATACCAAGTTTTATGCAAATTGGTGAAAAATCATAGGAAGAGTTTGATCATTTATAGTTTTGCATAAAATTCTAAATGGTGGAAAATCTAAGTAACCGGAAGTGATGGGTCCTTGAGGCAGATTTGTTCCTCATGAGCAGTGGCATGTGTGCAAAAGTTCAAGATTCTAGGTCAAACGGGGCATGAGATATGCCTGTTCAAAGTTTGCTATTTCAATTGCTTGCTATAGCGCCCCCCTTTGGCCAAGCAATGTAAAATCAGTTTCATGGCCTGTTGGCATGATCCTCTACCATTCTGCAAAGTTTTGTAAAAAGCGACTAGTCGGTTATAGGGGCTGCCATAGACTTCCACGGCAGAAAAACAATAATAATAATAATAATAATAATAATAATAATAATAATAAATATAGTTGCAAGCAGCAATGAAGGGGCCAAGCACTACATGGCTACCAGGTAGACAAGTAATCAGAACAACCCCTGAACAAGACACCAGCCCATCACAGGGTGAACAGACACATTGACACACACACACACTCTTACACTTAGACCTATGGGCAATATAGCATGTCCAATTGACATTACCTGAATGTGTTTGGACTGTGGTAGAAAACCAGAATACCCAGAGGAGACCCACATGAACACAGGGACAAGGTACAAACTGAAAGCGGACGCACCCCAAACTTGAAACCTCCATATTGTTAGGCAGTAGTGCTACCCATTTGCACCACCGTACTGCCTACATATATGTCAAGCTTAAACATAAACAGTGCCATAAAATGCAGTGCCTTCTTGGAACATTGCAATAAGAAGTGCCAACGCTGTTGGAGGAGTTCAATTTTTGGGTATTTGAAAAAAATCCTAAATCGTGGGAATAATGGCAGAGAACACACCACATTAGCTGAATATAATAAGATGTCCCTGATTATAAAAGGACCCCCCCATTTTTCAACACCTTTTTTGGTAAGACTTTTTGGAGATCAAATCTTAATTTTTAAAGAAAATAATTTCATTTGACATGAATTTAATAAAACACACTGACTAAAATAAAGTATGCTGATACAGTGAGCACCATAATTCATTGGGCAGTGACATTTTTTGTTATTTTGGTTCTGTACTCTAACACTGAGTTTGAAATGACAATGACAATGAGGTTGAAGTGCAGACTGTCAGCTTTAATTTGAGGATATTTTCATCCATATCGGATGAACCGTTTAGAAATGACAGCACCTTTTGTACAAGGTCCCCCCATTTTAAGGTACTACAAGTATTTGTTGAATTGGCTTCACAGATGTGTTTTGCTAGGCAGGTGTATTCGTTTGTGTCGTTAGTGAATGCAGAAGAGAGCAGTTGATGTCTAGTTGTGATTCTAGACTTTGCAATTGCCTTTGGAGATTGTTGTTAGGGTGTGACAACATGAGGAAGACAGCAGTGTCGATGCAAATTAAGCTGGCCGTCATAAGGCTCAGAAATGAAAATCAATCAGGAACATTGAAAAAACCCTGGGCATGCCCAAGTCAACAGTTTGGTTCATCATTAAGAAGAAAAAAAAACTGGTGAACTCAATTATGCCAAAAGACCCAGTAGACCGAGGAAGACCACTGTAGTGGATGACCAGAGAATACTCTATGGTGAAGAAAACCCCCCTGACAACAGCCTAACAGATCAAAAACACTCTCCTGGATGCAGGTGTAGATGTGTCAATGTCTACCATATGTAGAAGACTACACCAGTAGGACTACAGAGGGTACACTACAAGATGCAAACCACTGCTAAGCCTGAAGAACAGAAGGACGAGATTAGTTTGCTAAAAAGCACCTAAGAGCCCAGACAGATGAGACAAAGATTAACATGTACCAGAGTGATGGAAAGAGGAAAGTGTGGAGAAAAAAAGGAAATGCCCATGATCCAAAGCATACCACCTCATCCGCGAAACATGGTGGAGGGGGTGTTATGGCTTGGGCCTGTATGGCTGCCAGTGGAATGGGCTCACTTGTCTTCATTGATGATGTGACTGCAGACAGAAGTAGAACAATGAATTCTGAAGTCTACAGAAATATTTTACCTGCTCAGATAAAACCAAATGCCTCCAAACTCATTGGACGGCACTTCATCATGCAACAAGACAATGACCCGAAATATACTGCTTGAGCAACAAAGGGGATTTTGACGGCCAAAAAGTGGAAAATCCTTGACTGGCCAAGTCAATCACCGGATCTGAATCCAACTGAACATGCATTTTACATACAGGGGAGACTGAAGGCAAAAAGTCCCCAAAACAAAAAGGAACTGAAGATGGCTGCAGTACAGGCCTGGCAGAGCATCACCAGGGAAGATGCCCAGCGTCTGGTGATGTCTATGCGTCGCAGACTTCATGCAGTCATTGCATGCAAAGGATATGCGACCAAATATTAAAAATGATTACTTTATTCTACATTATGTTAAACTGTCCAATATTTTTGATGCCCGAAAATGGGGGGGGACTATGTACAAAAGGTTCTATAATTTCTAAACGCTTCATCTGATATGTACGAAAATACCCTCAAATTTAAGCTGACAGTCTTCACTTCAACCTCATTGTCATTGTATCTTTTCAAACTCAGTGCTAGAGTACAGAACCAAAATAACAAAAAAATGTGTCACTGTCCAATGAATTATGGTGCTCACTGTATATTTTCTACGTTTTAAATGAAATTGTCACATTTAAAAAAATAAAATGTAATCACGTTTTCAAATGAATAAATTATTTAAATTAAATAAAAATAAACTAGTCTACTGGGATTCTAATACCATTGAACCGTCTACTTGTGAAAAGCAACCATTTTACAGATAAATGGCGCCATCTGTTGTTAATGTATAATGACATTAAAAAGTCTAGTCATCGAATGTAAGACAACCCCACTTTTCAGATGTAATTTCTGAAGTAGAAAAAAAAACCCTGTCTTACATTCAGGCCAATATGGTAAGTCTAAGTGTTTCTTCAACACTATTTAGTGTATTAGTTGTGGCAGTAGGTCAAAAGGTGCAGGAGATGTGCCTATTTTAAGTGCTACAAACTGATTGTATCTTAGCAGCCATGCCATTTGGACATTGAACTGTGTGTTTATTTCCCAGTTAGGACCTGACATGTAATGCTCTACAAAAAAAAAAATTGGTCACAATATCAGCATTTCTTTGTGTGGTCTGTGACTTGTGATGTCCATTGGAACAAAATGTCATTAAAATCTAAGCACATGGACACATTGGTGTTTAAACCTGGTTTTCAGTATAGCACCCCAAAGTGGCCAAATTTCACTAAACTTGGTGTGTGCCACCCAGGCCTCATGGTAAGCATGTGTTTTATGCCAATGGGCAAAAGCATTGCAGAGATATGTCCACTCTTACTTTATGGTGCCTTCATGGGTGAATTTGTGGGTACACTGCAGCCATATTGTTCAACCTAGCAACTATGCTTTAACAACTCTTAAAGACAATTGCCCAGAATTTAAGGTCAGGGGTAAGGACAGAACCCCAAATGTGTAAATCTGGTGGTGTGAGAAGCATACCATCCTATAATGTGGTGTCTGGATTCCTTAGTCTGTCACAGCTGCATAGCCAGAAATCAGTGACTGGGTCAGCCTTTAATTAACCCTAACCCACAACATGGGTCAAAAATAACCCTGTTAAGTGTTTCTTTTCTATATCTTGGTAATCAACCAATGTTATCATTTAATGTTCCAGGTATTCTTCAAATAACTTGTTTTTGATGTGCGCAAGTCATGGTTTTCATTTTTCCTTTTTTACTATTTTAATAAATTCATTTTTTTTATCACTACCTCACGTTTACATAGTGTGGGTCAAAAATGACCTGCATAGAATCCCTATTGAATTTAAGGCATTGCCCTGATCTGACTAGCTGTGAAGGTTCACAACGTCAGCAGCTAGTGCTCACAGTGCAACACACCAGTGATAAGAGCAAAATTGATATTGTTATTTATCAAGAATGTATGCGCTGAGATGAGAGCACAACATGGATCAAACAAGGATGCATACACACACACACAGACAAAAAAACATATTAAACACCAAACAAACACCAGCAAATGAATGTGTGGTCCAAATCAAAGTTAAAAAAAATGTATTAACAAAATTATTAAAATTATGTGCCTCCGTTTTTTTTAAACTCACACTTATATGTATGTGTCATTTTTGAACCATGTTATGCATTCCAAGAGGTTCTAATCATATTCTGTAAGCACTGAGACTAATAACCTGCCACTTGCTAAGTAGTGCTTCCAAGAAGCACAGATTTACAGAGAAGGACATTTGCAAGTTTTTCCCTTGTCTTTTATTGGTCACATTTCAGAATATGGTAGTCAGTGATGATGCAATACTAAAATTACATCAATGATGACATCTATGTTGTTAGGTGATTGATATTGATCCCACATTGGCGTCTTAGTAAATAAGACACTTGGATGGACCTGTGTTTCTTATGGGGGTTCAAAGCTTAGCGAGGCCCACCTGTGGCTACACAGTCAATTAAAGAAGAATAAAACACTTTCATCAATGTCTTGTCCACATCAATCACTTTAATTTCCTTTAAATTAAAGTATGCATTTAAAATTAGTGTTCGCATGAAACATTAATTTGTCATCAAGGAATGTCCCCAAGTGCTTGTATTGTTGCACATGCAGGAGGCTCACGCCAACAACCTGTGTACAATTCAGGTGTGGAGGTGTTTGTTCTTCCTGACAGACTTTTAAAAAAAGTCCAGGGAATCTGAACCCTAATGTCTGGGTCAAGCCACAACAATGTATCATTTTTGCCTGACAGTGAAGAGGGCACTGAGATGTATGGAATCCAAAGTGTATATATATATATATATATATATATATATATATATATATATATACATACATACATACGTGTGTGTGTGTGTCTTCTAAGACAGTGTCCCACGGAGAGCATTGCTTATGAGGAGAAGTCTATAACCATGGCCAGCCCTGCCAAAATAGCAAAAGAAGAGTGCGGAACATTAGAGGGCTTTTTGCACTGTCTCGCCAAGCACAGTTTCAAAGCGCAATGTAAAATACTTTAATGCAGTGCATCAAACAGGTAGAGGCCATTGTAATTCACACCACGTGGTCATTTAGCCTAAATTGAAATCATGTTTACTAATTGTTCTTATGTTTTCTAGGCTTCTCGGATCCTGCCGGGTTTTACATCCTATGCAACAGAGCTACAAGCTTCGAGGTGGTCAAGGTGCCGTTTTTGCCAAGGGTCCCTCCCAGCAGTTCAAAACTGGACATTGCCAAGGTGCAAGCGCTTGGACCTAGGCAAACTGTGAGTACATGGTACAGTACAACGTAATCACGACTGCAATCAAATGGAGTCGTGCGTTGTCTTCTTGATGTAGCCCATTGTTAAAAGCATATTTACCCGTTTTGAAAAAGATGTTTTTAATATGCCTTTAAATTTTAATTAACATGTGTTGTCATGTTGGTGTAGTGCACAATTAGTAATAACACGTTTTAAGAAAGCCGTTTTTAATGCGCCTTTAAATAAATGTGAATGAGGCTACAGTAATTTCAATTTAATTGTAATGTCATAGCATATATTCTGAAGTCAGCAGTTATTAATATTTTCTGTGGAATCCTAATTTTTGTGGCTTTGTGCGTGTAACACGTCGGTGTCATGGAAGCGAAAATACCGGCCCAGGGAACCCTGAGCAAAGTTGTCCCCGTGAATGCAAGCTAAAAGAATTCCAAATCGGCGATTCATCAGGACAGGTGAAACTTACTTTGTGGGGTAAACAGATTATTCAAGTGGCTGCTCTGAAGTCCTACAAGTTCAAACTTATCGACAAGAGAAAGGGAAGGACGAATACATCTGCCGGGGAGTCCATCCACTAGGCTACCATTACAGAAATTTGTGGAATTTAAGTGGCTGACTGCAGTGAATTCGGTGAGGGCGAGAAGCTTTCCGAATAGTCAGGAACTGTTACTGGAATGCAGGTGATCTGCAAACGTCGCTGTCCGAAATGCCAGACACCCCAGGGTGAGTTCAAAGCCAAGTCATCAGTCCACAGATGTGAGTCCTGCAAACTGCTGCAGAAGTCATGCTGCTACTCCACAACATATAGAGGCACCATGTCACTGACGATCGACAGCACAAATGACGGACTGACAGTCTGACTGTCACAAATTTAGCAATTACTGCATACTTCACCGAGTATAATGTGCCATCTACTGAATGACGTGGAGGATATGGAGGAGCACTTCATTAATGTTGCTGAGTTTAATGTTTCTGTCAATGAAGAGAGCTTGATCACGACAATCAAGTAGTGTTTTGAAATGAAAGAGGACACTTGTGCAGAGGATGATGGTGGTCCTGGAAACGCTGTTGATGGATTGTAGGTGTGATTGCAATTTTTGGGTCAGTTTTCAAGTATGTTTACTGTTTGTTATACGTTATATATTTCAGTATACACATTTAAATTCTTTACAGTTATGTTTTAGCTGTTGAAGTGTTTGACGTTTCCAGTTTCATGTTTAGTACAGTTATAATACAATGCTTATTTGAAACTATATGCAAACTATCAAACTATTGTTTGACATTGTTCAGAAAACATTTTTCCATGTAGTGATGTTTGTGGTTTATAATTGATATATATATATATATATATATATATATATATATATATATATATATATATATATATATATATATATATATATATATATATTAGGGCTGTCAAAGTTAACGCGATAACGCAAATTCATTTTAACGCCACTCATTTTTTTAACGCATGTTAACGCACGTTCTGTTATGATGAACGTTTGCCCGACCCTTATGCTGCGTTCAAGACAACGTGGAACTAGTAAAAAACGAGGTCCGACTTGTGAAAAAAGCAACTGAAGGGTCATAGAACTCGGAATTATAGGTCGGAAATTTGAGCATTTCCGAGCTCCGACTTTTCCGACTTCCGGATTGGTGACATCACATTAAGATAACTGGCGGCATTTGTAGTTCGTGGTAAGAAAGAAAAATGGCGTATTTACGCTTTTCATGCATTTTCATTTGGGTGTGTGATTATGTGACATGTGTTAGTATCATTTATGTTTTCCATTCATTATAGCAATATGTGAAATTTAGAAGTTACGATATCCATCAGCAACTTTCTTCGCTGGCCAACTTAGCTAGAAAACGTTATTTTGCTCAGAAATTAATGCTGCAAATGATATAACGAAACACCTGACAGTGATACGATATTTACATTTCAGTACTACTGCAGCCTAACTAGTTTCGCGGTTTCACTCTATTTACTCATTTAATATACTCCTTAACAATAAAATAAAGCAGCGTTTTCTGTGGGAGTCCATGTTTTCCCCCGAGTAAAACAGCGTGAACGCAGTTTTTCATTGTCTGGGCATATTGTTCAGAAGAAGGGAGCTGCCCTGTCGTCCGACAACGTAAACAGGCTTGTCTGTTTAAGCAACTGGCTCGGTGCAAAGAAATAGAAGTATAGCCTAACTGTTGTATCCAAAGAAATGGAAGTATAGCCTACTGCAATATCCTAGTTTGAGTCCTAGTTCTGTATTATACTCCCTTTCCACTTTTTCCTGCTCACTTTATTTATTGTTGTTTTATTTTGTATCATCCCCGTTTTGATCCCACAGTTTTTGTGAGCCTTTATTTTCCCCATGTGAGGTTGGACACAATTACGTTGTGTGATTTGCTATAGAAGTGCGAGGGATCCAGGGAATGATCTTTGAGTAATGGAAAATTTAGCTGACCAATGTACCTACAATGTGTCTGTTGTTGCATTGCATTGAGGTCCATCGTTTTGTGTTAATGCTTAAAAAAAACGGGATGTTTTAGTGAACCTTTATAAGCGTAAAGTTCGACACACTACATTGTGTGAGTGCTCATATTACTAAGTAATGTTAAATTTAGCAGGTCAATATACCCATCTGTTGTTGCGTGTTGGGCTTGAGTTCGCAATCTTATGATTTGAGCATATTTTGTTATGCTCAATGCAGTACACCTTTGAGGGTTTCTGGACAATATTTGTCATTGTTTTGGGTTGTTAATTGATTTCCAATAATAAATAAACATACATTTGCATAAAGCAAGCATATTTGTCCACTTCCATGTTGCTAAGAGTATTAAACACTTGAAAAATATCCCTTTAAGGTACATTTTGAACAGATAAGAAATGTTTAATTTGCGATTAACTATGGACAAGCATGCGATTAATTGCTATTAATTATTTTAATCGATTGACAGCCCTTATATATATATATGTTTTAGCTGTTGAACTGTTTGACGTTTCCAGTTTTATGTTTCGTGATGTTTATAATTGTTATATATTTGATAGCTGTTTACCTGCTTGAGCTTTTGTGCTTAATGTTTAGAAAAAAGACTTGCAACACAATGTTTAATTGAAATAAAAACTATTGTTTGACACCTTTTAGAAAACGTTTTTTCCATTTTGTATATGTTGAATTGTTTGTTATTAAAATGTTTGAAGTTGTTTGGCACAAAGTGTGCATTTTGGGTGGTATAGTTTCAAAATTAAGGTATTTCAATTCATATTTAATTTATGCTGAATTTATATAGCGTATGTCTAGTCTAATTCAGTTACTTAGTCTGCCTAAAAAGGCTAGCATAAACCCATGTGAGCCCTTGTATTCATGTTTTTTTACTTTCTGAGATAGGAAGCATTTCGTAACCCTTACTGTCCATGTTGGATCTGTCTCCAGTTTTTTCCTAGCCTGCTGTCTGATAACGATGCCAATATTGTCATTAACACACAAGAAACTATACCTATAAAATGATGTATTTTTTAGCGTGATTATTTAATAAAATAACACAAGCACACTCCATCGCATGGCTCAAACCAAAGCTGCGATAAAGACAAAACGTCTGCAAGTTCACAGCCTAATACCATTGTCCACACGACCAATTTCACCCACGGTAGCTACCTAACACACCTAACAGCCACCGTGGGCTGCAAGTACACAACAACACCTGCAGCACAAAATGGATCACGGGTAAAGAAATTACAAGACAGTTCCTTAGCTAGTGATCACTGGCTACCCTCTTGTAATTGTGTGGGGAGATGGCAATATCGGCCTTGTCCCATTCCATTTTAGGACGCTGATTTGTTTAATTTATGTTGCCATGTGCATAACTTGAGTCAGCTTGGCTCAGTTGCTGCACTGACCCTCTGGCTCCATCGCCCTCAGACGCATGGAAATGAGTGAGAGGGAACAACCAGTGACCTGCGTAAGTTCAAGGTTTTTTTGTCATATATTTCAGATATTATTGAATACATCCAGGGGTTAAATTGGGATTTTGGAGGTGGGTGGACCCTGAGATCCGGTGGGAGGTGGGTGAAAAAAGGTACAAACCAATGAATGTCTCAGCTCAAAATAGTTACATCTTTAATGTATTGTGCACATAATTGTAATTAAGGAAAACAATGCTTTAAAAATAATGTACTATTGATGCAAGATTGTACATAAAATATTTCAAGTTTATTGAGCGTCATTAATGCTGAGCATTTTTTTACCCATGAAAATAATCGGTCATCCTCCTCTTTTGCCCTTTCTTCCTCCTTTATCCAACTTTCTTAAACTTTTGAAACAAAATAAAACCAGCGGTGACTGGTGAGCTGAAAATTGGTGAAGCGCACAATTTTCCTTTAAACTAATCATTGATCTCAAACTGTTTTAATTAATTTTCAGTGATTGACAAGCATGCAAACGATCTGACTAAGCAGTTGGAAAGGGACACACAGCTTCTTCGAATTGTGTCAGGGAGATTAAATGATAAATGTGATTTAGAAAAATCTGTTTTAATCACTAAGCAGTGGCAGAATCTTCCCCTGATTTCCCTTGAGTATCAATGCAATTAATCCACCAAAATAGGCTACTCAATAGCAATACTATCATATATAGCCAGCTCTCCCCAAATAGGCAGTTTTAGCAAGTAGCCTAGGCCTTATAGCCTACATTTATTTTCATTTGCAGTACGAATTAAGTTATAATTCTTAAACTGAAGAAAAACAAGGTTTGGTGCCAGTGGGTGCTAGCTTTAGCTAGCTGTTTACATCCTGTTCTTACCTGTCCTTACCAGTGCTCATTATGCATATACATTAGTGCAAAATATGTCTACATTAGTTTATCATTACTGTACACCTGCTACCATATATTCTTACCACTGTATAAGTAAGGAATAAACCACGATGGGCTGTCGCGTTATTGAAAAATAATGAACGGGACAGCCTGGAGGGGCTTATTCCACTTACAACGGGTTACCAACAATGACTATAAATGGTTACTTTAATATTTATAGATTTTTATTGACTTAATCACCTGAAAGTGAAATATTCTTCTGCGGCCGTTTGGGCACATTATTTTACCGTTGTCAAGCTAAACTGTGGTTGGTAGTTATATTTGGACCGTTCTTAAGCAAAAACCTCTGGTCATTAATTCTATGAAAACAACGATTCCATCAAGAAAAATAGTTCCTTCTCGTTTTATACCATATAATTAGCACCATTTGTCACTTTTGTCATTACATTACTTAAGAAAACTACATGAAACCATAACTCAATCGAATTAATCTCCCTAGTTCTGTCTTGCTTTTTAAAATGTTGCGGTCTCGCAGTGTAGACATAGCGTTTCTCCAAGACCATCTGAAACAGAGTTTGAATGCCAGTTAGCTTTATGATAAGTTCGCCGTCACTTGTCACCTAGCCAATATTAAAATTCTGGCTTTTAGGTCAGAATGGTCTTGTTACCCCGGCTGGCTAGCTAGCTAGTTAACTGTTGAATTGTATTCAAAACAGCAGTTACTACAAAAGGAATCGTTCAAAGATACGGATGTGTCCCGCAGCCATGAGTTAGAACGCCTATTCTACTGTCCAAATAAGGGACGATTCGTATTTTGCGGGATGGTTGGCATCCCTAAATGAAGCCAGTAACTAGAACCGTGATTCAACATTGTCATATTGCGAAATTGGACATTGAAAAGGGGAGGGGACGTAACAATTAAAAATCAAAAGAATAATGTTGCTGTTTTAACTGCTTTAGAATGCTGGATTTTGTAGCGCATTGATTTTATTGGAGTTGAAAGAATTTAGACCCTTTTTAACCCTCAATGGTGCCTCTCTAAAGAAGGAAGTGATCGTGAAAAGGTTCACAGGTTCGGGATCAGAAGGAGCGTTTGGACCCAGAAATGGCAATACGTCACGCGTGGCGCCAGACTTAACAAGTGGACGGCTAGCTAATCATGTACCATAAAACTTTCAGTAATGGCTGTGGCATTTATTAGTTTTAACATCCAAATACACCAGGCACTTATTAGAATCCAGACTGGCGGACAGAAAAGGTGCTGCCTACAGCGGCTCACGCGATGAATATTTTATAACCATAACAAGGGAACACCGAGTTCTGCTGTGTATCCGATCGTGGCGGCTGGCTAGCTAGCTACTACACGTATCAAATAGTTGAATAAATATTGAGGATAATAGCCTATTTGATACAGAACTCATAGCCTTTTTAGAGCGGCTACTTTTTTTCCGCCGTGCGGTCACTTCACATAGGTTTACATGTAAAAAAAAACATGGAGGCAGCTCAGAAAAAGGCGGAGTGTGTACACGCCCTTAGCCCTCGACGTCTGCTGCCAGATATGCAGTAGATACAAGCATTGTTTCTCCTGAATATTTTTTCCATTGAGTTCAACAGGAAAATTAATCAGGAGAAATAAGGCTTGTAGTATCTACTGACCGATGCCCGATTTTGGAGAGTCCTAGCCCACCGATTACCGATGTTTTGACCGATATTTTGTCAAAAAGTGCAACATTTTCAAATCAATTTGAAAAACTTATATTTTATTAAAGTTTCTATATTTAAGAACATTTAACTTATAAGCAAACAAAAAAAAATAAACAAAGAACTTTTTAGATAACAAAAGTAAAAGATGATATTAAATTAAATATATATTAACACCATCTTTAAGTGTGTGAAATCAAAATAACTCCACACCTTGCTTTTACTCTTTTCCAGCCATCTATAAAAAAATAATTTAAAAAAAAATCAGTTTTCCAGTTTCAAACATGTATTTTTATGAATATTATTGTTGTTGTTAATTTGTTATTAGTATTTCTTAGTATCTATTCTCAGTACATTAATTATATTTTCTTATTTTATTCCTACTACATGACCTCAAAGAGTAAGACGATCTAGCGAGCTTCCCTGTCCATAAGAATTAGGCGGTGAAAATAACTACAATGCGCTCTGAAGCGTGATTAGATGACACACTCGCTCGCAATAACGCATTAGCTATTGACACAGCCTCAATATTTCTTATTATATATTCTCAGTAAGTTAAATAAATTATATTTTCTTATTTTATTTCTACTACATGATTTCAAAGAGTAAGACATCATCTAGCGGAGCTAAAGAGTGAATCAAGTGTAACGTAAGATGAAATTAAATTGACTGGATGAAATACGTGAAAAAAATTACAATGCGCTTTCGTGCAGGTTACCCGCGCTGTTGGTTGATTCACTTCTCCAACAGCAATCCTTCTCTCATGTTATCACGACAAAGCTAGATAACATGGCTTAAAATGATCCATGTTAGAAGTGTTTTATATGCGTTTTTACTGTCTGGTTAGCTTGCTACGATGACGCGTGACTAGATGACACACTCGCTTGCAATCACGTGTTGGCTATTTACACAGCATCATAAAATAGCTAATATCATTATCTCAGATAAAAAAATGTGTGATACATTCAATCATCATTTTATTTTGGCTGGTTATTTATTTATACAGCGATGTCCTCTGGAAATGTAGATCCTACGCTGCTTATGTGCTCACTGCCACTTCATAAAGGCTTGCTAGCCAGCTAGCTTGCTAAAGTTAACCAAATATGTTAGCTAGCTCGCTTGCTTGATAATGAGGATTGATAAACACAGTGGTCGTATAAACGCATTTAATTAATCACTTCCACTAAATATACATACCTTCATTGCGGTAATCGAATCTGTGCAGTCTTGCAGTGGAGAATATTGGATGAGGCACGAGTGACAAACGTCTTATTAGAGAAGTAGCGCGTCAGCTGCTGCAGTTCACACTTGTATTAGAGCTCCCTCTACTGGATAATTCTAGTAAATAGCAATTACAACGTTCGAACAGACAAGTACAGATAAATAATCATTGTTTTTTGTTTATTATACTTATTAAAACATTGGGGCACATCGGCGGCATAACTGCCGATCCCGATGTCGTCAAAAAAGTCAAATAATGGCCGATATATCGGCCACACCAATATATCGGTCGGGCTCTACCTTGGACAGTTACACCAGCTGATCAAAGACATATTTGATGTTTTTCATGATGTCAATTAAATTGTATTTACTTTATATAAAGCATATATTAAATAAATCTATTTTAATGCAATTTTATACATTTTCACAGATGCCTGTGTCAAGTAAAGAGAAGGTAGCATGTCATACGGCTCGCATTAACCGTGATCCCAAAGCAAGAGAGGAGTACCCTACAAAAAAAAGAGCAAGGTAATGAGTTCATGGTTTATTTTAAGGAAAAGAAAAAAAGTCACAATTCATATAGGCTACTATCCATTATACCTTTTTAAGGGGAGGTACTGCAAGGGGGCGTGGCCTATCACAAAAAGGCACATAACATCATGACACTTAGTGGAAAGCTTTAACTTGTCACCACGATTGGCCAAAAGGGGGCGTAACAGTGGGCGTGGCACATCACAAAAAGGTGCATAACTTCCGAGTGGATTTGCGTAACACTACAAACTTACAGGAAAGGTTTGTCATGGGGCAAGGAAGAACAGATTAACTTTTCACACTGATTGGCGCTCAACCTCCCACTTGGCGCCTTGCCCACTTCCATTTAGTTTTTTGTAGATTTGTCTTACGGAAATCTCTGTGGAATAATCAGCTGGTCTTCTTTATAGTTACCAAACACAGAAGATGGAGGGGAAGATTGTTGGTCAGACAATAAGCCAGCTGTCAAACGCCGAAAAAAAAAAGTATTGGTTGAATTTTGAATGCAGTATTGGTTATGTGTTTTATATAAAAATCTGTAATTAAATGAATATTTTATTCTGATTGTTGTGATTGCTTGAATATCCTTCATGGCACAATCGCTAGACATTAGACTTGGTTGTGTTATGTATGCATGCCTTCTAAATCTGCTTGCCAGTATGTCACTGCAGAAGATTTAAGGTATTTAAGTTCAGAAATGTCTAAGTGTTCTTACTATATTATTACTATATTACCAGCAGAACACATGATTCAATTCTAAATAAATATCAGGACATAATATCTGAATTTAACTATAATATCAGTTGGGGTAACCGTCACGGTCATGTGGGGTAACCAATGTTTTTAGTTTTATATTCATTAATTTATATTCATTAATTCACAATGCTATTGCAATGCTATATCAAAACATTAAATACTGAGCTTGTTTACAAGAGATACAAATAGCTTTTGCAAGGTTTGTGACAAGTTTCTCTCCCTACTGGAAATAATTGTTGACGATCGTACAAAATAGCATTTACTTAGTGAATGGCTAAAAATGTACCATACTGAAAAAAAAAAATATTAAATAAAATTTAAGTTACATGTATTTAAGCCTCTCCAAACTCTCCAAAAGATAGTTTGCTTATTCCAGTGGTTGGAAAAGCACAGAAAAAATTTATTAATTTAAAAATAGGCCACACCAACTGACCTTTTTAGGGGGGTAAAAACATCCATCTAACATAAAAATGCATTTCAGCTATTTTGTATGTAATGAAACAATTGTGATTACATAAGGAACATTCATGTGGACTTAAACGTACACTAAAATGAATTTAAAACCGATTTTTATTTTTTTCATTCTGAAAACCTTATTTGTCATTGACCTATCCAGACTGATGATTTTGATAGGTCACAGACATCAGGAAGTCATGGCATGCAAATGATACGCGACCAAATACAAAACATGACTCTTATTTGACATTGCTAATTTGTCTACTGTAGAAGTGAATTTCCCTGTTTCTAGCTTTTCCCCAAACAGTTCACTGCAGCAAAAGTAAATGAGCAAATGGAGGCACAGGAGGTCTCAGGAATGCATTTGTTTAATTCTTGCTAATTTTCTGACCAATGATTTGTTGTTAAGACCATTAAAAGCTTAATATTTTACCATTTTGGGCTTGGCCCATTTTTTTTTTTTTTTTTGCCCAGGAGTGTGCACTTTATTTAAATACTCCAATAGCGTTTTAAGGGAAGATGATGCTTTTGAACAGCTTTTCTATTGCCAGTTTTCTTTTACGTGATTTCAATGCTGTTTTCAATCTATGAAAGCCTACATGAATATTTGCGTTTGGGTCATTTAAAGCTGAACTGTCTGTTCAGCTTTAAAATAGCCTACGTTCTACATCTCAAGGGTTCATACAGCCGCCAGGCTCACGGTGTCCCGGACACAAATAGCCTATTTAACACTAGAACTGTGGCGAAGTTCATCGGCCGATTACCGCGAGAGTGCGTCAAACTGACGCTTTTATTTTTAAATGAAAAACAGTGATATATAAAAAGTATATATATCATGTATGTGTATTTAATTTTGAAAATCGGTACGGGGTTAATTAAGTTAAGGCAGGTCTTCAGAATTATAGGGATACTTGAACTTTATGTTTTCATCAGTATAATAATGTGTTTTCATCTTATTTTGCATGACAGTGCCACGAATAGAACGTCCTCACAGGCCAAGTGCCAGGGATGAGGGGAAATTAGTGTGCGCATGCAGGTGAACACAACGTTCGGGCTGATCTAATTGCAAACTGATTCTTAGCCGCTGGAATAAACTTTCCTTGTGGATTATTCTCGGTCGGAAGATGTGGGTGGTTGCAAAAAAATTGCTTTCTTCTCGTTTGTCGGAGTGGCGAGATCGCTCCTTCTTCGTCACAAACTTTGACTTTGATTGCAATCTTGATTAACTTTATTCGTATTTGAACCATTTCTATTGTTTGCTGGACATTAAGACTCTTGTAATTTGGGGTTTTGGGGTATTTTGTCATGTTTATAAATGTATATTTTGGTTTTAATCTATTGTCAGCTTGTGTATAGACTAAAGTTGAATGTGTGTCTGCAGAGACGTGATTAATTGATTAGCCTGCTTCAGTACACCATGGGGCTATATTATCATCCGATTGTTTCGTTATTATACATATTGCTATATTGTCAAGAAAGGAAGTGCATGATTCAGTTAGTGGCTTTAATTAGCCCCTGCCCAGTCTTCCAGCAGCGTCAGTAGGCTAGCCCGGTACTGCGAAGTTGTACCTAATAAAGTGGCCAGTGAGTGTATATAATTACTGACATCCAAGTAGATTGTATGCCTGTACAAATCAGCTACCTATCACCTGGTAGCGCGATTCCTAAGTCCCGTAACACCCCCCTCCCCTCACTTTTTTTCCCTTTGGATCTGCACTGATCTCATACATGACCTCTCTGGAATTCAACTGATGGAAATCAGTCGTAGCGACGGAGAACTTTAATCCCTGAGATTATGTGGTTGAGTAATTTACTAGGATTGTCTCAAGCATTATTGTTGGAGAACCATGAATAAGAAATTAAGAAAATTGGTAAGTTAAAGGGAAATCAGACATAGGCTATGTTCACACTGCAGACAATTCCAATTTGTTTTTCAAATCCGATGTTTAGGACTGACTGTCTGCACTGTATTTGCAAGTGATCAGATTGGATCTGTGTGTTCAGGTAGTGTATTCTTTTTCTGGAATATCTACATTGGTTGCTATAGTAATGACGTAGGTGTGCGCGCATGCTGCCGCATTTTCCAGCAACAGCTACAAGCTGGCAGTATGGAGAGAGCTGGCAGAGAGCTGGAGATTTGGCCATGGGGATATAGGCTACACTATAGCAATGTCTAGCCGTCCTAAAAGATTTTTGTTTTTGGTCCCATATGTCCTGTCTGAAATTTCACCTGCCTGTAGCGTTCCAATTGACTAACAAGGTAAGTGAACACACAACAAAAGTTTTTTTTTTTTTTAAGTATAAAATCATGAGTTGCTATGTGAGTTCAACAACTGTTAGTGTTGTAGGCTAAGCAAATAGTAGGCTCTATTGTGTAGCTAAGTGGAGAAATCCACACCAGCCCTCCAGGACTGACTTTGGACAGCCTTGCCATATAACTAGTCATTGTTTGGTTTATTAGTGATATCTGTGTACTTGTAAGATTTTTGAAGAGGTAATTCTATGTAAATGATGCCTGTGCAAGTTTGATTACCAAAGGAAAAAAATTGTTCACCAAAGTACTCCAAATATAATAGCTTCAATCAAGGTTGAATGAACTATTTTGACAATTAACAAAGACACTCAAATTGCTAATAAAGCACTAAACCAGAGAAATGCTTTCAGATGTGCACTGTGACAATTGTGCCGTGGGTGGCATTTAATTGATAAATCTTGTCTCAGTCTGGCACTAAAATAAGTGCTGGTCCTGAATATTTTTGTGCTGTGTGTCATCGTTTACTTTTCAGAAAGCAAGTTATTGAATGTAAAACAAGTTGCTATGAAAGCAAAGGAAACAATATTGCTGCAATGGCAAACAAAATTGTATTATTTACATATTTGCATAAATGTGATAGTGTATTGTGTGAACATGTGTGCCATTTATCTTAATGTTACAATCTCGAAGATTTCGGTTTCGTTCTCTTTGCCGGTACCAATGGCGAAAAGCAGTAATTGCAGGTGTGTTTTTGGACCTCACTTCCCAGAGATCCAACCGGATCCAACCAGTGTCGCCTGTGTAACATCAGTCAGTCGGCACCTGGGCCACGCCAACTATAACACTTACTATTTACCGAATAAAAAATGGTTGTTATAAAAGTAACGTTATGTACACACTCATTCATTGTCTAACATTAGGCTAACTTATGCTGCCTTTACACTGCCGAGTTGGGTTAAAATGCTGTAGCAGACCTGGGGTAGAATTAATGATGATCAATTTCCACAGACGTTCTTTATCCACCTTTTGCCCGGTATGAACATCTTTACACTGCAGAGAAGAATTTGTGGGATTCGCTGCGGCTCCTACAATTATGTATCTCGTGCACACTAAACAGTCTCTCTCGTGAATGATTGTTGAGTGATATTTTTGAAACAACTGCCTTGCAAAATGTTACCGCTGGTATTTCTGGTTTTGCTAGCAAACTGTTCGAGAATAAAGCGGAGCTGGGTGTTAAATTAGCAATCAGAACAAGAATAATAAAACAAAAACAAAGGAGATTTCATCAAAAAAGGACAAGGCTGAAGTACCATATGAGGAAGTGTAATAAAATAATAACGCTAATCCATACTGCTGTATTCTTTTATTTAGTTTTCTCCAGTTTGACATCTTTACACTGAAATCAGACCTGGCTCTGCTCCACCTATACCCCTGGTTAATGCTGTGTAAAGACGGCTTTATTCCGATCATTATAATATATTGATGAACTTGATGGCAATGTAAATAACGGTAACGTTAAGGCCAATTCAGATCAATGATTCGCAACGAGACAAAACGGTTTTAGAATGTTGCAGAGAATATTGCAGTGGTGTGAACTGGTTAGTTGCAGAGCATCTGAAGCCGTTGCCTGGGGTCTCAAAAAGACCCACCTTGTCAAATCGCCAAGTGCAGTTAGAACGTTTGCAATCAGACGTCTTGGAATTTTGCAAGTTGCATCCAGTCTCGTTGCGAATCATTGATCTGAACTGACCTTTAGTTAGCTACATTGCAACGTTGCAACAAGGTAGCATTGCATTCGAGAGACGTTTTGCGAGGTCGGTACCAGTCGGTAGCATTAGCTAGTGCTTTTTCTAATTGTTAGCTGACATTAAATTGTGTTAATTACATTAGCTAGCTAGCTAACGCAACGTTACCTGATATGAGAGATGGATACTGTGCGCAACGTTGTCTAAACTAATGTTACCTTTCTTGACATGGTCCGGTAGCTAGCGTTAGCTGTGCAAATAGCCTAGCTATGTAATTTAGTAAAGTTACATTGTAATCAAATGTTATACGAATCAACATCATCTACATCAACAAATAATGACCTCTCATGTTACACAAAAACTTTTTAGGGTTCCAATAATAAACAAACACAGACCGGAAGTTAACTTAGGGCTCTCAACTCTCTTCTGGCTGGACTACCGGCATCTGCCACCAGACCCCTGCAACTCATTCAGAATGCTGCGGGTCGTCTGGTCTTCAACCTCCCCAGACACTCCCACGTCACTCCCCTGCTCACTACCCTCCACTGGCTGCCTGTTATAGCTCGCATCAAATTTAAAACATTGGTCCTAGCATACCAGGCAGTCAAGGGATCAGCCCCAGCATACCTCCACAAGATATTCAAACCCTACATGCCAGCCAGATCCCTCCGTTCTGCTACCTCAGGACACCTAGCACCTCCCCCTCTTCGCACCTGCACTTCCAGAACACGTCTCCTGTCTGTTCTGGCCTCACGATGGTGGAATGACCGCCCAGTGGAGGTCAGAACAGCTGAGACACTGACCCATTTCAAGCGACGACTGAAGACTCACCTCTTCAGGCTGCACCTCTCCCCATCCCTCCCTACCCCCCTGTAAATGACTGTAAGCTTAGGGTTGTAACTAGGCAGCTGTTTCGTAGGTGACTTCGGTGCATTAACTGTCTTAACGACTACTTGTATTTTTTCCATAGACTGCGTTGTTGCCGTTCTCGTGGTTAGTGTTAATCAGTTTAACCTTCAGGGTCCAAGTTGAACTATGCGGTTGTTCCCTGCACTTGGACCGGCACTTCTCTCTAGGGGTTTCGTCATACTTGTTCCTGGTTATGGTTATACACTTTGTTGTACGTCGCTCTGGATAAGAGCGTCTGCCAAATGCCTGTAATGTAATGTAATGTCTCCCGCTGAACCTATTGGGAAAATAAGAGGCTACTTTTATCGTGTTGAGTTTCAACAACGTGGTTCTCTGCATGTTCACCGTCTTTTCTCGGTTGAGAATGCCCCATAGATTGATAAGCAAAGTGATGTAGAGGTTGCTGATTTTATTGACACCTACATTACATGTGAGTTACCATCAGAAAATGATGAGGACCTTGATGAAATTGTCAAGTGTTCAAAAGCAAAGCACCAGACATTCAAAGACATGCAGGAAGAAGAAAACTGTTTGTAGATTTAATTTCCCACGACCGCCATCCAGTCGTAGTTTTGTGACAAGTAGAGGTAGTTCAGAAGAGTTGAACGGCAAAGATGAGAATACCAGTGCAACGGCAATTCTGGAGAAACTCAAACATGCGTTATCAAATTCTGAGGTGAATTTTGATTCAGCCGATGCATTTTCTGCCTCTATCGGGGTATCACAAAGTCTTTTTGAAAAAGCTTACAACAGATGTTCTAGGAAAAAAAAAATTGTTTTAAAAAGAAATCTAAACGCCATTCGGATAAACCAATACAATAAAGATTCACTACGTGCCAATATGGACATTCAATACATTACTCTTCTCTAGTAGCGTACATCATCACTTACATCACAAAAGCAGGGAAAGAAACGGGTTTTGTTGCTTGAGCGTGCGCAAAAGGAAGGCATGAATGGAAATCTTGAGGCAAAAGTAGTATTTAAACAGCTTGGAAGTATTTATCTACAGAATAGAGAAGTCTCAGCTCAAGAGGCAGTGTATCGACTAACAAATGTGCACTTGAAAGAATGTTTTCATAAAGTCCAGTTTATCCCCATTGTACAAAATCCAGTTAAGATGAGTTTGCCTTTGAATGTACTGCAAAAGAAAGCTCAGTATGATGAAACTGCAGATGAAGCTAATTTTTGGATGACTAGTACAGTTGACAGGTACAAGAGTTGACCAAAAACAAAGGAATTTCAAAATCTATGTCTTGCAAGCTTTTGTTCTGAGTACAGACTACTGTCAAGGTCAGAGGTCTCCACAAAAACAGATCTCTCCAAAAATGGAAAAGTAAATTGAACAACAACTGTGGCTTTGTAAAACGAAGAACACAAACACAACCTGCTGTTGTGAGAAATCCAAGATTTTCACCCACAAGAGACCAGAAAAGTACCATCACTCATTGCTTCAGCTTTTCCTGCCATATAATAAGTGTGGTGCAGTGAGATGTGGCATTGATGATGTACAAACAGTGCAATCAATTGTTATTTCCAATAAAGCAAAATTTGAAAAAGAAAGTGATGAAACAGACAAGGCTCAACAACTTTTGGAAGAGAACACTGAATTGGAACACACCTGGGCTCAAATTTGTCCTGAGTCAGAAAAAGAACGCCCTGAATGTGTAGAATTAATGAAAGAGAACATTGTGACAAATGAAGATGATGCTGTAGAAAATATTCCAGATCTCACAGCAAAACCTCAGACTGTTCACACTAGTGAAACTAATAATGTTTTAATGCCAAGAAAAGAAGCATTGCATTAAAGGAAAGGTCATTAAAGGAAAAACAAACAGCAATATTCTATAAATTGCGTAAGTGGTGTCTGGAAAAGGTTCTTGGAGAAAACCCTGAACCATTCAGATTATTTGTTACTGGTGGAGCAGGTACAGGGAAAACACATTTAATTAAAGCAATACATTATGAATCAACCAGACTTTTATCTCAAATGTCAGGCAATCCTGATGAAATAACCGTGCTTTTGACAGCTCCAACCGGAGTGGCAGCTTATAACATTGGAGCTGAAACAATTCACAACACATTTTCGATCGGTGTGAATGCCAAATTGCCATATCAGCCTCTCAGTGAAGAGAGAATCAATTCCCTAAGAGCGAAAATGAGCAATTTACAGATATTAATGATTGATGAAATATGGTTGACCATCGCCTTTTAGCTTACATTCATGGAAGACTGGGACAAATTAAACAGACTGGTGACTATTCACTGTTTGGAAAAGTGAGCATTCTTGCAGTTGGAGATTTCTATCAATTGCCACCTGCCAAAGGAATACCTCTACATGCTGATGCAAAACGAGTGAACTTATGGCAGGTTCATTTTGCAATTGCAAAATAAACTGAAATTGTTAGACAACAAAATGCAACCTTTGCTGAAATAGTGAATCACCTGCGGGTTCGTAAAAAAGATGAGACTATGTACAAGTGATACTGAAATGTTAAAAAAGTGTGAAACAGGAGAAGAGGTGGAAGCAATTCACATATTTGCTACTAACAGTAAAGTTGACAAACATAATTGAGAGACTTCAAGAGTGCTGTACTGAGGCAATCACTATACATGCTGAAGATTGACAGAAATCCCAAAACTGGGAGAATGGGAAGGAAAGTTGGTCACCATACAAAGGTTTACAACATGTTTGTCAAAATGTGTCTCTCTAGGTGTTGGAGCTTGAGTAGCATTGAAGAAAAACATTGATGTCTCTGATGGTCTTGTTAATGGAGCATCCTGTACAGTTGTTGGCATATCAAGTAAATCTGATAATAATGATAATTTCCCCTCTGCTATACATGTAGTGTTTGATGATGCAAAAATTGGTAAAAATCAAAGATCAGAAGCACGTCAGATGTTCTCAATTTTACTGTAATTGAAGCACAGGAAGATGTAGTGACATGCTGGTGGAATTAGACATCAATTTCCTCTTAGACTAGCATGGGCATGCACAGTTCACAAAGTACAAGGACTTACAGTGGATAAAGCTGTAGTTGTACTTGAGAAAATATAGGACAAGCCTATGTTGCATTGAGTCAAGCAAGAAGTCTCAGCAGACTAATTATTAAGGATTTCAGAGATTCAGCTATATTTTGCAATGATAAAATTAAGGCTGCTATGAAAACTATGCCTAAATTTGTTTGAGATGAACAGTTTCAGAAAGCCTACCACTAAATTCACTATAGTGCTTCATAACATTCAAAGTCTGAAAGCTCATTTTCTGGATCTTCAAGCGCATAAAAAAACTGATCAGTGCTGACTGTATTTGTTTAACAGAAACATGGTTAAGTTTTGACGACATACAAAATCCACCACAATTGCCAGGCTTTTTGTTTTAGCACAATCTAAGATTTAATTGCTATGATGTCAGCAAACCACTTTTTGCTAAATTAACACAACAGCGAAGTGGTGGAGTTGGAACATTTCATTCTGAAACATGTCATGTTAATGTCATCATTCCACAGACCTGTAATTTAGAATGTATACATCTTGCTGTCCCACATATCAGTTTGACTGCTGCACTTTTGTACAGACCTAATCTTATACTGCAGACCTGTTTCAACAGCAGCTCCTGAAAGTGCTCTCAGATCTGGAGAAGTATCCAGGACTAAAGATTATCATGGGGGACTTCAATGAAGATATTTTTGCATCATCTTCCATTGCCAAATTGATAGAACACCATGGATACACTCAGTGTGTACAAAAGGCCACAACAGAAAGAGGTACGGTAATTGACCATGTGTATATCACAGGAAAAGAAAATGTTTGTGTGGACGTAGTGCCAACTTATTATAGTTTTCATGAAGCAAATCTTATTTCATTTAAATTTAAATTTGTTTAAATGTACATTATTTTAAAAATAACTTGTGCAATTGTTATGTCCCGTGTATGTCATATATCCGTCCACTGTGCTGGGGGGTGGGGGAGAAAGGGGGATAACTTAAGTTACATATGGACGGCTCCCTGTGGGAACCCTGCAATCTCAACATAGGTAACGTGGGGGCAGGCATGTGCAGATAACTTTTGGGGGCAGGTGCTTGGTCCTTTGGGGGGGGGGGGGGGGGGGGTGGTTGGTGGGCTCCACAGTGCACAATGGCCACTTGGACCAACATTGGCTCGGGAACCCAGAGCCCACCTCTGCATGTGCCTGCCACCATGAAAATTATCCATTACACATTATGAAGCTGCTGGTCAGTGGACTGGCTACTACTTTATTTTATAGCTTTATTTGCCTTTGTTTTGTTTCCAACTTTGTTTTTAAAATACAAGTGTTAGCCTATGTCTTTTTGACATCTCAGATGAAAGAGGTGTTACCTAGATATATTCGAGAATTCAGGTCCTTTGCCTGCTGCCAGCATACACACCAATATTAGGCTGATCAGCCCAGTAGTACGCGCTCACATGGCGGAGATAATAAATATCGTTAATAATGCAGAAATCAAATATCGTTAGCTAGGTCAGCTTGTATGGGGATGGGACGATATGAAACTATTTTACCGTCCACCACGTTTTGGCAATGTTCCAAGGCTCTCGTCATCACTGTTGCATGCATCACAAAAACTATTACACTTCTAATGCTTACATTAGTGTGAAATATTAGGAGGACGGAGTGTGGCACAGTGGGTAAGGAACTGCGCTTGTAACCGAAAGGTCGCAGATTCGATTCCCGGGTAAGGACACTGCCGTTGTACCCTTGAGCAAGGTACTTAACCTGCATTGCTTCAGTATATATCCAGCTGTATAAATGGATACAATGTGAAGTGCTATGTAAAAAGTTGTGTAAGTTGCTCTGGATAAGAGCGTCTGCTAAATGCCTGTAATGTAATGTAATGTAAAAATATCCACATTATATAATACCAATAACCTATTTAAAGACACTCAATTTTAAAAATAACGTATATAACCAAAATATTTGGAGCAGTAGGCTAATACTTACATAGCAATGATGAAATTTTATCTCTGTTCAGTAGATAGAGACAGAGACAGTAAATCAATGATATATTTCTATCCGCTTCGGTCTTACAGCAGAAAACGATGTCAGCAAGGTCTATCAGCAAACGTATGGCTTAGCTATGCTCAGAAGTCCTCAATAATAATAATAATATTTCCCAAGAAATTACGAAAAATCATTGACAATGTTTTGTTAGGAGCAATGTCTGACTGCTACCACAGAGTGAATGTGTAAGTGAATGCGATAAGACTATTTTTGGTTACGCTTACCCATAATCACTTGCAGCCCCTACCGGCCAGTTAGGAGGAGTCAGGAGTTAGCAGTTAATGTACTTCAATGGACAATGATGGAAATTAATTCAAATAAAACACTTGTTATCATAGAAACTATAGGGCCCTACCTTAATGCTGCCATCAGTCTTGTCACTGGCCCGCGCCGGGCCCCCATCAAAAAAGACACTTGGCCGCCGGCCCGCGCCGGGCCCTGTCAAAAGATACTTGCCACCGGGCCTAACAACTTTTCTGGGGGAAACCCTGAAATACATACAATAATTAATTATTACACATTTAGGTACTGTACCGCATTGCGTGACAATATTTTTGCATTATTTTTAAATCTGATAGCAATGTTCCATCTTAAACCTTCATAAAGGGCTCGTTTATATGCTTTATAATGGACAAAAAGCATTTTATTCATTTTTGGAGAGATTTTGGATATGTTTCTGGACCCCTAGATATTTTAGACCACTGTACTGACGGAAAACTTGTAATTCTCACTTGAAAATGATGCAACAGTGAGTTTCTTGAGACAAAATAGTTGATTTGCAGTGAAATGCGTAAATTTACAGCAATGCAAAATTTAGACATTTTGTTTAGATTTGGCGACGCTGGGTACACTGCTTAGTTTTTGCTTCATGAATCTACAGTAGTTCTACATATCCACGCTTGGATTTTATGAACTTTTGGTCAAAAAGTTTTTGATCCAGCACATGTATAGTTTAACCTGTTGTATAGATGCAATTGCATTGGTATTGTAAATTGTACAAATGTCTTGCTTCATTTAAGCCATTTTTCAAGTCTCTGTGGTGTTCACATCTGGAGTTATAAGGCTTTAAATAGGGTACCCCTAAATGGGCAAGGATTGGCAAGATTTGGCATGTGCGCTAAGGGGTTAATGTGTCCCCCCCAATGTGTAAACGAAACCTACGCCACTGTCCCTGATTATAAAAGGACCCCCATTTTTCAACACCTGTTTTTGGTAACAGACTTTTTGAAGATCAATTTTTTTTTTTTTTTTTTTTAAATCATTTAATTTAATATCAATTTAATAAAACACACTGAATAAAACAAGGTATGGTGATATATTTTCTACATCTTTTAGATGAAATTGCCACATTTAAATAAAAATAAAAATCATATTTTCAAATGTATATTTTAAATAAAAATAAAAGTAAACTAGTCTACTGGGATTTCTAATACAACTGAACAATCTCCTAGTTAAAGCAACCATTCTACAGATAGCCTAAATGGCAACATCTGCTGTTGTTAATGTATAATGACATTAAAAAGTCTAGTCATCGAATGTAAGACACTTTTCAGATGTAATTTCTGAAGTAGAAAAAAAAAACCCTGTCTTACATTCAGGCCAATATGGTAAGTCCAAGTGTTTCTTCAACACTATTTAGTGTATTAGTTGTGGCAGTAGGTCAAAAGGTGCAGGAGATGTGCCTATTTTAAGTGCTACAAACTGATTGTATCTTAGCAGCCATTCCATTTGGACATTGAACTATGCGTTTATTTCCCAGTTAGGACCTGCCATGTAATGACGTAATGATCTACAAAAAATTGGTCGTAACATCTGCTTTTCTTTGTGTGGTCTCTGCCTTGTGATGTCCATTGGAACAAAATGCCATTAAAATCTAAGTACATGGATACATTGGTGTTTAAACCTGGTTTTCAGTATAGCACCCCAAAGTGGCCAAATTTCACTAAACTTGGTGTGTGCCACCCAGGCCTCATGGTAAGCATGTGTACCGAGTCTTATGCCAATGAACAAAATCATTGCAGCGATTTGGCCACTCTTCCTTTATGGCACCTTCATGGGCAAATTTGTGGGTACACTGACCATATTGTTCAACCTGGCAACTATCCTTTAACAACTCTTAAAGTCAATGGTCCAAAGAGACATAAAACCTCATTGTGCCATAACTCTAGGAGGAGATGGTTAAACGTGTTTTTGACAAAATCAAAGACAGATGAAACACAAAATGGCTGACTTGGAGGTTTCATAAGTTCCCAATTAGGATCCTTAACTCTGATGAAGCACAAGAAATTTAATGGAAATATTAAAAAAAACATTTAAATCCCCATTACTTTGGCACGAAAGCTCGTGCCAAAGTAATGGGGATTTAAATGTTTTTTTTCCATGGTATAGTGCCCCCAAGTGGCAAAATTTGCCCCCATAGTGCCCCCAAGTGGCAAAATTTCATGAAACTTGGTGCATACCCAGTATTCCTAATACCAACAAAGTGTACCAAGTTTGGCATCACTCCAACAATGCACTGCTGAGATATGACTCACTTTCTGTATTGGAGTCTTTTACCATCAAATTTCATTTGATGACTGTGGCTATATCAGTTGACCCATCACGATTCCTTTGACAACTTTTAGTCAGAACCCGCTCTTGATTCATGCCAAATTTGATGGTTATACGGTCAACAGTCTAGGACTAGTTTGCAAAAGTAGGTTTTTCGAAAAATTCAAAATATGATTTTCTTTTTAAAAATCCAATACAGTGGATGAGTATATTCAATTCATCATGACCCAGGGATTCAGGGGACATAAGGATCACAACCCTAGGACAAACAGTTCAAAAGTTATAAGCAAAAATGTACCTTGAAACTTGGCCTGTTGGTGGCGCTACAGAGATGGATGGATTGCCCCAAATTTGTTACCTGGATACATTGGACTGTCCTTTATCAATGTGCCCAATTTCATTAACATCCACCAAGGGGTTCTATGGGCTGCCATAGACTCCCATGGTGGAAAGTATAATAATAATAATACTAACAATTAAAGCCACAAGCAGCGTTGTGAGGGGTCCAAGCATTGGCACTATCGCGGCCCCTATGGAGCGATTTTAAAATGGCTTTGTCCTCATGATCATATACCTTCACCCAACATATCAACTGAATATCATAAGCAATGGATTGGAATATGTGTCTGACGTAGTAAAATATTGATGACTTATGGCCAATTTTGTGCTAAGAGACGCTGGCGGATGACTTAGTTGCGTCGCCATGGATGTGTCCTGGCCGCCTCCCGTGAAGGTCTTTACTATGTTGTAACACTTAGATGGCATGTCGTAACACTTAGATGGCCCGGTGTGTGTGTACAGCTGCAGCGCTTCCATGCCGCAACTAAAAAAGTTGTCACACTAGTGTTGTCACGATACCAAAATTTTGACTTTGATACCGATGCCAGGTTTAGTATCATGATAATTGATACTGAAACAATACTGATTCAATACTCGGTACCTAACGATACTGAAATTACCTTAATTGATCAGAAACGTAATGTCCACAAGGGTTGACCTCATTTTCGAATTCACGGTTTATTAACAACCTTTAAGTTGAAGCCTGTTCAGCATATCAATAAGCATAGGCCTATAGTGTTACAACACTAAACCATAGAAAACTATATTAAATATATTTCAAAAATGAAACAATTGCAAAGTAAATTATCTTTAAACAGGTCTTTCACTTTTAAATAAATCTAAAAACAGCATATTTCAATAACAATACAGCATCTTCCTATAATAAAATATTTACAAATTAGAACACCTATTGCTACTGAAGTCAACTGAGTCTAAGCTTGCGCTGTATCAACCATGAAGAATGCACAAGCGCAGGTCACCTCACTTGCCAACCTTAGTTGCTACTGCCATCTAGCGAAGATTCTGACAAATTACACTTCATCCTCTCAATCAGTAATGCGGGAGACAGTTCCCTGGCGTTTACATTTGACACAAAACTACCGAACGTCGGAAAATTCTAATAGCGAACCGTTTCTTTTTATTTAATTTAAGTACCGAAAAAGTGCTGAAGTTTCGGTATACCGTGCAACAGTACGTCAGGCACATATTCCAATCCATTGCTCAGCTTAGCAGAGAATGCACATTTCAGAGCGCCTCAGAGACAGATAGAATAATAACACAAATACACATTTCAAATAATAAATATGACATTGAGAAAAAACTAAACAAAAGACGAGATATCAAGTCGCGACCTACGCGCAGAGCAGCCTACCGTTTTATTTATGTAGACACTGGCATAAGAAAATTTTCGGTTACGCGGACCTATAAAACGCTATTCCAAAAGCAAAATCAGACATGTTATACATCGTTAGAAAGCTTATACTCTCACCTACTGAATAAATTAATTGTCAATCAAGCCAAATTGCACTAAAAAGGGCGACAACGCCGTAAGCAACAGGTGTGGTATTACGCACAGCTATTTTTGAAGATAGCTCAGGCGTCACAAATGCGTGTAGCCTATACCTCACAAACGGATTGTCCAAGACAATATATCCACTCATGTCTCGTTTATTTCGTTATTCAGTGAGCAGCGTTTTCACTGCTGTATTGGCATATTTTAGGGCTAACGTCGGGTTTATCTTGTTGCTATGGAATATTATATTACATTACATTACAGGCATTTGGCAGACGCTCTTACCCAGAGCGACGTACAGCAAAGTGTATAACCATAACCAGGAATAAGTGTGTCGAAAACCCTAGAGAGAAATACCGTTCCAAGTGCAGGGAACAACCGCATAGTTCAACTTGGACCCAGTAGGTTAAACTGATTAACAAACAGCAACAACAAGAACAGCAACAACGCAGTCTATGCAAAAATTCAAGCAATAGTTAAGACGAGTGCATTAAGTCACCTACGAAACAGCTACCTAGTTACAACACTAAGCTTACAGTCAATTTAGAGATTAAATTGAGAATATGATTACTCTCAGCATAATGACGGATTCAAAGACGAAACGAACTCACCCGATATTGTCTTCAGATGGATCCATGCCAAAGAAAAGTAATGATTCGTCCTCTCAAAGCTTTTACTAACTTTTAGTAGCAAAAAACGAAATATCAACTCGCCATCCATGCTAACTGCTTCCTACGCTCAGAGTACCGTATTATTTATTTAGACATTGGCAGAGTACACCATAAATTGCGTATTTTGTTTATATTCAATATTAGTAATTGCAGCGAGAAACTGCAGCTGTAGACACAAGATAGTCTGTTATGTAATGGTAGCAACGGAACGAAGCGGACTATATGTATTACCGTCATTGTTTTATTATACCAGCGTGTTTTTGCGCGTTTGCACAGAAACTCAAATACTATCAATAAAATGGTTTAGCTATGTCTCAGCATAATGACAGATTCAAAGACTAAACGAACTCACCCGATACGGTCTTCAAATGGATCCAGGCTCAAGAAAAGTAATTATTCATCCACTCAAAAAGCTTTTACAAAAAAACTTTTGGTAGCCTAGCATGCATTCTGGCTGGCACTGTCTTCCATTGCCTCCCCAACGTTCAGACCCTCCCCTCACTGATAAAAACTAGACCCTACGATGTCGGATTACTTGCATCGCCATGGATGTCACTTGCCGTAAAAAAGTTTTAGATGTCGTAACACTTAGATTTGGAGATCCAGCTCTTCCGCACCCCACCTAATAATAAAGTCCAAATGGCGGGAAAACAATATGGCAGACATACGTGGTCCCAATGGCAAAGTTGTAGGGCACATTTACATGCATCGGTCGATGAAGTTTTGTGTTAATCTGACTTACGGTGTGGGAGTTATGACCTTTTAAAGTATGACCCTTTGTTATAGCGCCACCATCTGGCGACATAGGTGATTTTTAATGCCTGAGCAGTGGGGGGCCATAGGAACCCACCTGCCAAATTTGGTTGCTCTAGGACTTATGGTTGCTGAGCCTCAGACACTTTTAGCGGAAAAAAAAAAAATAATAATAATAATAATCCTAACAAATACAATAGGGTTCCACCAGCTTCGCTGCTTGGACCCCTAATAATAATCCTAACAGATAGGCTACAATAGGGTTCCACCAGCTTCGCTGCTTGAAAAAAAAAAATATTCATAAAAATACATGTTTGAAACTGGAAAACTGATTTTTTTAAATTAATTTTTTATAGATGGCTGGAAAAGAAAGGAGTAAAAGCAAGGTGTGGAGTCATTTTGATTTCACGCACTTAAAGATGGTGTTAATATATATATTTAATATCATCTTTTACTTTTTCTATCTAAAAGTTCTGTGTGTTTATTTTTATTTGTTTGCTTATAAGTTAAATGTTCTTAAATATAGAAACTTTAATAAAATATAAGTTTTTCAAATTGATTAGAAAATGTTGCACTTTGACAAAATATCGGTCAAAACATCGGTAATCGGTGGGCTAGGATTCTCCAAAATTGGGATCGGCATCGGACCCAAAATCTCTGCAGGAAAATCTGGGTTTGACAGCGTTCAAGAGCAGATAAGTGTTTCATTATGTCTTTATATTTTTAACTGAATGTATTAATGCAACAATACTGGATGCCAACCGCCATAAAAAGCTAACAAGAACTGAATGTATTGCAGACCTTTTCAGTTAGTAGTATTTGCAATGTAATGTTGGAGTCCTACTTTCAGCATGCATGTTTGCAGTTCTAGCTGAATGTTGCTACAGCTTTAAGTTAGCCGGTGAAATGGCGATGTTCAGACTTGGCGTCTGTTTGGGACTAATTTGAGTTTAGTGTTCTGTTAGATAACATATTTGCTAGTTTGAGTATTTAGCACTAATAGCCCAGTGCAAATGTAATGTAAGACCAGCTAAGATTACCTAGCTGATCTCGGCGATGGCCTGTTTAGTTAGCTAACAATTGAGCTAATTCGACACGTATAAACGGCGCTCCGTAAAGCACCTTTATTCATGTCCTTTTAGTTAGCATTGTTGCCGGCGCCTCTTTTGAAAGCTAACGTATGTGGCACTCTTTTGAAAGCCGTAATTCACCTTGTGTACGTCCTAATGAGATAAACATGCTGGTTAAAATATGCATCATAAATATGATATAAAATAGTGGTGTGGTGTTCATTTGGTTTTTGGTATTTGACAAACTGGAGCTAGCAAGCCTTTTCAAGCTAGCATTGTTGGCGCCTCTTTTGAAAGCTATTTTTGCGCTCTTTTGAAAGCATTTAGCTAAACATTATTTCCATTAGAAATACAAAAACAACTTTTTTCCTCCAAATCCTCTAGCACTATTACTCTATACCTGGTGTAATCGTGGCCTTAAAAAAAAAAAAGACAAATACATTGAGCATTTAATTTTACTTGGTCCAATTTCATATCCTTTCAGCTCCTACACATGGCCTTATGACTGTTGCCCCAGTGAAGAACCCGAGGTCCAGCCTTCCCCACTCAAGACATGCCTGAGACAAGAGTGACTGGATTCCAAGTAGAACAATGCACGGGAGGCCTGTGAATTTGGGCTGTGTGATTTGGAACTGTATAGTATAAGACGCTATTGGGCTCTTAAAACCTTATTAAATAGCTAACATGGAAAGCATTTTTGAAAATTAAGTTACATGAAAAAATGAATGTGACGTCTTCTAGGGTGATTGCAAGCCCTTAAAGTCTTAAATTGTCTTAAATTTATTTTTGTTCATAAAATTGTCTAATACATCATGACAGTTGAATATATCATAGCGTATTTATCTGTGGTTACAATGCGTTTGTATTTGAATGGTAAAAGTCCGCAATGTGTCCTTTTCTTGGACCAAAATAAACACTAAACACAAAATAGACAATTGTAAAAAATGTCAAGTAGCTAAGAGTACAACTTGCCTGTGCTTACTTGTGTGGCAAACTGTCTTAAAATGTTATTCTAAGAAGCATTTAAAATTTCTAAAAAGCCTTAAATTTAACTTGCTAATGCCTGCAGACATCCTACTTTAATATGTGGGGGATCCTAACTGAAATGTAGTTCACTGCTTGAAAAAGACCAACATACTCAACACTGTTATAATGTTGACATCATTAGTCTATGGTTATTACTGTCCTAAAACTACAACAATGCAAGACGATGTTTATTTTATTGACAAGCAGTTTTGGGTGTTTTAATTTAGTTCTTGTGCACTTCAATCTGTTGACAAAGAAATTGTAATTATGGTAATGCCATCATTTTATCAGAAAAATACTAGGGAGGATGTAGTCATGATATTCTGTCAATATGCTGCAGTTGATGCTTATGATGGTGGTGGAAGTGATTATGGTGATGAGGAGGTACTGTATATTATACTAGCACATGCTTTGGGGGGACCTGCTATGGACATTGCACTAGTGCAACTCACCCTTTTTTATGTTGTTTTTGTATCTAGTTCTGTATGTTTGTCTCATCTTCTGTACCATAAGTATGCTTGCTGCAGCACATATTGGCTACCTAGAAATGTAACTTGAACCCGATCTCAATGGTATTCTATAGACGCTTTCAACGGTAACGACAAACAAACATTACTGCGCATGTGCGTTGTTCTGGCCCTAACTTAACTTCCAGCAGACTTCCGCAAACAATCAATAACAACAGAGTCCCTTTAGACTATTTCTGATAACAAGCAAAATAAATAACATGTAAATTATGTTAGCTAGCTAGTTAAAACTATGTCAAGCCTGTATTATTTGGGGTTACCAGTCGAAGAAAAGAACCATTACTTGGCCAAACTCAAATGCGAACGTTACACTACCAGAAAAAACAAGCAACAGAAACAGATAACTGTTGACAGTATTGCACCTTGCGGAGCATCATACATTCCTTGCATAATCCATAACTATTCTGGTTGCATGCACATTCTTGTGTAAAAAGTGCACTCTTTCTATTACATTGCTTAAAAATGATGATTACATGAGACACACAATGGGGCTAGTGCTGGGCAGCATGTGTAGCCAATGCAATTAATATAGGCATTTATTTGTATAGCATGCATTGATGGAAAAAAACATCGTGGCTCTAATAGTTTGGGTCATCTTGCTAGGTTACCATAACAAAAAATGATCAGGCAATGTAACATTGTCAAGTCATTGGAAACAGGTATCATAACGTTCGTTCAAAACGTAGCTATAGCATATCAACTACTAGCATTGATCTAACGTTTCTGTGTATAATTTATACAATGTTAGCTACGTTTAGCTAGCTAGTTAGCTACAATAAATTTAGTTAGCTAATTGTTCATAACTATTGAAGGCTTGTTACTGGTCAGCTAGCTATTAGCTATCGCTTATCATGAGTTTGTTACCTGAAACAAAGTCAGTGCTACAGTGAGAGCACCTAATCGACAACCTTCGTTTGACAGACAGGAAAACGTAAACTGATTTGCAACTATATATGAAATAGGTGAAATATCGGTAACAACCTGTACCTAGTTAAGTCGTCCTTGTTATCCTCCCGTGGTTATTTTTTCAACACTTTCACAATTTTTTTCTGCGCCGGCAAATAAGTCAGAGGTGGTCCAGTGCTAGCTTTTGGTTGCTAAGGGGTCATGTATCCACAACCCTATATAAATGAATGGAACTTAACAAATTTGCTGGCATACTGTATAAGTGTCCTGTCTTGCGTATTTGAGGTTAATATGAGAAAGGGTGGTCCCTATCAGCACGTCTAGGAATCCTTACATATTCACTGTTGTAACTCAAGTCGCAGGACGCAAAATAGCCATTGGGAAAGCAGTTTGAAAGTGTGAAGCAACGTCTGCGCCATTGGCTTTACTGGGTCACAACGAGAATTACGAGCGTGTTGCTTGTCTTAAAGTTGATATCGTAAATAAGGCTGTATTAGTATTACTAAATATGTATGTATGAAGTTGGTTTATTTATTTATACAGTTTGATGTGTATTTTTACAGGACTTACATTTTAAAGTTACAATCTCAAAGATTTCGGTTTCGTTCTCTTTGGCGGTACCAATGGCGAAAAGCAGTAATTGCAGGTGTGTTTTTGGACCTCACTTCCCAGAGATCCAACCGGATCCAACCAGTGTCGCCTGTGTGACGTCAGTCATTTGGCACCTGGGCTACGTCAACTATAACACTATTTACTGAATAAAAAATGGTTGTTATAAAAGTAACGTTATGTACACACTCATTCATTGTCTAACATTAGGCTAACTTATGCTGCCTTTACACTGCCGAGCTGGGTTAAAATGCTGTAGCAGACCTGGGTTAGAATTAGCGATGATCAATTTCCACAGGCGTTCTTTATCCACCTTTTGCCCGGTATGAACATCTTTACACTGCAGAGAAGAATTTGCGGGATTCGCTGCGGCTCCTACAATTATGTATCTCGTGCACACTAAACAGTCTCTCTCGTGAATGATTGTTGTGATATTTTTGAAACTGCCTTGCAAAATGTTACCGCTGGTGTTTCTGGTTTTGCTAGCAAACTGTTCGAGAATAAAGCGGAGCTGGGTGTTCAATTAGCAATCAGAACAAGAATAATAAAACAAAAACAAAGGAGATTTCATCAAAAAAGGACAAGGCTGAAGGACCATATGAGGAAACGTAATAAAATAACGCTAATCCATACTGCTGTATTCTTTTATTTAGTTTTCTCCAGTTTGACATCTTTACACTGAAACCATAGCTGGCTCTGCTCCACCTATACCCCTGGTTAATGCTCTGTGTAAAGACGGCTTTATTCCGATCATTATAATATATTGATGAACTTGATGGCAATGTAAATAACGGTAACGTTAAGGCCAATTCAGATCAATGATTCGCAACGAGACAAAACGGTTTTAGAATGTTGCAGAGAAAATTGCAGCGGTGTGAACTGGTTAGTTGCAGAGCGTCTGAAGCCGTTGCCTGGGGTCTCAAAAAGACCCACCTTGTCAAATCGCCAAGTGCAGTTAGAACGTTTACAATCAGACGTCTTGGAATTTTGCAAGTTGCATCCAGTCTCGTTGCGAATCATTGATCTGAACTGACCTTTAGTTAGCTACATTGCAACGTTGCAACAAGGCAGCATTGCATTCGAGAGACGTTTTGCGAGGTCGGTACCAGTCGGTAGCATTAGCTAGCGTTTTTTTCTAATTGTTAGCTGACATTAAATTGTGTTAATTACATTAGCTAGCTAGCTAACGCAACGTTAGCTGATATGAGATGGATACTGTGCACAACGTTGTCTAAACTAATGTTGCCTTTCTTGACATGGTCCGGTAGCTAGCGTTAGCTGTGCAAATAGCTAGGCTATGTAATTTAGTAACGTTACATTGTCATCAAATGTAATACGAATCAACATCATCTACATCAACAAATAATGACCTCATGTTACACAAAAACTTTTAGGGTTCCAATAATAAACAAACACAGACCGGAAGTTAACTTAGGGCCAAGCGCACAACCTTGGCTACGCGCGTAGCTCCGATGAAAGCGTCTATACAATGACAATAAAGGCTTTCTATTCTATTTGGGCTTGATGTGTGTACACTTTTTATTGCTGCACGGAGTATCTTTGAAAATAAATTTTGAAGATATGAATTACAGAAGCAATGGCATTTCATTGGTAGGATAGAATGGAGATCAAAATTACAACACCATGATATACCTTTTTTTAATACACAAAATCTAAATGTATGGTCAGGGTTTATTAAGTAAGTGACCAACCGGCAATGTTGCGGAAAAGGTAAATAACGTAATAAAGAAGTTTAAACAACGTGTCAGCGACGTAAATCTAAAACGTTACGACGGATGACTGCCTGGCGACGTAATCACAACGTCGGGATAAGGTTATTCTATTACATTGTCAAACGTAAAGTTGTAAGGAGGTCATTGTTACGTATCCACAACGTTGTTTTGCGACGTAACAGCGACGGGGCGCTGGTCTCACGTTTTTACGTTAATACTAGCCTAGGTAATTTGATAGCCTACGTAACGGGGACGTTAGGAGACCATACAGAGGGCGTTAATAGTACGTCGCCACAACCACATTTTGTTAGTAGGGTTAGCTATTAAGCTGTCCAATATTATTTAAAACACTGTAAAACGTATACAATATAGTATATTTCAATAATAATGTTCTATTAGCTTCAATACGTTATACTACTAAGTTCCAATATTGATATAATCCATGCAGGAATGGCTACTACAATATAAAACAGCTTAATTTAACAGCAGTGAAATTACCACCGCGTTCACCTTCAATGCAATTCAATACAATTGCAAGCACTTTGATTTGTCTTTAGCCGGAAATAGTAAAGAATAAAAGAACCCCCGTTGCAGGCCTGATCGAAATGTGCTTACTGTGAACGATGCAGAGATTCTCCCTTGTTGCTAGAGGTGCTTCCGTGCTTTTCCGGTCACAAGGAGCGCTGTTGGGTTTCCCGGTGCCATAAAACTAAATGCAAACTGAAGCAACACTCTGTAGCAATAGCAAGCTAGCTAGCTCCGGTAATAATTAACAGATGCTCACTGATGCGGATTCCACTCGAATCGCTCTGATAACAACAACACTTTGACAATGACGTAGATGAATATAACGTTATTCTATTAAAACCTGCACCTTTACTAGCACTATTACAAGCACTTATGGATGTAGCTAGACGCTACAAATTGAAAACAAACGCACACAACTGCACTACAACCTTCACACTGCTCTGACGATAAGGAAAGAGAGAGATTCTCATTGCTCACGCGTCTTTTGATACAATAATCCCGCCCTCCTGACCTATCATAATTGTAGAAACGTGTTGTCTTGTTGTATTGACAAATCAGATGTGCAGAAAAGAAAACTTAATCCAGTTAGGTTGTATGATCGTGTATAGTGGGCTGTGCCTTTCAAACTTAACTATTTAAAATGTGAGAACTTTATTTAAACTATGGTTTCTCAACGGGGGCGCTGGTGGAGGCACGATGGATGAGAGGGGGGCGTTGTGGCCATTACCGGGGGCGTTTGCCCAATATTAATGTTCAATGAGCATATTGCAGGTTGGAGATCTCAGTGAAACTGCATTTAGCTTTATCATTGCCATAGATAAATCTAAATGCAAACTGAAGCAACACTGTAGCAATCGCAAGCTAACAGGTGCTCACTGATGCGGGTATTCCACTCGAAAATGATAGTAGTAGTAAAAAAATGTGTAGAAAAATCATGTAGTCCTAGATTTTAATTTTTTAAAAACTATATTTATACATATATACACTACACTACAGTGACTACTGGAGTCGTTTTGGTGAGAGAATTTTACTTCCACGTCTAAAAACGCCAAACCAAAAGTGACGTAACAGAATGGAGAGCGGTTAAGTTGAACAATAAAGAAGAATGGATCTCAACGCTAATCTCTGACACTGAAGAAGTTGTGCTTATGCAAACGCATATGACAGACCACAGCTTTATAATTATGAGCCTGCTAGGCGTCCAAGAGACCAGGAACAGACCAGGGTTACAAGGAACAACGGTCAGAGGAGAGAAATTCAGTTGTGGTGTGAGGAGAACCAGTGGAGAACTGGGCGTCTTGGTGAGTGACCAGCGTTAGCTTATAGATATATCCACGTTATATAATACCACTAACCTATTTAAAGACACTCAATTAAAAAAAATAACGTATATAACCGACATATTTTGAGCAGTAATACTTACATAGCAATGATGAAATATTATGTTTTCGTTAGATAGAGACAGTAAATCAATGATACACTATCCGCTTCAGTCTTCCTCCAGAAAACGATGTCAGCTAGGTCTATCAGCAAACAAATGGCTTCGCTATGCCCAGAAGTATTTTGTTCAGTGTATGGACTGGAGCTACATTGCGCATTCCGCAAAATGTTTACCTCATCGTTAAACGTATGAATCTTTTTGTACAATTTCGTTTAATTTCATTTTCAGGAGGCCTTCATCTTATAAATTTATAACAAAATAAAGCAATACAAGTGGTCCATTTTTCATGACAACACAAAATTGTGCAGAACGTTTGTGTGTATTAATTTAATTAATTAAATAGTAATTCGTTTCAATATAGGAACTTACTTATTAAAAGCACGTAACAGCTTAGAAATCCACGGTGGTGATAATAATGGTTGTAATTTATCTCGTAGAACAAAACGTGGACCTCTCCTAGACTTACGTTAACCATAGACTTTCTTTTCGGCAAAAAATTAAATCCCTATGGGGAAAAATGTAAGTTTAAGTCGGAGCATCTGTATTAAACGACTAGGAAAAGCTCATGCAGGAATGCACTGGCTGAATTATTGCAGGGTACAAGTCAATAGATTTGGCTCCCTCTTGTGGAAAAAAACGCACTCCCAACAGAGTAGCCTCTCATCCGCTCACCTGCCATTAATCACCATTTAAGCGCAGAAAAACGCAGATCTCGGCTATTATGCACACTAAAATCAGAGTTGAACCCGATTAAGGCAATACTCCAACTAGGGAAGTTCTTACGTAAACAGCTTTTTAATGATCTTAATTGTGGAAAGGTATGAATCTGAGAAAACATTACTGGATTGATACACCAATTTTAATGCTGCGCCCAATTTGAGGAAACTAAGTTTATGTATTTTGCTTTGTTTTTTGTATTTCAGAAAAGCTCATGCAGGAATGCACTGGAATTATTGCAGGGTACTAGTCAATAGATTTTCCTTCTCTTGTGGACAAAAAACGCACTCGCAACAGGGTAGCCTGTTGTCTGCGCACCTGCCATTAATCACCACTTAAGCGCAGAAAAACAGCTCTCGGCTCCCTTCAAATGCGCACTAATAACCCGAGCTGAACCCGATTAAGGCAATACTGCAACGAAGGAAAATTCTTCTGTGTACCACTTTTATTATATTCATTATGGTAAAGTATCAATCTGAGAACATTACTGGGTTAAGACGCCAAGATTGTTGCTCAGTCCTTAGAATTACTGACGGACATAAAAGTATTATTTCGCCTTTCTAAAACTGCGCGTGCGAAAGATCACCGGAAGCAGTTAACTAGATGTTGTTTGTATATCTTTATGTCGGAAGAAAGGATCAAAACAGTTAAAAAAAAAAAAAAATATATATATATATATTAAGGTTGGGGCACTGTGGGTTAAATCGATGTTTATAGGTGGTAGGAAAACACAGATGGGCTATGTGGGAGTGTGGCATGCCTGAGACCGTTGAACATGTTAATATACGTAAAAATACAGAAAAGAGACGTTATTGAAAGGTGTTTCAGAATTAGGACTTTTCTTTCTTCTACAGGGGAGTCCAAACATGCTTGTGTTGAAATCGTTATGTCACTATTGTATAGCAAAACGCCGATCAAAGCAGCACAGGAAATAACATGTCCATGCATAACCATAATATGTAGATTGTTTACATATCTTTGATTATGAATTCGTTGTATTGCACTTCCCATTTCTCCAGGTTAGCGAATCAATAGGTGTCACCGTAATCTTAATTTGATTTTGTATTTGTATTATTTATTTATTTATTATGCATGTTTAAACTGAGCCCAACTTTGTTTGCAGGAAGCTGTAGTTTACGGGGTGTGCATCAGTGGAATTGGTGCAGGGAGCTACAGGTGAAGGGTTTGCTTCCCTCTGCTGGACAAAAATGGCATTACAGCAGAGCAAGTCGGGTTTAAAAAGTTCTGCACTCCTTCGTTATGATCAAAAATATTTTTTGTATGAAGATTTTTAATGCTGCGCACAATTCAGAATAATAAATATCTACTGAAATAAATACACAATAAGAACAGTTTTATTTATTGAGCCATGACAGCACATCTTTCAAAGATTAATGAAACTGCAGAACATACGCTGAGTTATCTTTCATTAAATAAAAATAATGTGCATTTACAAGCCCTGTCCCCAGCACACATCCACAGCACTTTATGAAAGCAGAGGAGATCAGTGTTCTCAGAAATGTAGTACCGGCTAGCTTAACCATCTCATTTTTAATCACGGTGAAGGAAAACATTCAAAGGCATCATTTTAAACCAACTAATTACCCGCAGGCACACCTTTACCCCAGTAATTAGATCATCTGATTGGATGGGACTTCAAATCACTTGTTCGATACACAAATAACAACAGCACAAGCATTTCTTACATATAACAAAAGCTTCACAAAGTAGCTTACATACGATAAGCTGTGGGTTTATATTTCGCCAGCAAACACGTCAAAGATGCGGTGGCAGAGAGGAATGGTCCTTGTTTCACAGCGCCAAGGTTTGGGCTTCAATCCCCCCTCTCTCCTTTCAGTTTGTGCAGCTTTTGTCCATTGTTCTGTTTAAATGCGCAAAAAAATGAAAGACAAATGCGAAGGAGTATGTGGCGTAGGGGGCTGGACCGATCCTCAGGAGCTAGAGGTTGATGGTTCGATTCCCCGAGACCGCACCTGAGCAAGGGCAGGGAGGTGTGTGTGTGTGGTGTGAGTGGAGGGCTAGGCAATCTGGCCCCCTGAAATTTCCAAGAATACAACATGGGGGTTATAATATTTTTTTTGCAAATTTCAAAATTTTCTGAAGGTAAAAAAAAAATTTTTTGTCTGGGCCCCACTCTCCATTAGTGCATTACTACTGACAGTCCCCCATACTACTACGCAATCAAATGAACTCATTTGTTTGCAGATAGGTAGCAGTATGTAAGACTGGCAGTAGTAATACACTAATATATGCCAAATGTGGTGCATAGAAACAAAAACAAACAAAACCAAACTCATGCTTACACAGTGCCTCCATTTGGGGACTTCCTGCTTCTGCAGACAAGCTGGAGAGAAAAAAAGGGGGGGAATGTTTAAAATAAAATATAATCAAAATATGTTACATATGAACATACTTTATGTAAATGAAAACAGAGGCATTAACAATCTTTGTTAAAAGATGGTTGGAAAGACTGCATTGGTGGAATTAGTTCAGGGTGCTACAGGTGAATGATTTTCCCTCTGCTGGACAAAAAATGGAATTACAGCAGAGCAAGTATTAGAACCCCACCATAACATGAAAGTCTATTTTTTAAAGGCTGACAAATACATGCAGATATTTTCTGTTACCCACAATTTTCCCTGGGGGGTGAATTTAAGTTCTACTGACTATGACTGAACACAACATAAAACAGACACACTTGCTCAGTGTCAGTATCTGTTCTGATAAAGAACACGAGCAGATTATTTCACACAGAAATGTCTATGGCTTCCAGGACTCTATTAAGCAGCTCTCCCCAAATGTTTCTCCCCAACTGCCTTCCTGACAAAAGCTCACATTTCACGCTACATTCTAATTGTCCAAATGGCCACCTGTAGAAGCCCCCACCACCACCAAGAGACTCCCCCCCCCTTCTAATGGGACAGGGGAGCTGCATGGCCCCCCTCCTCTCCCCAGGCACAGGAGAGCTAGCAGAACTGGTGACAGTGAATCCGGGACTGTGTACAAACCACAACACCCTTATGACTGTATCTATTGTACACGTTCCCCCGCACGGATATAAGATGGTGGCCCATAGGCACATTGGCAGTAGAATGGATCATAGTTAAGAGCTCAGAGACTTTTAACATGGCACTGTCATGCCACCTTTCCTTACAAGTCAGTTTGTCAAATTTCTGCCCTGCTAGAGCTGCCCTGCTGAACTATAAGTGCTGTTATAGTTGAAATGGAAGTGGAAATAGAAGCAACAACAGCTCAGCCTTGAAACAGGTAGGCCACCGAGGACAGATATTTACACGCTACGTGAGCTGTTGAGTGTGTGTGTGTGTACATGTACGTGTGCGTGAGAGAGAAAGAAGAAACTGTGTGTGAGAAAGGAATAAAGAGAGAGGAGAGACTGTGCATGTATGTGTCTGTGTGTGGGCTGGTGCATATATATTTGTGTGTGTGTGTGTGCATATATGTGTGTGTGCGCGTGTGTGAAAGAGAGAGAGAAAAGATTGTGTGTCTGTGTGTGTATATATAAATGTGTGTGTGTGTGTGTGCGTGTTACAACCCCTGGCTCTCAGGTTGCAACAAAGAATGGGGGACACATGAAACCATTAAATAATTAAATAATTTATTAACAAAGGTCAAGAAATGCCGCCTCCCAAACTAGAATGACAAAGAAGAACAGAAGTGAACAGAAACAACCCAAAAGGGGGCGGGTCGTCACACCCCCTCCCATAAGACGGAATTTCTTCCAGAAATCCGAAAATATAGCCTAATGAAATATAAATAGAAAATGCGCATAAATTAACACCTGATTCCGCTGTCCATCCTCTGGCTGCCACTCAAATTCAAATTCAAATTCAAAATGCTTTATTGGCATGAAATACACTTGTACTTATTGCCAAAGCGTACACATAGAAACAGGAACAGGAAACATGAAATACGAACAACATTGTGGAAACGACAACAATGCAATCAACAGTGTGGCAATGGCCACAACAAGTAGGCTATACAATAATAACAATAATAAAATCATAACAATAATAATAATAACAATAATAATAATAATAATAATAATGTAAAAAAAAATTTTTTTTTAATTAAAAAAAGATAGAAATTAATAAATAATTAAAATAAATATATTTGTGGTGGTCAACCAGTGTCCCTCAGATTATGGCAGGCCGAGATGTACTTTGCTGCTAGTGGAGCCGTTGGCCTTTCTCCTAGCAGGATTTGCATTTTTTCCTCATTTGTTTGGGAAAGGAAGTCTTTTATAATTAGAGAAAATTTGCTGAAATAATGTGTCCTAATTTCTGAATATTTTTCACAATGTAGGAGAAAGTGCATCTCTGTTTCCACCTCTCCTGTCTTACAGTGACCACATATACGTTGTTCTTTTGGTAACCATGTATTCCGGTGTCTGCCTTTTTCAATTGCAAGTGCGTGGTCACTGAGCCTGTACTTGGTCAGGATCTGCCTCTGCTTTGTATCTCTGACAGAGAAGAGATATTCAGCCAATTTGTAGTCTCTTTTTAGGGTCCGATAGCAATCTAGTTTGTTTTGTGTTTTGGTTACATTATCCCAATATTCCAGATAAGAGATTTTGGTCTGTTTCATTACTTGGTTTACTTTGATTTGTTGGTAAGCGGTGCTGGTATGAAGCTGGTCTGTGATTTGTGTTAGTTGGGTTAATGGGTTAGTCAGCTTCATTACCAGCTGACTGAGGGGACTCTTTTCATGACTGAGCTCTTGGGCTTTCATTGCCTTAAATTGCAATGTGTCTTGAGGACTTGAATTGAGGTGCATCCAGAATTTTAACGCTCTTTTTTGGATGTGAATCATTAATGGATAATGGCCTAATTCTGCCCTGCATGCATTATTTGGTGTTTTCCTTTGTACTTGTAGGATGTTTCTACAAAATTCTACATGCAGGGTCTCTATTGGATGCTTGTCCCATTTGGAATAGTTCTGCTGGCTGAGTGGACCCCATACCTCACTTCCATACAGTGCAATGGGCTGAATTACACTATCAAATATTTTTAACCAGATTTTAATTGGTATAACAATTTTTTGAAGTTTTCTTTTTATAGCATAGAGTGCTCTTCGAGCTTTTTCTTTTAAAGCATTCACTGCCATGTTAAAGCTCCCTGATGCTGTAATTGTCAGACCAAGGTACGTATAATTTAAAGTGTGATCTAGGGCGGTGTTGCCTAGAAAAAACTGGAACCTGTTTTCCTGACATCTGGCTTTTTTCTGGAAGATCATTATTTTTGTCTTTTTTAAGTTTACTGTCAGTGCCCAGTTCTGACAGAAATCCTCTACCAGAGCTAGGTTCTGCTGTAACCCTTCTTCAGTGGGAGACAGCAGAACCAGGTCATCTGCATAGAGTAAGAATTTTACTTCCGTGTCATGTAGAAGGAGGCCCGGGGCTGTAGACTGTTCCAACTGCACCGCTAACTCATTAATGTAAATATTGAACAGTGTTGGACTCAGACTACAGCCCTGCCTTACTCCCTGTTTTGGTGTGAAGAACTCTGTTCTTTGGTCGCCAATTTTCACTCCACATTTATTTTCTGAGTACATTGATTTAATTATATCATAAACTTTACCCCCTACACCACTTTGGAGAATTTTGTAGTATAATCCATCATGCCAAATTGAGTCAAATGCTTTCTTGAAATCAATGAAGCATGCAAAGATTTTACCATTTTTTGTTTTGTGGACGTGTTTATTTATTAGGGTGTGTAGGGTGTAAATATGATCGGTGGTACGATGATTTGGGAGAAATCCAATTTGACTTTTACTCAGGACATTGTGCTCGTTAAGGAAGGTTACAATTCTTGAATTGATGATACTACAAAATACCTTCCCCAGATTACTGCTTACACAAATGCCTCTGTAATTATTGGGGTCTAATTTGTCTCCACTTTTATAAATTGGGGATATAAGCCCCCGGTTCCAAATGTCAGGAAAACATCCTGAACTCAGTACTTGGTTGAACAATTTAAGCAGAGCGTCATGCATTTCTGGGGTGCTATTTTTTAGCATTTCATTTCTAATTCCATCAAGACCACATGATGTTCTTGATTTTAGAGACTGGAGCTTTTCGATCAGTTCTTTGTGGGAAATTGGTTTATCCAATGGATTTTGATTATCCTTGATGGTTGATTCCAATTTGTTTAGTTGTTCATTAATCATAGTATGGTGTGTTTTCTGACTGATTTCACAGTATAGATTTTCAAAATATTGTTTCCAAATGGCTCCATCACTAATGGCTAATTCGTGTTGCTTTGCTGTGCTTAAATTGTTCCACAAATCCCAAAACTGGTTTTGATTAACTGATTCTTCAATATCATTCAGAGTTTTATTTATGTATTTTTGTTTTTTCTGTTTTAGTGTGTTTTTATATTCTTTAAGAGTTTGACAATACCTGAGGCGTAAATCAGAGTTGTATGGTTGGTTATGTTTTTGGTTTGATAATTTTCTTAGGTTTTTTCGAATATTTTTGCATTCAATATCAAACCAATTTTCATTTTTGTTCAGCTTCCTTTTATTATGAACTTTTAGTTTAGCTTTATTTGCTGTTTTCTGGAAAATATAATTGATATTAGTAACAGCCAGATTTAAGCCTTCTCTGTTATTTTGGTAAGGAGTATTGATGAATGTGTTAATAGAGTTAGTTAATTCAGCGGATCTCATTGCTTTTGTGAATTCATCTGTGCTTGTTTCAGCCCATCTGTACGATTTATTAAGTTTATACAGCTTACAGGGCTGTGTGTTTGAGTTTCTGGATTGTCCAAATCTTTTCAGAAATACACTTATTTGATTATGGTCTGAAAGGGGGGTTTGTTGCCTGACAGTGAATGCACTAAAGGAGGAAGGGTCCATGTCAGTGACAGCATAGTCCACAACACTAGTCCCAAGAGCTGAGCAGTATGTGAACCTTCCTAAAGAGTCCCCTCTGATCCTGCCATTAAGGATGTACAGGCCTAAGGCTTGACAGAGATGCACTAACTCCCTACCATTCTTATTTATTATATTGTCCGGATTATTTCTTTTTGTAGTGGTTGGTGTAATGTACAAAGGGGTGTTTCCAAATATATGATTGTTTCCTTGGGGATCGATACAGTCGGGTTCTGTTCCTGTTCTGGCATTAAGGTCGCCACACAGTAGCACATTTCCCTGGGCCTGGAAATGGCATATTTCTGTATGCAGAGCGTTGAAGAATTCCTCATTATAATAGGGGGATTCATGTGGGGCAGCGTAAGCTGCACACAGGAATATATCTTTTTCCCAATCTGCAATTTCTTTGTTCAATTTTAACCATAAGTGGGATTGTTCTTTTTTGGTTACTGTGATGAATTTAGCCAGTTCCGCTTTGTACCACACCAGTATCCCTCCGGAGTCTCTGCCATGTCGCACTGTTTTTAATTTTATAGAGGGCACTATAATTTCGCCATAACCTGAGGGGCAGTGGGTGACGGTATCTTCTCGGCACCAAGTTTCAACAAAAATTAAAATGTCAGCATTAGAAATGTTTTTGAGGAATTCAGGGTCTGTGCTTTTCAGCCCAAACACAGAAGACCACAGACCCTGTATGTTCCAACAGCTTACACAGAATGAACTCATTTTAATCATTCACAGCATTTCGAGTGAAACAAAATACATAGTTGATAATAAACTACTGTCTTTTAAAAAAAAAATTTTTTTTTTTTTTTTTAAACTTACTATTTGTATAGTACACAGTATAACTGGTTTATACTGTATACTCACATATTAGATTATATATTCACATCACATATATATTCACAGATATGAATTCATATTAGTTTAGCAACCTATCGCACAGCACACTGAGCAGGTGTTTGATCTCACCTAGCTCAGAAGGAGGGGCAGGTGGGACAGGGGCCATTGTGAGGGCTGCAGCGTAGCTGGGCTGGTGTTGGTGGGGGTGAGCCCTGGGGGTCGGGGGCCTTATGGGGGACTGCGGGGTGCTGGGTGGGCGCGGGGTTTTGGAGTGATGACCGCTGCTGTCAGGCCGATGTGGGGCCCGAGGATGGTGACCGATGGCGTGGGGGGGCTGATGCCTGAGATGGGGCCTGTTGATGGTGGAGGCGGGGCTGGATGGATTGCGTCCCAGTGCCACGTCTTTTAGCGTTTTAGCAAAGACTTTGATACCTTCCTTGTCTAGATGCAATCCATCGTAGAGGTACCAGGGGCCGATGGTGGGGTGGCGAGCCAGGTGCACATTGGGCAGTGCAGCGCAGCCTCTGGCGATCTCCGCATTAATGTCCCTGATGACATGGGGGGGGACATCATTCCGTGGCAGCAGTGTGGAGATGACCACGCGAGATTCAGGGAACTCTCGGGAGGCTTTCTCTGCCATCCTCCTCACTGCGTGGGCGGTGTTTTGGCACAGGCGGGGCAGGTCGTTGGTGCCGGTGTGCAGTATGACATAGTGAGGGCTTCCCAGCGTGTCCCGCTTGAGCAGCTCCAGGGCGCGGGCTGTGTTACTGCAGCGGGTCGCCTTTACCTGCTTACCAGGAAAAAGCCTATTGGGGTCAATAAACTTCCCATTTGAGTCCATGAGAAGGACCACTTGTGGATCAGGTGTTCTGCTGGTGGGGGGCTGTGTTGCAGAAGGGGGCTGTGCCTTGGGGGTGGGCTGTGCGTCAGAGAGGGGGGGAGTGTCTGAGGGGGTGTTGGTCTGTGTGCTGGGGGGGTTTTCTGGCGCTGGTGAATGTTGTGAGTCAGGGGGGGCATCAGTATGAGCCTGCAGGTCAGCTGGGGGGTGGGCTGTGGTTTGGAGGGGAGTGGAGTGTTTGTCAGTATCTGCGTTTGAATGGGCAGTACAGGGTGTGCATGTGTGTGTCTGTAGCTGCTCTCTCAGATCCTGTAGCTCCATGATGAATGATCTTTCCCTGCGCTGCGTCTCCTCTTTCACAGAGGCCAGCTGGGCTCTCAGGGCCTGGTTGTCCTGCCTCAGTTCTGCGGTCTCTGCTCTCAGGGCAGCGATGGCTGTGCTGACCTCTCTGCTCTGCTGGTTCTGCTCTTCCTGCTGCTGCAGAGGGAGATATGCCTCGGAGAGCCTGGCCATAGTGAGCTCTCTGAACTCTGCAAACTCCAGCTCAAGCAAGGCCAGGGTCTCCCTCATGTGCTGGGTGTCAGATCGGGGAGAAGCGGGGGCAGCACAGGGCAGGTTAGGTACAGTGGTGGGTGTGGTTTCCTCTGAATCTGAATCCTCTCGCTCTGTGGGGAGCGTGAGGGGACACTTTTCCTTCTCTGCCTTCTCTTTCAGGGCAGGGAAGTGTTTCTCAAAAGCATCCAGGTTGGCCTCAGTAGCACTTTGTATGAGAACAGTCCCATTTGTGTAAATGTTCACATTTAGCACTATACTGTCCAAATGTTCGTCTTCACAAACTGTTATTTTGCTCCCCTTTCCTATCCCTCCCTTCTGAATATGAGGGTAGTGCTTACATACAACACTGTGCCAGGCCTTGGTGTTATTTGTGAAAAAAATTAAATTGTTTTTAACCTTATTGTTTGCCTTTTCAGCAAAGTCCACATATAGGGTTTCGGGGTTGTTTCTCATAACAGTTAGTTTATGTTTCTTTTTAGCCTTTGCACTTCTCAGCTTAGGAGGGTACGGAATCTCCACAGCAGCGTGCTTGGTTACCATGGTGACAGCTCAGAAAATTGATACTTTTCAACAGCTTTAACTGCCACTCCTTCTAGCCTTGGGTTGAGCTATTGAGCTATGCTAATGCTATCAGATCAGATTTTTTCTTTTTACTGTATTAAATATTATATTACTACTTTAATTAAAGAAAATATGTATATAGTTATCCAAATGTTCTAATTTATGACTAATGTATACAGTTTCTCCCAAGGCTTACCTTTGCTTTTTATTTCCTTTAACTTTGGCTTAGCTTTGCTCCTAGCTTTCTCCTAGCTTTGTACCTTCCCTTGTTATGTCCGTATTTAAGTTATTTTCTATTCTTCTTTTGTTTTTTTATTATATTCCCTCCTTCTATGTTCTTCTTCTTTTCTTTAATTCTGCTTTTTTATCAATTATATGTATTTTGTTTCACATCTAAACACTGTATTTGTTTGATATTTTTAAGAGCTCATTCTTTAAGCAGCCACTCTCTAAGCAGTCTCTCTCTCTCTCCGAATTTGGCCACTCTCCCTCCACCTTCAGCAACCCAGTAGGCCTTCCTAGAAAGCAATTTAAGGAAATAGAAGGAGAGGGCAACAAGAGGAGGACAAAAGAAAAACATGTTACTAGGGGCAAGGAGCCCGAGACAGGGCGTCAGCGACGGTATTTGCTGAGCCCTTGATGTGGCGAATATCCAGGCAATAACATTGCAGAAACAGTGACCAACGGATTAGCCGTTGATTTGGGCACTGTAGAGAGTTCAAAAATGTCAAGGGGTTGTGGTCTGTATAAACCACTATGGGCACACTTGAACCCACATAAACATCAAAATGTTGCAAGGCCCAAACAAGCGCAAGTGCCTCCTTTTCAACCACGGAGTAGTTTAACTGATACGAGTTGAACTTGCGAGAGAAGAAGCTGACGGGATGATCAATCCCATGTACATCTGACTGCAGGAGGACAGCACCAGCACCCACGTTGCTGGCGTCCACCTGCAGTGTGAAAGGCTGATGAAGCTGAGGAGCAGCTAACACCGGCTCTGAACACAGAATTGACTTGACAGTCTCAAAGGCCGATTGACAGCTAGGCGACCAAACAAACTGAGCTTTGCCTTTAAGCAGGTCTGTGAGCGGGACAACGACAGTGGAGAAATTGCGGCAAAAACTACGATAGTAGCCCACAAGGCCAAGGAAACGCATCAACTCCTTCTTCGTGGTAGGAGGAGGGTACTGCTGGATTGCCCATATTTTAGCCTGTACCGGTCGCACCTGACCTCGTCCGACTACTTTACCAAGGTACGTCACAGTCGCTTTGGCAAACTCACACTTCGCCAAATTGACTGTGAGACGCGCCTCCGCCAACCTGTCAAATAGCGCACGGATTCGTTTGAGGTGCGAGTCCCACGAGTCACTGTGGACCACTGCATCGTCCAAATACACCGCGCAACCCTCGAGACCAGAAATGACACGGTTCATGAGGTGCTGAAAGGTCGCTGGCGCATTCCGCAAGCCAAAACACATAACTGTATATGAATACAGACCAGAGGGGGTGATGAAGGATGATATTTCTTGTGCTCTTGCCGTCAAGGGCACCTGCCAGTAACCTTTTAGCAGATCGAATTTGCTAACAAACTTAGCAGAGCCAACTTGATCTATACAGTCCTCCATTCGAGGAAGAGGGTACGAGTCAGGTTTGGTGACATTTTTAACCTTTCGGAGGTCAGTACAAAATCTATGCGTTTTATCCACTTTATCCACCAACAAACACGGTGAGGCCCAGCTGGACGACGAGGGAACTGCAATATTGTTATCCAACATATACTTTATCTCAGAGTCTAACGTTTTACGTCTCTCTGATGAAACACGATAAAAACGCTGCCTGATTGGTTGAGCGTCTCCCACATCTATATCGTGCTCGATCCAATGTGTGCGTGACGGCGTATCTCCAAACAAAGCAGGATAACACCTGATTAATTTGGCCAACTCGACACGCTTCGGTTCAGGTAAATGACTGAGCAAGCTTTCCAACTTACCCAGGGACTCTGAGTTTTTCAACCGGCCATGCAGAACAGAGTCATCAGGTTCGATACTCCCCTCCCCTCCACCCACTCCCCTCACCTGAGCGGAGGTGACAGAAGTAGTACCCACTGTGAGAGCCGGACAGGCATTGTATGGGAATGCCCCAATCTCTGGTGGCGTCAGGGCAGACGAGCGCGCATAATAGGGCTTTAACCGATTGACGTGATAAAGCTGATTGGACTTTTTGCGATGGGGAGTGGCAATCAGGTAATTTTCCTCTGAAACCTGCTGGGCCACAGTGTATGGGCCAACAAATTTGGCCTCAAAAGGTGAACCCACTATAGGCCGAAGAGCGAGGACCTGGTCCCCCTCCGAAAAGTGACGTCTCTCAACCCTGCGGTCATAAAGACGCTTCATCTTAACCTGTGAGGTTGCCAATTTTTGTTTAGCTAATTCCCAAGCTGCATAGAGTCTGTGTCTAAAACCATTGACATAACTGATAAGGTTTGCAGGAGGGTCCTCAGCCCTCCAGTCATCCTGCAGGACAGCCAGCAGCCCTCGCACAGTATGCCCAAACACGAGGTCGTTCGGACTGAACCCAGTACTCTCCTGTACTACCTCCCTGGCTGCTAGGAGTAACCAAGGCAGCCCCTCTTCCCAGTCTCGATCCAATTGCACACAGTATGCACGCATTAGCGATTTTAACGACTGATGGAACCGTTCCAAAGCGCCCTGACTCTGCGCATGATAAGCTGTAGACTGCTTATGCTTAACACGAAGTTGCTTCAAAATTTGTGCAAACATATGAGAAGAAAAATTACTGCCCCGATCGCTTTGAATGGTCCTAGGGATACCAAAGAATGAAATGAATTGTGACAATGCCTTCACTACAGCCTTAGTTGTAATGGTGCGTAATGGGTATGCAGCGGGATAGCGAGTGCTTTGACACATGACTGTAAGCAAGTAGCTACTACCACATTTAGAATGCGGAAGGGGACCAATGCAGTCAATAAGATTTTCAAATGGTTTACCAATGCCTGGAATGGGATGCAAGGGTGCAGGTTTGATGCTTTGATTTGGTTTCCCTGTCAGCTGCTAAGTGTGACATGTTTTGACATGAGTGGCAACCTCCCTCTTCAAACGAGGCCAAAAAAAATATCTCAGAATACGGTCATATGTTTTCCTCACCCCCAAATGTCCTGACTGATCATGAGAGAGCTCCAACACCAAACTACGAAATTTCCCTGGTACTACAATTTGCACCATGGCGTCGCCAACAAAACTCTCCCCATGGGGCACCCATTTTCTCACCAAAAGCCCATTCTGGATGAAATAACCACGCGCAAGGCTGATTCCCTCGCCAGCAGGGAGGGCACTGTCAAAGAGCTCTTTCAAGGTGGGATCCATCTGCTGTTCTCTAGCCACGTCCTCTAAAGAAACAGGGAAAGGTAAGACAGACAAATCTGGCAAGGGTAGCAATGGCATTGTACAGTCCTCTTTTTTACCGCTAGGCTCAAGCTCTGGTTCAGGTGTGGCACGGCTCATAGTGCGCGTCACAGCACAGGCCGTGAAAACTTCTGGCAATCTCTGAGCACTGTCCTCTGACTCCCCCGGGAGAATCGGTGAAGGGGTAACAACTGGAGATGGTGGCCCATCAGCCCAAACACGTCCCCCAGCCAGTCCGTTACCTAAGATGAGGTGAACCCCCTCAACTGGCAGCGCTCGGCGGACACTGGCCACAACTTCCCCCTGCACCAGATCAGACATGAGCACCATCTGATGAAGTGGAACAGACAATGTGGTTAAGCCCATGCCCCGTACTAAGACGCTGTCACCTATAGCAGACTTGTGAGAAAAAGGAAGCACTGATTCCAAAATAAAAGAATCCATAGCTCCAGTGTCTCGCAAGATCTTCACTGGGACTTTCACATTACTTCCCACAAGTGAGACATAACCCTCTGTAATAAATGGTGAGTAGTCAGAATAATAGTCATGGCTATCAGAGCGGCACAAGGATGTTGGCGGTTGCAACTGCTCTGGGCACTGTGCAAAAGGACTACCAATTTGGATAGGGGCAGCCAACGCCATAGGCTTCACCTGCCCCCTACCTCCTGAGAGCTTAGCCTTATTTTTAAGAACAGGACATTCTGCCTTCCAATGGCCTCTCCCTTGGCAGTAATTACAAACTCTGTTGGGATCAAACTTCCCACTTGACCCACAATCATTATTGAATGAACTGAATTCTGATTTTGACACATTTTGCCTCGCGGAATGTGAACCATTTGCCCTAGGCCAACACAACTCGCGAGCGTGCGCATCTCCAAAAGTACTTCTGTGCGTTAAGACGTACTCCTCGGCTAGGACAGCAGCCTCTGCAGCAGTCTTAACTTTATGCTCATTTATGTATGTGGCTATGTAGCCAGGGACTGAATCTTTGAACTGTTCAAGCACAATAAGATCAGCCAGGTCCTCAAATGTTTCCACCTCCAAAGCAGCGCACCACCGATTAAAATGAGTAGCCAGGTCCCTAGCAAACTCACCATGCGTCTGCTTTTCTACCTTTCTCCACGACCTGAACCGCTGTCGGTAAGCCTCTGGTACCAGTTCATACGCCCTTAACACAGCAGACTTCACCTTCACATAGCTACAACTATCAGCTGAACTGAGAGCAGCATATGCCTCCTGTGCCTTACCCGTCAAGACGCACTGCAGTAACAAAGTGCGATCAGCGTCAGGCCACCCCCTTGAGTCCGCAACACGCTCAAACAGAGAGAAGAAAGTGTCTGGATCTTGTTCACTGAACTGCGGCAGAAGACGCAAGTTACGAACATCAAACAGGTGTGGAGAAGCACCAGGAGAAGCAGCACCGCTTAGATCCCCTGCCATTTTACCTTGCCTAATTAAATCCAGTTTGAAATGCTGTAACTCCAGTTTGGCTTTCTCCAGTTCTAACTCGGCGTGACGCTTTGATTTGTTATGTTCCAGTTGTAACAAGAGCAACTCTTTCTGCTGTTCAAAAGTGAAGTTACCACCTACGGATGACTGGAGAAGCTGACCAGGGCTCTTATCTAACTTTCCTGACAAGACCCCCATGTCCCATAAATTGGATTTCAACATAGCCTTAACGTTTTCTTTACTAAGCCTTTTATCCCCAATATCAAGCGAGTAATGTTCCGCAATCTTAAGCAATTGTTCCTTGGTGCATTGCTCTAACGATTCCTCTGAGGGACAACGGATAAACTCCTCAACCATGCTGGACCACTCTATGGAAATTAACACAAGGACAGAGAAAACGGGAAAAGTGCGCAAAAAAAAGTATCAGAACTCCCCCACTAACTGCCTAACCATGAAGCTAACTAACTCTCCCCTAGTCTTCATGTGGCTACCGGTGACGGGTACTTATGCACCTAAAGCCCGATGGGGTGAGGGAGCGACTGGCAATCAGCAACTCTCTCAACACCACGGAAGTGCCCCCGAGACAACTGCTACTAATCACTTTCACCACAACACTACAGTTTTTAATCCGACGTACCCCAAAGGAGACACGCCGCTATTCCTAACAGGGAAAGAATTCTGAAACTTAATTGCACACAGGTGGCAGCCCCTACTTACCTTGGTCAATTTTGCATATAACACAATACCCCTAGCAACAGGCTCTCCCCACTACACACACGGCGCACAAACAATAATCCAATTTAGGACATACAGACCTTAACAAAATCAGTGTCCCCCAAACAAATAGCGCAACTTAACCCAAAATGACTATACAGCCAAACAAATGAAAAGCCAATACACTTACCAGCCTACGCTTCCAATAGAACTCATATGAGGCTGAAAGTGACCAAACAGCGCTATCAATTAAACCAATACAACAAATTAACAAATTACAAAGAAATGCTTACCCAAATTTAGAAATTAGTTTAAAGGACGAGCCCCCATTTTGTTACAACCCCTGGCTCTCAGGTTGCAACAAAGAATGGGGGACACATGAAACCATTAAATAATTAAATAATTTATTAACAAAGGTCAAGAAATGAAATACATCAACTATGTTATGTAAATGAGCATCAGTAGAATCAGTGGTGTAAGTGAGTGTGGGTGTGTAGAATATGTTGTGTGTGTTTCAAGGAGTGAACCCAAACAATAACCAAACTAATTAAGTATGCAGCGGACTGGAGAGAGACCGCACTGGGAACTGGCAGCAGCCTTTATGCTGGAGGCCACGCCCAGATCCAGGTGTACGCCCTCAGCTCTGATGAGCCGCCTCCCAAACTAGAATGACAAAGAAGAACAGAAGTGAACAGAAACAACCCAAAAGGGGGCGGGTCGTCACAGTGCGTGTGTGTGAGAGAGAGAGAGAGAGAGAGAGAGAGAGGAGAGATTGTGTGTGTGAGAGGAGAGACTGTGTGTGTACGTGTGCATATATAAGTGTCTGTGTGTGAGAGAGAGGTGAGACTGTGTGTATGAGAGAAAGAGAGAGAGACTGTGTATATGTGTGTGTGGGCATATATATGTGTCTGTGTGCATGTGTGTGAGAGAGACAGGAGAGACTGTGTGTGTGTGTGTGTGTGTGTGTGTGCGTGAGAGACAGAGAGAGAGGAGAGACGGCGTGTGTGTATGTGTGTGTATGAGAGAAAGAGACTGTGTGTATGTGAGAGAGAGAGAAAAAGAAAGACAGGAGAGATTGTGTGTGTGTGTTTGCATATATATATGTGTGTGCGTGTGGGAGAGACAGAAGAGACTGTGTGTCTGTGTTGTTCGTGTGCGTGTGAGAGAGAGGAGAGACTGTGTGTCTGTGTTTGTGCGTGTGCAATGCACATGTGTCTGTGTGTGTGTGTATGTGGCAGGGGAGAATCTTCTGTGTGTGTGTGTGTGCAACCATATTCATCAAACAAAACAGTACCCTTTCTGCAGCAGTATGTGGCCTGGACATTGAATGAAAATAACAACAATATATACTCACAATCAGACAAAATTCATAAAATATATAAATATTTCATGTAACAATCCACAAGTCTCTATATCTACAAATGGCACAATTTCACATCCATTCATCCATATGGGGCGACATAGCTCAGGAGGTAAGACCGATTGTCTGGCAGTCGGAGGGTTGCTGGTTCAAACCCCGCCCTGGGCGTGTCGAATTGTCCTTGAGCAAGACACCTAACCCCTAACTGCTCTGGCGAATGAGAGGCATCAATTGTAAAGTGCTTTGGATAAAAGTGCTATATAAATGCAGTCCATTTACCATTCAATCTACATCCAGGCATGAAACAGGGCTGTCAGTTGTGACCACTACTGTACGTACAACATACACTATATGTACAGTACTTATATTTGACCACAGTAATAATAAGACGGTATGAAGTCTGGAACAGAATGATGGAATAATGCCTGACACGACAGATGCAACATTTAGCCAAATCCGTACATTAAGTGTAAGCTGTAGTCACAAAAATATCAGACCAATCAATTCAGCCAAGGAAACCAGCTAGCTATTGCTGCTAACTGAAGTGCATCACTGTAAACATGCCTGCTATCCAATTTATATAAATTAGAGGGACAGCCAGAGAAAGCAAACATCCCTGCCATCATGTTTAGTTAGCTAAACTGACAGTGGCTTACAACGAGAATTATTTAAACAAAAAACTCTCTCAAAAGACTTGCATACTTCACGACGTGACCAGAAGCATTAAACATTAGCCACATTAACAGGAGTGGAGTGGCATGGCTGCTTACAACAAACTAGTTCGCTTACGTTAAGTAGCTGGTTGGCCATCTAGTTAATGTTATCTACACAGCTTGCTAGCTTACTCATTTATTGATGCAATGTAAGGACAACATCGGACATCAAAGAGAAGTGTATTTCCAAGTAAAGTTCAAATTAGCTGGCAACCATTACACAGTTAACTTTGGTTTGCAACAAAACATGTATTTGCCTTTCGGTCGAGTACTGTTGTTGTGCAGCACATGGGCTTTCGAAGTCCAATGTCAGATCCGATTTAGCGATCACAACTACTTATTGACTACAAATCCCATAAGTGCTTTCAAAAATACAAATAATGCGTCACGGTTGGTCAAAACGTAATCAATCGAATAAAGGGGACAATGGTCATTTCTTAGGTTCTCTGTACATTTTATGGACTGGAGCTACATTGCTACATACAAATTTATAGAAAAATAAAGCAAAAAGAGGTCACCAGAAGCAGTGAACTTGATGTTGTTTGTACATCTAAATACCGGAAGAATGATGAATACAGTTTAAGACAAGATTAAGGTTGATGCACTGTGGGTTAAATCAATGTTTATAGGTGGTAGGGAAACATCCATAATGGCAATGTGGGAGTGTGGCATGTCTGAGCCAGTTAAACATGTTATTATAATATGTAAATATACATAGGTGTCACCATCAATAGGTGTCACCATTATCTTGATTTGATTTTGAATTTGTTTTCTTTTATTTTTTTAATGCTTGTTTTAACTGGGCCCAACTTTGTTTACAGGAAGGTGTAGTTTACAGGGTAGTGTACCAGTAGAATCAGTGCAGGGAGCGACAAGTTAATGATTAGTTAATGCCTCTGCTGGACAAAAAATGGTATTACAGCAGAGCACGTCAGATTAAGAAAGTAACTGCACTCTCGTTATGTTCCAAGATTATTTTTAGTATGGTTGTCAAATGTATAAAGTTTTTTAATGCTGCGCACAATGAACCTTCTAGGAATAATAAATATCTACTGAAACTAAAACTGTGTGTATTGTGTATTTCTTATCGAGCAATGACAGCGCAACTTTCAAAGATGAATAAAATTGCAGAACATACACTCAGTTACCTTTCATTAATTAAATGAAAATAATGTGCATTTACAAGCCCTGTCCCCAGCACACATCCACCGCACTTTATGAAAACACAGGAGATCAGTGTTCTCTGAAGTGTAGGACCGGCTATATTAACCATCTCATTTTTAATCACGGCGGAGGAAAACCTTCAAAGGCATCATTTTAACCAACTACTTAACATCAGGCACACCTGTCACCTTTGTCTTTTGTTCTTGTGTGTTTATGTGGTCATGTCATCTTCTATCTACTGCAGAACACTCAGAATCGCATAGGAGACATTGGCACTGAAGCAATGCGTTCGCTTACAGTCACAAAGCTTCCTGGTTCTTTACTTTACTCATATTTCTGTAGTCTTACCTTCTGTGCACTGCTGGAACCAGAGAGAACACCAAGATGATGGTGGTGTGGTGGCACTGACATGGGGTCTGAATGCTGAGGTTGAAGGTTTGAGCCCTGTTTCTTCTATTTGCTCTCTTCCATTTTTGAGGACTCACATTCTTGATTTCCCTGCAGGAAGGACAAGGGAGCATGTGAAACTTACGGTGGTGCAGAGGAATGGTCCTTGTTTCACAGCCGAAAGGGCTGGGGTTCAATCCCTGCTTTCCACTTTCAGTTTGGGCAGCTTTTGTCCGTTGTGCTGTTTAAGTGCGCGAAAAAATGACTGATGCATGCGAAGGACTCTGTGGCGTAGAAGGTTAGACCGATCCTCAGGAGGTAGAGGTTGATGGTTTGATTCCCCGAGTGCCACACCTGAGCAAAGTCAGTGAGAGTGGGAGTGTGTGGCTTGACTGGAGGGGGAAAAGTAGTGTGTGGGCCTTCATCAACCCATCATGGGGTTATACTACTTCATTGGGAGGATTTTGTGCATTTAATTGTACAGGCCCCGCTCTCCATTAGTGCACTTCTACAGACAGTCCCCCATACAACTACTCAAATGAGTTTTAGTCATTTGACTGTAGAAAGGTAGAACTATGTAAGACTGGCTGTAATAACACACTAATCTACACAAAACGTGGTGCATGGAAACAAAAACAAACAAAACCCAACTCAGTTAGATGCCCACAATACTACCCAGATGAGTACTGTGGGAAAAAAGTGATTTAATGGCGTTAATAATGAAAAAACAAACTTTCAGCAACAATAAGGTATTTTAACAATGTATTGTGTATGTTCTAAACCAGTGGTCTCCAACCCTGGTCCTGGAGAGCTGCAGGGTCTGCTGGTTTTCATAGTGACTCTGCACTTCATGAATCAATTAGAGCAGTTGATTACACAGTTAACTCAACTCACCCGGTGTCTTGGGTCTCAACTGGGTGCTGATTTTAAGGTGAAAACAAAAACCAGCAGGACCCTGTAGCTCTCCAGGACCAGGGTTGAAGACCACTGATCTATACAAACGAGTCCGCTCTCATCCAAAGTGCTAGTGTAGCCAGCCTGGCTATTTTACAAAGAATAATGTAGTATAATGGTGACAGTGTAGTATAATGGGTAAGGAGCTGGTCTTGTAACCTAAAGGTCACAAGTTAACTTCCCAAGCAGAACCAGGTTGTACCCTTTTGCAAGGTACTTAAAGCTGCATTGCTCCAGTATTTATCCAGCTGTATAAATGGATGCAATGTAAAAAAGTTGTGTAAGTCGCTTTGGATAAGAGACTGCTAAATGCCTGTAATGTAATGTAATGTAAAAGCACAGAAGGGTAAATGTCTGCTCATCACACAAGCTGAGGATTCAGACCCAGAGGAAGCCACACCCTGCACTGTACCCACCACTGTACCCAGCCGGCCCTGCGCTGCCCTCGCTTCTCCCCAAAATGATGCCCGACACAGAAGGGAGACCCTGGCCCTGCTCCAGATGGAGCTTGCAGAGTTTAGAGAGCTTGCTCTGGCCAGGCTCCCTCTGAGGCACATCTCCATCTGCAGCGACAAGAGCACAGCGAACAGCATTACATTACATTACATCACATGCATTTAGCAGAAACTTCTAGATTTACACAACTTTTAGATAGCATTTACATTGCATTCATTTATACAGCTGATATATTGCAGCAATGCAAGTTAAGTATCTTGCTCAAGGGTACAACGGCAGTGTCCTACCCGGGAATCAAACCTGTGACCTTTAGGTTACAAGACCAGACTCCTTACCCATTATACTGCACTGCTGCCCTTTCTCGGGTGGTCATTTCCACACTGCCGCCACTGACCGATGTCCCCCTTCATGTCATCTGGGACATCAACACAGAGATCGCCAGAGGCTGCGCTGCGCTTCCCAGCATGCACCTGGCCCGTCGCTCCACCATCGGCCCCTGGTACCTCTACAACGGGCTGCGTCTAAACAAAGAGGGTGTGGAAAAAGTCTTCACTAAAACGCTAAAAGATGTGGCACTGGGACGCAACCCATCAGCTCCCCCCCCCCCCCCAGTTCCCCGCAGCCCCCCAAGAGTGCACACCCACCAACACAAGCCCAGCTACGCTGGCCCGGGGCCCTTACAATGGCCCCTGTCCTACCGGCCCTGCCCTTGTCCCACTCGCCCTGGCCCCTGTCCCACTTGCCCTGGCCCCTGTCCCACTCTCACTGGCCCCTGTCCTACCGGCCCTGGCCCCTGTCCCACCCACTGTCCCACCCGCCCTGGCCCCTTTCCCACTCGCCCAGGCCCCTGTCTTGCCGTCCCTGGCCCCTGTCCCACCCACTGTCCCACCCGCCCTGGCCCCTGTCCCAACCGCCCTGGCCCTTGTCCCACTCGCCCAGGCCCCTGGCCTACCAGCCCTGGCCCCTGTCCCACTCTCACTTGCCCCTGTCCTACCAGCCCTGGCCCCTGGCCCCTGTCCCACTTGCCCCAGCCCCTGTCCCACTCGCCCAGGTCCCTGTCCTACCGGCCCTGGCCCCTGTCCCACTCGCCCTGGCCCCTGTCCCAACCGCCCTGGTTCCTGTCCTACCGGCCCTGGCCCCTGTCCCACCCGCCCTGGCCCCTGTCCCACTCGCCCTGGCCCCTGTCCCAACCGCCCTGGCCCCTGTCCCACTCGCCCTGGCCCCTGTCCCACCCACTGTCCCACTCGCCCTAGCCCCTGTCCCAACCGCCCTGACCCCTGTCCTACCTGCCCCTCCACCTGAGCTAGGTGAGATCACACACCTCCTCAGCATCCTTTGTGATAGGCTGCTGAACTAATATGAGCTTATGAATACATATCAATCTTAATCAATTGAATCAATTCCAATTTGAATTGAACTATACAAATACTAAATAACAATATCAGCATAAATGAGTAGCATCTTGTTATCAACAATGCATTTTGTTTCACTGAAAATACAGTCAATGTTGTTTTATGGAAAATGAGTTCATTCCAAATTAGCTGTAGGGACATACAGGGTCTGTGGTCCTCTGTGTTTGGGCTGAAAAGCACAGGCCCAGAATTCCTCAAAAACATTTCTAACGATGACATTTTGATTTTTCTTGAAACTTGGTGCCGAAAAGATGCCCTCATCCACACTGCCCCAGGTTATGGTGAAATTATAGTGCCCTCTATAAAATTAAGAACAGTACGACAAGGCAGAAACTCAGGAGGAACACTGGCGTGGTACAAAGTGGAACTTGCAGAACACATGACAGTTACTAAAAAAGAACAATCTCACTTATGGATATAACTGAATAAAGAAATGGCGGATTGGGAAAATAATACATACCTGTGTGTAAGCTTATGAATTACACATGAATCTCCATACTATAATGAGCAGTTTTTTTAACACTCTGCAAACAGAAATATGCCATTTCCACGCCCAGGGAGATGTGTGACAGTGTGGGGGTTTTAACACCAGAACAGGGACAGAACCGGACTGTGTCGACACACAGGGAAACATTCACACCAACCGCTACGAAAAAGAAATAACCCCAGACAATATAATAAATAAGAACGGTAGAGAGTTAGTGCATCTCTGTCAAGCCACAGGTCTGTATATCCTTAAAGGCAGGATCAGAGGGGACTCTTTAGGAAGGTTCACTTACTGCTCAGCTCTCGGGACGAGTGCTGTTGACTACGTCATCACTGACATGGACCCCTCCTCCACCAGCGCATTCACTGCCAGGCAACAAACCCCCATTTCAGGCCATAACAAATTCAGGATATTTCTGAAAAGAACTGGAGACTGCAGAAATTAATACACACAGCCCTGTAAGCTGTAATCTTCATCAATAATACAGATGGGCTGAAACAAGTGCAGATAAATTCACCAAAGCAAAGAGATCAACTGAATTAATTAACTATTAACAGAAAATGCTCAAAGAAACATAAGAATATTATCAAATCATAAACATAACAACTCAGATACACTCCACAGGTACTGTCAAGCTCTAAAAGAAATAAAAAATACCATAAAATAGAAACAAATAAATGACATACATAAAACATTTAACGATATTGAAGAATCCAGTTCTGGGATTTGTGGAACAATTTAAGCACAGCAAAACAACAAGAATTAGCCACTAGTGATGGAGCTATTTTGGAACAATACTTTGAAAATCTATACTGTGAAATCAGTCAAAAAACACATCATATTGCAATTAAAGAATGGCTAAATAAATTGTAATCAACCGTAAATGACTGTCAAAATCCACTTGATAAACCAATAGAGACTGTGAGTGTGAGAGAGGAGAGACTTTGTGTCTGTGAGAGAGAGAGAGAGAGAGAGAGAGGAGAGACTGTGTGTGTGTGTGTGTGTGTGAGAGAGAGAGAGAGAAAGGAAAGATTGTGTGAGAGAGAGAACATTGTGAAAAATATTCAGAAATTAGGACACATTATTTCAACAAATTCTCTCTAATTATAAAGGACTTCCTTTCCCAAACAAATGAGACAAAAATGCAAATCCTGCTAGGAGAAAGGCCAACAGCTCCACTAGCAGCAAAGTACATCTCGGCTTGCCATAATCTGAGGGACACTGGTTGGCCACCACAAATATATTTATTTTAATTATTAATTCTTTCTTATCTTTTTTTTTTTCCATTTTCTTTTTTCTACATTATTATTATTATTATTATTATTACTGTTATTGTTATTATATAGCCTACTCGCTGTGGCCATTACCACACTGTTAATTGCATTGTTGTCGTTACCACAATGTTGTTTGTATTTCACTGTTGTTTGTATTCCTATTCCTGTTTGTGTGTGTACGCTTTGGCAATAAGTACAAATGTATTTCATGCCAACAAAGCATTTTGAATTTGAATTTGAATTTGAGAAGAGACTGTGTGTCTGTGCATGTGTGTGAGAGAGAGGGGAGACTGTGTGTGGGTGTGTGTGTGAGAGGACAGACTGTGTCTGAGTGTGTGTGTGTGTGTGAGAGAGAAAGAGAGAGAGAGAAGGAAAGATTGTGTGAGACAGAGAAGAGACTGTGTGTCTGTGCATGTGCGTGAGAGAGATGAGAGCCTGTGTGTGTGAGTGTGTGTGTGTGTGTGTGTGTGTGTGAGAGAGAGAGAAGAGACTGTGTGTGTGTGTGCAAATATGTGTATGCGTGTGTGTGAGAGAGAGAGAGAGAAAGACAGAGTCAGGGTAAATGAATATTCTTTTAACAATCCACACATCTCCATATCTACAAACGGCATAATTCTCATCCATTCAATCTACATCCGGGCACAAAACAGGGTTGTCCATTGTCACCACTACTACTTAAGCTAGCAGTAGAACCATATGCCTGCAAAATCAGAATATTAGATTCCACCACCAGTTTACAAATCAGCAATCAAGAATACAAACTATCCATGTATACAGATGACATATTGTATAAATCTGTAAACACCTCACAGCTAGACCAATGAGGGTTTGTAGCCGGAGGGGAAGGCACCGCGTGTTTTCCTTTGGCTGGTGTGAGTCAAAAACGAAGATGTTGGTTATTTTTCCTCTGTTCGTAAGAACAGGGCACAATTACACTTAAGAATGCACTGGTTCCGTCGCCGCGGGTTAGATATGAAGGCGCTGCTTCATATCCCGCTTAAGACTGGCCTGAAACGGGCCAGTAGCATTCTGGTTACTCTCCGTTCGCAAACGAGGCTATGCTGTCATCAGAGATATATCTGATCTGTCGCCGGACTGTCAATATTCCAATGGGAGCATCAGAATATTCACAAATGCGTGGAACAACCCATCAAATATATTCATGACCAAAGCAAGTAAGCATAACAGTTACTATGTTTTACTCTCGTGATAATCTGACTCCAAATGAAATTAGAATTTAAAATTTGGGTTTAACTATACGTGGAACTTGGGAGTGGTTACACTCGACTCTATCTTGTGCCATCATTCCTCAATATATGCTCCCGGGTTTAGCACTATTGTTAAATCTCAGTTCGGTGAAGGACCCAGAGGGTAGGAGGCTGACCACCATAATACATGCCTTCCTTTGTGCATCGATAGTTATGAGCCCAGGACAGTGTGTATCTATCGGGCTCCTTAAGGCGAATTTGACAAGAACCGGCGTATAACGCCCATGGGTCCTCTTAAGCCAAAACACTAGAACCAATACCACCAATCCCGTTAGCGGGCAGATCGTGGTCGCCTATCTAACTTGAAGACCTCACTAAAGACGTTCGCTGTACTTGACCCCTGATCAGTAGGTCCTAGTCATAATTGTCCCCCTGAGTATTTAATCGGAATTTCGGCTGAAAAGAAGATAAAATGGATTAGAGTCATGAAGACCACGCAAGTTAAAAATAAGAAGAATTTATTTAACAGGCAGGTAGGTCATTAGCTTCAAATTCACAATCAATTATAAGGTTTAAAAACATAAATACAGAGTAAAAAGTTCTTACCCAGCCTGTTTGGCTACACACAAAATCACAGAGTCTGCGCAGTGTGGGAAGTCGATTGCGATCTTCCTCGACAGGATTGTCTCCCTTCCTTTTAGGCCAAATCCCGTGTTTGATCGAGGCGGCATTGCCATAAATTAACCTGGCCGAATAATAAATCTCGAATTTCGGCCCCCACCATTTGGAGGCTGCTGTTAAAACAATAAGTGGGGAAATCGGGAAAAGGAGATGATTACCAGAGAGGACATTCCATTGTGTTAGTTTTTCCCTGAGTTTTCTGAAACTATGTTTTATTAAATGTTATTTGGTATGAAACATATTTCATTCAATTTCTTGAATTTCCCTGAATACGCCCATACCAAAAGTGTCCAGGGGATGTAATATTATGGTGCATTTGTCATGAAAATACCCTTTTGTTGAACCATTTTACATGGTTTAAAGTCCAGATCGAGAAAAGAAAATAAAAAGTGTAATGACAGAGGGGACCACATAAGGGCACTGTGGTACTGTCAAGCGCAGTTGCCCCACCATTTTGCCAGAGGCCTGATGATCTTTTTACCATTAATGACCCCAACACACACACCCCCACAACCATAGACAAAAGCCACGTTTCCACCAAAAGTACCCAGAACTTTTAGTCCCAGGAACTACTTTTCAAGGAACTAAAAGGTTCCTTCAGCCCATGGTTGTCTGCGTTTCCACCGCGGTCTAAAGTCCCGCGAAGATTAGGCAAATTAGCCCACTGACGTATGAAAAAGCGATGTTGTCGTCGGTCCATCTGTCCTATGATTTCTTCTGTAACCCCATACTACCACCGAAGTAGCCTACATTATTTTCTAATAACTGGGACAGCCCGGAGGGGTTTATTCCACTTATATACAACGGGCTACCAACAATGACTGTATATGGTTACTTTTGTATTTATTGATTTTTATCGATTGAATCACCTGGAATTGAAATATTCTTCTGCAGCCGTTTGGGCATATTTCACCGTTGTCAAGCAAAACTGTCGTTGGTAGTTGAACTTGGACCGTTGTTATGCAACAAATAGGAAATAACAGGCCAATAGTCAGATTGTAACTGTTTTATATAGCCTCTCAAACACATTCATTATGTTTTTATGCGAACATTCACCTTCATGTCTTGACATCCGAGGCGACAGAATGCATTCACATTTCCAATATAACTGGCAACAACAACAGAAAACATGCACACGTTGTAAACAATTTGCTGTTTGATTACTTTCTCATCGTCAATTCCATATAGGCTAATCGCAAAATGACAAGAATAGAACGAAAACTCGGACTTGCATGAACATTTTTAAATTAGCAGTGGTACAGCCACCGTTTGCTTTCCTTCGAAGTTACTGCTAGCCGAGCAGCGAAGTGTGCCCTCCAGATGCGAACCATGCACCATAAATTAGTCCATAGTCTTCCTGGTCTTTTTGTGGAATTGAAGAATGGCAGAGTAAAATTACGGCAGTCTGAAAAAGCTAAAGGGACGATTACTAGAATTAACCTGTTATTTTACCCTGAAAAAAGTGCGGAAGGTGATTTTCAATTTGCTTTTACTGTATCACCAATGTGAACTACGCAGAACTACCGCATACCTCACATAACTGTATCAAACGTTTTGAGTCAATTACAACGGGGTAACAAAGAAAATCCGGAAGAAAATATTCAGCAACCAAATTAATCCGTTTGAATGTTTTGGTAGGTAATATTCTGTCCCAGCACGAATGCTTAGCATTTAATAAAACGAATACTAAAGCAAGAAAAGAACAGAAGAGCACACGTTATAATTCCAAGACGTTGGCAGGCTATAACCAAAACTAGGCTACTGCGCCGCATAAAATACAAGTTTGATTTGAAGTTATTATGAAAATAAATCGGTTTGCGGGTGCAGATTTTTAAACATGGCGGTTGAAATAAAAAAAAATAACACTGCAAGTAGTCGACCAATCAGAAATTTTCAGCGCTTGCGCCCCACCCCAAAGGTTCCGGTACTTTTCGAAAGTACTACTCCCCGAGCAGGAACTTTTTTGGGGGTAAAATAAAGCCCCCGGAACTAAATTTAGACCCTAGTTCCTGCGGTGGAAATGCACTGAGTTCCTCAAAAGGTTCCTAGTTCCAGGGTAAAGTTCCTGCGGTGGAAACGCAGCTAAAAAGACCAGTTCCCCTTATCTTAGTTGTGTCCAGATGGCAACATTCCAGAGAGCCAAATGGCCTGCTCATCCCGAGGAAGTCCGAGTAACTTATTATTTTAGCACTCGGCTCTGGGTTCTTTGAAGTCCAGGATGAGTCCCAGCCTGCAGGCTCATTCAAATGCCAGCCTTTTCTGAGTCTCAGTTTGACTCCCCTCAACAAATTTAAGGTTTCAGAATCCAAACCTTCTCTGTGTGCTTAGGAATCACAAACAATAATCATGCCTCTGTCTTTCTGCTGCCGCGGAATATACACGCGGAAGACAGAAAGCACAAAAGCAACAGTGAGCTCTCTGCAGCGCTGCTCAGAGGACGCAACCCCAGACCCTGCCGAGTATTGTGATGTCACAATAGACTCAATTAGTTTTTGGATCGATACACATGTGCCAAGCAACAGAGCTGAACACAGCCCGACCAAAAGCCTTCAATAGAAACGTGAAAGATAAACTCAGTGCGCGTTCAACTGCTTTCAAACCAGCCGACGGCTCCTTGTACAAAAAACCTTATCTTGAGAAAAGTATCAGGGTTGCCAAGCAACAGTACTAACAGAAACTAGAATGCCAGTTAAGTGCACAGGACCCTAGGCGACCGTGGAAAGGCTTAGGAGCTGTTACGTTAGGAGGCTAACGTTAGCTAGCTAGCTATAAATGAATATAACCAACCAGAGGTAGTCTAATAGTCCTTAAAAGGCACTCTAATAAGTGAACCTAACGTTAGTCACAGACGATACCAGTCTATTAAGGCTACCACCAGCCGCCTGCGCCACCATGGTGTGTAGTCTCAATAATAATCACTAGTGCCTTTTACTCAGTAGTAGTAGTGGCTGTCACATTGCTTTTTTGCGCATAGAGATTATTCCTATTTTTCCACAATACATTTTTTTAAATTTACCTTATCTAATGCCTGCTTTTTTCTCTTTTGTGTATTGTCTGTATTGTAGATTGTTTTAAAAAAATCAAAAAATAGATAAGAGGGCCTTTCTCTTTTAACCCTCCTGTTATGTTGCGGGTCAAATTGACCCTTTTTAAAGTTTGAAAATCTAGGAAAAATACTTAAAATTATTTTTTCAGTATGAAACTTCTTCTACTGGCCTTAATTAGTGTAATCAACATTTTAAATGAAAATGGTTCATTTCATGTATTTGCAAACCCCCCCTGTATGGGGATTGACCCGGGAACATTTTTGCTGTACCTAAAAAATGAACAGAACAGGAGGGTTAAGCTCTACTCACCCCAATTCCAATTCAGTTCCTACAGAATATGGCAGATAAACTTGAGCCAAACTGAACTGATGTCTGATATTAGTGATAACTTTTTTCATTAAATAAATGAAATAATTTTTTAAAAATGTGATTCGTCTTTACTCAGTTTGCCTTTGTCTAATATTACATTTTGTCTAAAGATCTGAAACCATTCAGTGTGACAAACATGCAATAACAGAGGAAAACAGGAAGGAGGCAAATACTTTTCACAGAACTGCACATAAATCCATTTCCCCATCTTGAATTACACATAGGCCTACATTAAAACACTTTCACTGGCATTCACCACATGCAGAGGCTATAGAAAGCTTAAACATCCTTTCAACTTTGTATCTTAGTTAACTTCATGAAAATAACGAATCCATTTTTTCTCATGCTAGCCAATGGAGCGTTAAATACTAGGGCAGGTAGCAAGAAACAAGATACATTTATGTTGGACTGTACTTTGTAAATAGTAACCATAGAAGACTTATACGTGACAAAATACTAAAGTATAAACTAAAGCATTAGCTAACATTTACGAGGTGGGCAAGTTACATTAACTGATGTTACTCATAGTTTAAGTTACTCATTGATTAACTCATTAAGTTACTCAACTGATGTTACTCATAGTTTAAGTAACTCATACTCTAAGTTACTCATTAACTGATGGCTATCTAGCTAATGCTATCTACACAGCTAGCTAGCTAGCGTGTCCATTCATCGATGTAAACTTGTAAACATTGATTTTTCTTGCAAACTAGGTTAAATGTATGGCGATATTCGGGTATCAACACTAAGAGCTGTGTTCCGAGTAAAGTTCAAGTTTGTTGGAAGCCATTATTACATTGTTAACGTCGGATTGCTGCAAAATTTGTAATTTACCTTCTCAAACGCTGTAGCTGTGGAGAACATTCACAAGTTTCTTCTTCTTCTTCTTCTTGTCAGTTTTCGGCAGTGTAGACCCAACTAGGCGTATTACTGCCCTCCACAGGATAGAAATTTAACAATTGCAGCTCAGGTCCTAGGCCCTATTATCTAGGAGCTATTGAACTTGAAAGCATTTGTCAGCTGTACTTCTTTCAAATATCAGTTTAAATTCATAATTGGAAATATTTGTGTAAAATTGCATGAGGCAATAATGCACAAAGCATAGGCTCTGCATCTTGTGGCCATTGTTTGTGAACAATTTAGAAGTAGTTTGATGGTCCTAGGCCCTATTCTCTAGGAGCTATTGAACTTGAAAGCATTTGTCATCTGTATTTTTTTCAAATATCAGTTTAAATTCATAATTGGAAATATTCCTGTAAAATTGCATGAGGTAAAAATGCAAAAGCATAGGCTCTGCATCTTGTGGCCATTGTTTGTGAACAATTTAGAAGTAGTTTGATGGTCCTAGGCCCTATTCTCTAGGAGCTATTGAACTTGAAAGCATTTGTCATCTGTATTTTTTTCAAATATCAGTTTAAATTCATAATTGGAAATATTCGTGTAAAATTGCATGAGGTAAAAATGCAAAAGCATAGGCTCTGCATCTTGTGGCCATTGTTTGTGAACAATTTACAAGTGGTTTGATGGTCCTAGGCCCTATTATCTAGGACCTATTGAACTTGAAAGCATTTGTCATCCATATTTCTTTCAATAATCAATTGAAATACCTAATTGGAAATATTTGTGTAAAATTGCATGAGGTAATAATGCACAAAGCTTAGGCTCTACATCCTGTGGCCATTGTTTGTGAACAATTTACAAGTGGTTTGAAGGTCCTGGGCCCTATTCTCTAGGAGCTATTGAACTTGAAAGCATTTGTCATCTGTATTTTTTTCAATAATCAATTGAAATACCTAATTGGAAATATTTGTGTAAAATTGCATGAGGTAATAATGCACAACGCATAGGCTCTGCATCTTGTAAATTGTTCACAAACAATGGCCACAAGTGGTTTGAAGGTCCTAGGCCTTATTCTCTAGGAGGTATTGAACTTGAAAGCATTTGTCATCTGTATTGTTTTCAATAATCAATTGACATACCTAATTGGAAATATTTGTGTAAAATTGCATGAGGTAATAATGCAATAGGCTCTGCATCTTGTGGCCATTGTTTGTGAACAATTTACAAGTGGTTTGAAGGTCCTAGGCCCTATTCTCTAGGTGCTATTGAACTTGAAAGCATTTGTCATCTGTATTTTTTTCAAAAATCAATTGAAATACCTAACTGGAAATATTCGTGTAAAATTTAATCAGGTAAAAATGCACAAAGCATAGGCTTTGCATCTTGTGGCCATTGTTTGTGAACAATTTAGAATGGACTGGGCGACATAGCTCAGGAGGTAAGAGTGGTTGTCTGGCAGTCGGAAGGTTGCCGGTTCGATCCCCCGCCCTGGGCATGTCGAAGTGTCCCTGAGCAAGACACCTAACCCCTAATTGCTCCCAATGAGCTGATTGGTACCTTGCATGGCAGCCTTTCACCATTGGCGTGTGAATGGGTGAATGAGAGGCATCAATTGTAAAGCGCTTTGGATAAAAGCGCTATATAAATGCAGTCCATTTACCATTTAATGAGTTCGAGGTTTGCTTCAGTCAGGGGCGGAATTTGAACCAGGCTCTCTCACTTGTCCAAAAAGTTCCAAAGGTAAATGCGCAACCCAGTGAGCTACGATGGGGCCGCAAAGTTTTGCCATTTTAAACGTGTGCACTTGTATACAGTATACGTCCATTTTGTGTCTGTATCCAGTGTTTTTATTGGCTGATGTACCCAAATTTCCAATGGGGAGACATATTCTTTGTGAGCTTGGATCATTTGAGATGATGTAATCAGGCAGAAAAAAAGAAGAAAAAATGCCAAATACCCTTAGTTTGGGGCTTTATTGTGTGGACATGTGAAGTTGTTTATGGATTCTGTCTGTTGAAATGGGTTCAGTAGATACAGAAATGAATGTTTTTAAGGGCTGAGAGTCTGTGGTTATTGTGGTTATTTCTGTAGGGAACCTATAAAAGTGCCAAACTCTCGGTGCTGTGTAGGTATGGGGCATGCTGCCCCACCAAGCCGTAACTTGGCAGGCATACCTGCCATCCCAATGCTACCATGCAACCGATTGTCGCAATCTGAACCTCGTTAAGTGTGAGGGGGCATTGGAACTCCCAACATCGCAACCTGTGAGGAAATCGTAGAATGTCGGCCCGGTCTAAATCAATCGAATATTAGGGAAATATACATAATTCTGACACAATAACATACATAAAAACACCCATAATGTCTTTATTAAGCATCTTGACGTTTTTGCACAAAGAAAGCAAACCAATACAGAAAGTAATAATATTTTTTACAATAGTAATAGTATAGTAATAATACTATTACTAATAGTAATAATATTTCATTTGTATTGAAAGGATAATGTTAATTTCATTTGGGTAAACATTTATTATAAAAACATTTATTATAAAAAGGTATCCAAAGATCATGTTTATAAGCATAACACATATTACTGACAAAAACAGCCTTTATACTGGAAATACCCTAAACAATAATTAAGCAAAAATAAATGTATTTGCTGTTCAGTACAGCAATCAAATTTGGGAAACACATTTTAGGCATTTTCAAGCAAAATGGTCATGGTACACCTTCATCAGTGACTCAGGGGAACCCTGGGAAAGGTAGTTCCGGGGAACATACATTTCCTACATTATTACTCTGTCCATACACCCATGGGCTGCCCTAATGAGTGTTCATAGGGCTGTGCTGTCTAGTGAAGTAATCCCAGCATCCTTTGCCATGGCGTAAAAGTGACCTTGTCTCTTCATCAGGACACTGGGAGAATCAAACTCCACAATCTTCCCAGCATCCAGGACCATCACCCTAGAGGGGCAAAGCAAAGAAAAGATACAAGTCAGTGCCAGAACTACATTCTCTTCTGACAAGAAAAAAGGCATATTGACATTATATAGTTCAGTTCTTAGGGGTGTGACCCAACCCCCCACATACATTGTGTGGATTTGATGAGATTTAAATTGTTGCGTCCTGTCCTCAGAGCCTACCAGGTTGCTGGAGGGTGATTTGATGTCATAATAATGACAGGCATATGTGCTTTTGAGACAATATAAGTACAAATGCATATTAAGAGCTATTGTACCCAATATATATTTATTTTTTATCCATTTATTTCTGGCCAGACAATGTTTTAAATTCCCAGACTTTCCTCATTTTAATAAGTCAAAACCTGGCAAAGGCAAACTCTGATCCATACATACACTTATCCATCATTCATTCATTTTTATACAGCTCTATAAAAAGTCCCCTTCGTGACAGCACGATAGTCTCCAGGAGGTGAGGGGGTGTCAGCCAAATATATGGGCAAACAGGCAAATGCTAAAAATATAGTCCTGCCAAAATACTCATTTTTTTCTTTCTCACGTGCATAACTTTATATTTAGCTACACTGGCAAATTACATATGATATGATGTAGCAGTTTCACCTTTTATTTTAATTCATTTTCAAAACATAATTTTTCTTGTTGACCAAACGATCAGAAAAGGTATTTGTACAAGCTCTTTTGCCCTTACCGGGAGCTGTCCAGTATGGTGTTTATGCGGTGGGCGATGGTGAGGACCGTGCAGCTGGAGAACTCCTGGCGTATGGTGGCCTGGATCAGACAATCCGTCTCCAGGTCCACAGCGGCCGTGGCCTCGTCCAGAATGAGGATGCGCGACTTACGCAGCAGAGCCCTGGCCAGGCACAGGAGCTGCCTCTGGCCCACGCTAGAAACAGAGCCAAAGAGAAACAAAAACACATTTACATATTTAACACACTGCCCTGTCAAACGCCACAAAAGGTTTTATCGGGACAATTGCGGCGTGTTTCAATTTGGTGACTAGCATAGGATTTACTGGAGACCTTCTGTATTTCCTGGATATAGAATAAGAATCAAGACCAAACTGCTCTATGTCCAATTGCACCCTGCTCTCTAAAGCCTAGTTAATACTTTGTCATGGGACACTTCTATACTTTGATGAAAGACAACAGAAAGGGTTCTGTTGTCTCTATGGTAACGAGAAGACAAATGCCTGACCATTTATGTTTACATTTGAGAAAACATGGTGGCACCCTATGAAATAATTGAGATTATAGATTTAAAAACTAAATTTTAAAACAGCGTGAATGAAAAGTAGGAGGTGGTCAGTGTCACACATACATTGCAATCGAGCCCATTCAACTATTGCAAGTACTAGAAAAATAATACATGATTCACAAAGCACCCACAGTGGGGTCAAAGCACTTGTAACTGCACTTCCAGGGAAACAGCAACACGGTGCACCCTCCGGGTCATGCATATATAACTTGGATCATCTAAATAAACGTCATTGCCAGAATGACTCATCTCCTGCATTGATCTCCAGCTGCATTAAAATGTGTGATTCAATGCCAATAATGTAGTAATAACGTGGTATCTTATCAGACCTCCAAAAGAGTTTTTAGGAAAAATATTTCAGGTACAACAACAAGGCAAACATTCAGACATATTCTATTAGATTTTTGTTGCCAATTCCAAAAAAGTAACAGGACAGGAATACCAACAATATTCCCAAATGTCATCAAACATAATTATGGCTTCATTAACCTTTCTCATTGTTATTCTCAACATACGGGAAGGTGAACGAGGTGTGCAGACCATACCTGAGGTTCCCGCCCCCTTCGGTGACTTCATGGTTTAGTCCTTCTTTTAACCCCCCCACATATGTCTTCAAATGAGACAGCTCGAGCACTCTCCAAACATCCTCATCGCTGAACGTCTCGAAGGGGTCAAGGTTCATCCTCAGGGTTCCTGAGAATAGGACCGGATCCTAAAAACAGGCACATGGAGAACGTGAATGTCCAGATAAAATCGGTCATTCAATTTTTATCATGAATTACACTCATCCCTAAAAGCACTCTCCTTTAGTGAGAACACCTATTAACTTGAACTGGTCATTTTTATATTGGAAGCATGTCATAACAAGAATACAATTAATCCTTGGCTTTCAAACATTAAATTATCCCGTCAAAGCTAGAAAAGCACATTTCATTTTCTCACTCAATTCTATAGCTGGAGAAAAAGGAGAGCAAACCTCTAAAGCATTTATTTAACAAAACCATAAAAGTGTTCGAACAGAATTTTTTTTTTCCTTCACCTGAGGGATGATAGTCAGTCGGCTCCTCAGATCGTGCAGCCCCAGGGTGGCGATGTCCACTCCGTCGATAAAGATGTACCCGTCAGCTGCCTCGATGATGCGGAACAGGCAGTTAGTGAGACTGGACTTCCCAGCTCCTGTCCTCCCAACAATGCCAATCTGAAACACAGACACGGTCACAGTCACTGCAGGAGAACTTCCAAGTCACTGTCACTGTGGTCACTGAAAGGTGTGGATTAAGGGTGATCAGATGACAAGGGAACAAAATCATGACAACTGCATGATGGGGCAGGAGATTGCGATTGTGATCTTGGACTCTGGGGGGTGGGGGTGGGGGGGACTGGGGTAGAGTGGGGGTTTAGGGGTGGGGACTGGGGTGGAGTGGGGGTGTAGGATCACAATTAGTTAATAAAACAAAAAAAACAAAAAACATTTGAGTGACTCATTTGCCATAGGAAGGGTGTCCTATATCTACTAAAATATTTTAAGATTCAAAAAATACAAATATCACATTTGGTGAAATTATCTTAACCACATCTGCCATGTCAGTATGTCAGTATGTTTTTTGATGTTATTGAGGTGCCGTGCTTGATGACAAAGATGGCAAAGGCATTAGGCAGCCTATGTATTGTAAAGTATAAAACACAACATCTCTCTCTGTAAAAGATAACTCCCTGGAATAATGAAACAATGGTGAGGCCAGTAATAAACTTTATATCATTACAACTAAACACATTCAGTGGCACATTTTCAATAAAGCAATACTGTAAGATTTCTATAGCAAATGAACACTGAATAGACACAAGTACATTAATCAGCAAAGCAGTATGTAGTAGTAACATTTATCGCCATTTATCATAAGCTATTGCCATTTACTGTGAAACACATTGAACCTGTTTACCGTATATAAACAGTGCCTCCAAGAGGCATTAGCATATTATAGGGAACACACCTCTGTATTCTCACATGGGCTAACACTCATAAAATTACAATTACCTAAAATAATAACCATAAATTTCAGTTAATAATTAAAATGACCAATGGTAATGGTCAAAGGTAAATAAATCTAAATTTAATACATAACCTAAAAGATGGAGTTCTTGGATAGATTGATTTGGCTCAGATTTTCATTCTTACACAACATCGAAACGGACGCAGGTTTAATAATATAATTTATGAATGAAACATACAAAAATACAGAGCATACGTGCTAATCTAATGGGGAAAGTCTACACTAACTGTGGGAAGGTAGGAGAGCTATGTGCATGTGTGCCTCAATAATTATCAGAAATATGTTGACTTTTCAAGACAATATGGCCGCGACATGTTTGTTCTCTCTGTTTTATGCATGTTCTTATCGTTTTAAATTGTGATGAATTGCCCATAAAGGACCATAGAGATTTGCAGATAGAGTTCCTTCTTGGACTGATTGCAATCACAGCTTTCTGGGCCGCGTGCGTTACCTTCTCTGTGCTTTCGATGTTGCAGCTGATCCCGTGCAGCACCAGGTCCAGTTCAGGCCGGTACCGCACCTTGTAGTCCTTCAGGCATAGCGCTCCAGAGTCAGGCCACCCCTTCGGGGGCTTAACGTCTGTGATCCAGGGAGCCTGCGAGGGGGAAACACCAATTATGCATCAGGCACTATGGTTAGAAGAAGCTATCCTATGGCTTATGTCATGTTTGTGATTTATGACTAACTATGCTGTTCCACCCCCACCACTCACTCCTACTCCATCTCGTGTCACCATGCACCACAACATATAAAAAGTCAATATAAAAGTGCAGTAAAATACATATAAAAAGTGTTGTCATTTCTAGATGGTGAAAAAATAACCTTTAATAAAAGCTGAGTATCTGCCATTTGACCCATAATCATAAGCTTGTCAGAAGCCATACAATAGCTTATGTGGTTGCTAGGAAACTGTAGATCATTACATTACATTACATTATAGGCATTTAGCTGACGCTCTTATCCAGAGCGACTTACAACAGTGTAACCAAACTCAGGATCAAGTCCACTTAAGTCCATTGAATAAAATGCAGATAAAAAGCCTTTACTATAGTAGCATACAGATCACACACAGCAATCAGCATTTTGAAAACATGGAGGTCTTTTGTAGGGTCAACGCAGACTCACCTCGTTCTCGATCTCAGTGTACTCGTTCACCCTCTCCACTGCCACGATGTTGGTCTCCAGCTCAGAGGTCATCCTCACGAGCCAGTTGAGTGTCTGTGTCACCTGGCAACCACGCAAAGCAAAGACATTGCAGCAGAGCATTAGGCCGGGAATCTCAATCTTAGCTCCTGGAGGGCTGTAGTGTCTCCTGGTTTTCAGTTTGTTTCTAAATTAAATGCTAAATTTTAGTCACTGATTGGCTACGGAGTCCATGCCTCGTTTTTCAAGGCTTATGTTGGCTGCTGATTTAAAGAAAACCATGGGAAATTGCGAGGCCCAGGGACTGTCTTTGGAGATGCCTGCATTGAGCTGTTTCCCGTTCCGTGCATTATGAAAGAGCCGTCTCACATTTAGGGCGTAGGAGATGGACATCCCGACCAGGCCGCTGTACAGGGTTTCGCGGGAGATGACTGCAAACAAAGCCGCAAAGAAGACCACCAGGTTGCCCAGGAACTCCAACCGAATGGCGAGCCACCTGCAGCAAGATGGCACAGAGGAACTGAGAGTAGTGCATCGGAAATCACCTTGAAGTTGTGATGTCCAATTGGAAAACAAAATTGAAAACTAACATTTCATGTCTACATCAAAAACATTTGGGAATGCTGTAAATTATCCTAAGATCTTAAGAGAAAATAAAACCTTGGGTCGGGGAGAAGTTCAGAAATGTTAACTATTTATAAAAATCTGACTGTAGTTAACATGGCAACGTCAAGTTAATGTGTGACTGGTACATGAAACGGAACACCATCTCTGTGGTTTACGTCCTTGTAATGGCTGATCCCCCCCGTCTCCCCGCCCCGGTCAACATGAAGCTCCAGTCAGATGTAGACGTTAAGTAGGCTTCCAAAGCTTGATTCTGCCCAGTCATATGCATGCTTAATTTGCTGCAGCTATATTACATTTACAACATGCTTCAGTGTGTTTCCATCTTTTCTGTTTTTGATCCAGTTAAGAGTGCAGGTTTGCCTGATTTCCTTCTGTACGTTTTATAACCTCATCTTTGGCAGACAGATGTAAAATCTGTGTTACCAGGGCTCTACTCTTTCAGCATTTAGAACTGCTATGTGACTCTGTTTTGACAATCAATCAACCAATTAATTGATCCCATTTCTGCAGCCCTCTTTAAAGACTATGGGTCAAATAACATCTCGTTATTGATCTCTTTTAGGTGGAACAAAATATACATGTGCAGGATTCCACAGGATTGAGTTGATGAATCTACTGGTAGCATGTTTGAGCATAGAGCAACAGGGAAGTCTCTGTGCCACTAGCGTTTGGCTTTTCTGTTGAATTTGTCTTTCCTGTGATTGGCTGTTAAAGATAGCAAAAGCTCTTGATGAGTATGCCTATGACAAAACTAAGTTCTTGGCTCTATGGTCAGCATTTCTTGATTAATCAGGAGCAATCACATCCTTCCCCCGTTCGGACGCGCCCCGGACCTGTTCGAGGCGATCCAGGGGTACACGCTCTTGAGATTGTGGTCGATGGTGGTCTCATTGTGGCGGAGGAAGCGGTCTTGGTGCCCGTAGGCTCGGATGACCGACAGGCCCGAGATGGTCTCGCTGAAGTGGGAGAAGATGGGAGAGCGCGACACCGAGTCCAGCCTGCGGAGCTGCCGCGAGGTCGCCACGTAGAACCTCTGCGGGCAGAAAGAGAGACAGCGGTCTGTAAGGTAGTCTCCCATGTTACATTACACTACAGGTTATCCACAGCTTATCCACACCATCAAAGACACCAATTTAAGGTTTAAATAATGCTGATCCAGTAGAATGTTTAACAACTGCTGTCATCTTTTTAGCAAACCCTGCCAACTGCCTGTCCACACTGTTTCCCTTTGATGGTCTGATAAGGGACACACTTCTGTAAACTGCTCTACACAACGACTGAGATTAGACAACCACCTTGAGGTTGACTAACTGTCAGATTAAGTTACAGGATATCATTATGAACCTTGCCCTGGTCTAAAGTACAGTGAGCACTCAGGCACCGGTGGACTTCCTCACCTGGACAAAGTAGTAAATCACAGCGAGGGGAACGAGGACCACAATGAAAAGGGGCGTAGCCAGACAGATGACGAACAGGGTGCCGACCACCCCCAGCAAGCACATCAGCCAGGAGCGGAAGGACATGGGGATGGACTCATCTACAGTGAACATGTCCTGCAGATATGACATCAATGTTATGACATCACATTCGACACCACAATCATATTTTGCACCCTGATGACATCACAAACATGTCCTACAGAACCAAGCCACAAGACAACCAGAGATAATAGAATATGTGATGTCACCTCAGTGGTATAAAACAGAATAGCTACACCAATCATAGAGTACATGGGTAACAACCAATAGAGGGGGAAAAAATTGACAATGGTTGGTGGATACTTTCTGATATCACTTCCTGGCTCCCTGGGGGTTGTAGCTAGGAAGTAGACAAGGCATTCACCAACGACCATCTGGGCTGTTTCATTGGTTGTTATTCTTGTACTACAGTGTACTATTGGTAAATCTTTACTATGTTTTCTACTAACAAGCCATTCCAACAGCTTTATCCTTATTTTATTACCCTCTGGAAACTATTTAAACAGAAAGGCGGCCATTTTTCACCACTTGGGAACACAGACAAGGCATAAATGGGGCGGGCCTCCCACCTTGGCGAAGCGGTTGACCACCCTGCCCAAGGGCGTGGTGTCAAAGAAGACCATGGGCGCGCGGAGGACGTTGGAGAGCAGGCGGCTGTGCAGGACCCGCGAGGCCGAGATCGCCCCGTTCGCCATGAGCAGCGTTCCAATGAAGACCAGAATACCTGTTCGGCATCACACACAGGATACAGCAATCAGGCTTTAACAGAGTATTCTGCCATTAACAAGCAGGCTTATAACAGCAGATACTGTAAAAACATTGGATAATGTAATGATGTCATAACCTAATGACTTTTGCACTTACAACGTAAAATAAGCAGATATGACTTGCTGCATAAAGTAATAAACTTGGTGAATTAAGTAATAGTGCATTATTTTCAGGTGAGCTACAACTGTCATTGTTTAATGGGGCAAAGTGTCACTGTATTAATGATCTATGCATGATCATCTGTGCTGTTTGAAACAGCTTTTCAGTAGCAGTAGTTAACTGTAGCGTGTACTTACAGTAAGCTGCTTTTGTATAGCGATTAGTGACGTGACTAGGTGTGGTCAGTTGCCAATTAGCTAGTTTTGTTTCAGTTGAGGTAGCCTACACTGACAGTTGTTAATTAGTCATTTAGAGTAGTATAAACATTTGATTTAGAGGTAGAATAGCTGTAGCAGTCGCCTAGGTTGTGTGAAATCTCAGTTTGATTAAGACTAAGGAGTCTTTTCGGAAAGTCCATTGAGTGAGAATAACAAGGCTGCTGCTTCATTGCAGGATTCAGTGTGCTTTCTCCTCATCCCTGTCTGCTCCTCCCTCAGGAGATGTTGCTATGGTCATTCAATATGACACAGAATGCTCTCCACCTTCCTCTACCATCTCCTGTCCCCCTCTGTGATAGCCTTACAGCAGCAGGGGGCCTGTAGAACTGGGGCCAATCTGCTATTCGTAAGGCCGTCTCTCCCTACGCCTCCCTGCTCTCCCTCCAGTTTCTTGCCCTTATTGAAACATGGCCCTTTAAGAGCCCTTGCAAGGGTCTTTGAGGGGCTACTAGAATGACTACTTCACCTAGGCAGAGACAGGGGTCCTGTCTCCTTAATGCCAGAAGAGACTGAGTGATGTCATCATACCTTGCGACACTCCGAGGGCACCGAAGACGCCCACCCTCATGTCCCTCACAGAGGCGGAGTAAGTCTGATTATAGTAGACCACCGAGTCCCTGGTCCAGTCGCTCAGCCACAGGTTCTGGCCGATGAAAGCAATGTTCTGGAGGAAGTAGACCACGAAAACCATGGTGCAGTACCACCAGCCCATGGCCCGCAGGTACTGCAGGTACATCGAGAACTTCACCTGGGGGGGGGAGACGTTCATTCCGTCAGTAAGCAGGCCAACCAAAAATTATATTTCTGAAAATTGATTTAAATATTAATATTGATTAAAATATTAATTGCTAAAATAAATGCTCGTACATTGAATTTTAATATGGTTCTATTTTTCTGACTTTAAAACTCATAATTCACAAATCCATCAATAATAACAGTAGGACCCTGACTGCAGCGAAAACTGCCAGATTTGACTGAGAATTCCATTGTTAAGGCTTATCGGGTTCTGGAACACTCGCTCATGTGCAGCTTACCAATGGCTCTTACTGGATGATTTTACGAGCTAATTTATGGCAGTTGGTTCAAGTCCAAACTCTCAGGATTCTGACAGACAGCCAGGTCAATATTTTCCTTGGGCACGTCATGTGTCCTGTCTTACAACTTAAGTCCCAGCTTACCGATGATTTAAGCGATTTCTGAACATTGACATTTCAGGCTCCAGTCATGTTAAACCATAACAAGTGTGCAAAAAAGAATAGGTAGCAAATAAGATAAGATAAGAACTTTATTGGTCCCACAGGGATTTGTCAGCAGCAGTGTAAAATCAAAACAGTGCACCACTAAAAACAATTAACAATTAAGAACAGAACAAGAACATATAGGGACAAGGCAAAAAACATAAAAACACCAATTAAGCTAAAGCTAAAAAGCACTAAAAAGTAATTCTTGCAACACACTACTAAAAAAACATAAATAAGATAAATATACAGCATATGGCCACAGGCAGGAAAGACTTCCTAAACTTGGAACACCTGGACGTAATGAGGTGACCACTGAAAAAACTTGTCTGCCTTGACAAAGCCTGGAGAGAATGTGAACAGTGCTGCATAATATCCTTTTATGTACTCTGCACCCTGACCTACAGATGTCGCGTGCCACACCAGCAGTGGTGCAATGTCTGCCCCCAACAGACAGCGGCAATAAAAAAAATAAAATTAAAAACAGCTCACACCACAGCTCATGAAGCATTGGCAGTATTTCAGGCAATAACAGCCCTCAGTTTCCTTAAAAACTAAGCTAGGTTGACCTTTTTTCTACCGGTCCGGTCTGAATTACCCAGGTAATCATAAGATTGCACCACCTCAAAATCGGTACCCTGGATGCAGACAGGCACCAATAGCTCCTTCTTCCTCCTAAAATCAATTCTAAGTCCCCTTGTTTTACGAACGTTCAGGAACAAAGCATTTTCCTCACTCCAGGGTTATAACCCCACCCCCTCTTTTAAGTCCTTGGAAACAGAGTTTGCATTTTCACATCTTGTTGTGAAAAGCCTGTATAAAAGTCTGTATAAAGTTAAACTGTTAAAAAGTCATTAAGCTCATCGGCTCTGTCCATCGGGCCCTCAGGGGCCTGTGCTACTATGGCCTGCCTGCATCCAGTGATCAGTTTCATTCCCTTTCAGGCTTCCTTGACATTACTCCATTGGAGCGGTGCCTCCAGCTTCCGTCTTTACTCATCCTAATCTTCTGCATTATTTCCTTACACCCACTTAAGCCCATCCCTACCAGCCAACTTAAATGCTTTCTTCTTCTGCTTGAGTAGAGTTTTATGCTCCTTGGTCACCCATGCACAGTCCAATCCCAGTTGGCTGTCACAGTTTTAGGTTTTTGACGGGTGACAGGCTGGTATTTTTGGAGCAGGTAGACCATGTTATGCCCGAAGTTGCCGAGAGGCGGTAAGGCTCCTTACTGCTAGCATGTAACCAATCCGAAGTTTTGTTATTTGTTGTTGAATGCGTAACATACTGTTTGAATGTGGGGAGGGTTAATGTAAAGAAGCAGTGATTATGGTCATCAGCATCAAGAGAGAAAAACCAAAGTCATTGTGACACTTGAAAACTCCCTCGACAGATAATGGCCTATATCTGATAGTAATGAGTTCAATGTGCATGTAAACAACTCCTTAACGCACACACGTCCACCGTGATACCATTGGTTTTTCACACATTGTACAAATAGAGCCTTCGTCCTCTTTTTTTCTTGATTTGGCTCTGTACTCCGCAATGTTAGATATATAATTTAACAATTCACATGTAGTTTAAATGCGCATTCTGAGCTTTTATTAAAAGGTAGTTTCATACATTTTGGTTTAACCATGTAGAAATTACAGCACTTTGTATACATAAGCCCCCATTTCAGGGCACCAAAAAGCTTGGGACATATGAATGTTACGTAAATGAAAGCACTTATGTTTAGTACTTTGTTGCATATCCTTTGCAAGCTTGAAGTCTGTTTTTGTCTGTTTGTCTGACTGTTTTTCATGGCTTCCTTGGCTTTCATTGGCACAACTCTGAATATCCCATTGACAAATGCCAATAACAGACCCCAAGGGCAACCAAAATCCTAGAATAAAGATTAGACATTGAAAGCTCTGTCATACCAACACTAAGGAAGCAATTGAACACACCTGAGTAATCAGAAACACCTGTGAATTAATTTGTCCCACACATTTATACCCTAATTTGGCACCCCTGATTCTACTAATTGGCTGTTGAATGAGGTGTGCTTTGTTAGGGATTGAGTGAAACCTACAGGACAGTAGATCCCCAGAAAAATGGTTGGGAACCACTGCCATAGATAAACTGGCATCCATAACCATGGTGTTTCTTATCCTGGCAAAAAGTAAAGCGAAATGTGGTCCTACCTGTCCTGTTTCCATGGCTTCCTTCTCTATCAACTGCTGACCCTTATTTGCTGGAGGCAAGTCTTTGAGCTTCTTCACTGAGCTGTGTTTTCTTAACCTGATAAACAGAATTATAAGAGGAGATGCTGAAAAACAGACAGTAAATAAATTTGGCACAGCACATGTGCAATACAATGAGCACTTAGCAGGGAAAATAGTGTTTATATATACCATTGTACTTATCAGAGAAACGGAGTTCAGTGTGTGTACCTGCCATTGTACTGGCTGTGCCGCAGACTGTTCTCTCTCTTCAGCGTCACGGAGACCACGTCGTCGGGAGAGCAATCCGGCTGTTGTTCTTGGGTATCCGGAACAGTATTCACCTCCTCCAGGTCTGAGGCTGACGTCACATCTGAACCTAACCTCACACACACAGACATCAGCTCCATAAGCACAGAAGATCTCACACAAAATGCACGTTACAGAATATCAAATCACAGACCACCTCACACAAATCGCACATCACAGAGTATCCAACTGGTGGTTGGTGGTTATTCAGTGTAATGTAGTCACGTGCAGTCAGTATAGGCAAGTTAGGCACTGCCTACCCAGTGCAAGGAAACAGAAATTTGCTTTTCAATACAAATAAATAAATATGAATATTGAGTGAGATCTCCCAGCTATCTGGCGCATGTGCTCTTTGATCTTGCAATACTCCACAAGGTGCAGCAAAAGGCAGAGCTCTTCAATGCCTTCATGTGTAAATGTGTTAATACTGTTGAAAAACTGTATGACACAGGATGCATCAAGTGGCTTCATAAACATCAATCAGAATTATACGCAATATGTCACACAGGCAGGAGTTACACAGCAACCAGCAGCGAGGAGGGATGTGCGGGTTGACTGAGAAACATCGGACCCCGCTGTTTATCTGTGGATCAGGTGGGTCGAGTCATAAAAAAATGACATCTGATTAATAATGGATGGGTTGCTGGTGAGTGAGAAAGAAATTAGTAAAATAATATTGAGGGCTTTCTCAGCCCAGATTCTAGGGATACACCGATATATTGATATATAAAACAACCGATGGTCAGGTCAGATTATGTCCCAGAGTTCATTTGCCTGTCAGATACAAAATAATTGCTTTGTTTTCCATATTCAGTGTTTCCCAACCACAGCCCTCACCACACATCATTGCTGTAATTGTAATCACTGTGGAGTCGAGGAGGAGCTGCTTCTCCTTTTAGGCCACTGCAAGCTGTGTCTGTTCCCTCCCACAGCCAGGGAGGCCTACAGGACCTTGGACAGCAGCTGTTCCTGTTCCCTCCCACAGCCAAGGAGGCGTTCAGGACCTTGGACAGCGGCAGCAGCCTCACGTTCAGACATGTTTACCTAATCGGCAATCACCTGTGCTGCGCTGTCAGAAGAGTGCACTATATGCTCCTGTCTCACAGTGCGACCGTTAGGCTGAGTGTCCCGTTGTTCTAATTAAGTATTCTTATGCCATTTCAAGCTCATGATGCTGCTCCATGGTTACACCCACCTGGCTGGGTGTGGGCCTGGTTGTTCTCCTCCGTGGCATATGTGCGCAGAAATTCAGAGAAAGCGCCCCCACTGGCCTTCAGTTCGCTGTAGGACCCGGACTCCGACACCTGCCCGTCCACCAGAACTACGATCTCGTCCACCTGCGGCAGGAAGCTGACTCCGTGCGTTACCAGGATACGGGTCTGTGGAGACACAACGGCTGCTGAGAGCACGGTTCCTACACATGCCATGTGTGCTATGCACCAAGAACCACCGGCATGGCTTCACCAGGAAACAAAAACACATGGAAAGCTTTCGGTTGGAAATCCTTCTAAAGTTACTGACCATTTGCTTTCTTGTATCTGATACCTGCTCCGCATTTTTGGCCCAGATTCAATCTCATATAATAACTGTTTTTCAATATAATTATATTAATGTGCTAATTACAAATATACATAGATAAATATACACAATTAAAATCTACCTACTGTAAGACATAAAATGTAAAGATAAAAGGGTTTACATTTAGATTCCATTGCTACAATTAATGTGGTTATTTAAGAAGTTATTTAATTTTTTTTTTTTTTGAGTACCGCTGACCTTGTCCTTGAGCAGCCCGTTGGGGCCCACCACTTTGGTGAACAGGTGCTTCCCCACGTGGGAGTCCACAGCTGACAAGGGGTCGTCCAGCAGGAAGATGTCCGCTGAGCTGTAGACCGCCCTGGCCAAGCTGACCCTCTGCTTCTGCCCACCACTCAGATTTATCCCCTGCAGGACACCACATGAACAGGTATGACATACCTTGCTCAAGGGCACAATGGCAGCAAACCAAGTGGGGAATGCATATTTCAAACGTGCATTCTGAAGTGATCATCCTCATCAGGTCTGACCTCCCTGACCTCTGCAGGGCTCAGACGTTCCCCTGGCAACACATATTCTACCTTTTCGCCAATCTCTGTTTGGTCCCCTCCAGGGAGTAGCTCAAGGTCGGGCCCCAGGGCACAGGCATCTAGAACCTTCTGGAAGCGGATGTCCTCCAGCGCTGATCCAAACAGGATGTTGTCTCTCAGTGTGGCATTCTGGATCCAGGCCTGCTGGGGAACGTAGGCCACAGAGCCCTGAACAGAACAATCAGATTAAAATCAGGCTCTATGGGAAATGGAGTCCCACAAGGATCGGTGCTGGGACCACTGCTCTTATATCAATCACCTTGACAGGAACATAGAAAGTACATTAATCAAATTTGCAGATGATACAAAACTGGGAGGCCAAGAAGATTTAAATTAAATCCAGAAGTGGGAAGAATGAAATTCAATATAGCCAAATGTTAAGTTCTGCATGTGGGAAATAAAAACATTAGGCAGGATTAATTTATGGGAGGTACAATTGGAATGTGCTCAATTTGAAAAAGGCTTGGGAGTAATGGTTGAACAAAGCGCACTGTGGTCTAGCAGTACAAAAGGCCAGCAGGATGCTGGGATATATAGCCAAATGTATGAAGTACAAATCCAAGGAAGTTATATTTATCTTATAAAAATAGGAATGTGACAGGGCAGGGGAAGTTATGTTGCATGACAGTAATGAGTGGAAGGTTCCAGAGCCACTTGTGGATGAATTTCATGTGGAGGCCAGTCATTCAACTTGACTGAGACTGCTAACATATGGCAGCTATTCTCTCTATGGGGTCTCTCTATCACTACATTTTCACTCTATTACTTTTTCCCATTTTAAAATCACCAAAGGTGCTAGATTTCGAGCACACCACTGTACTCTTCAAATCATCTGATCACACAGAAAGGACTTTCAATTTCAGCATGTGCACAAAACAGCCAGGGATTATTTTACACACCAATGAAGACCATACAACTATAAGATGGATCTCGCTGAGTAACATGGTGCTGATTATGTGCATTGTTGTCACCTTGATATTGATGTATCCCTTGAGGCTGTGCAACTCTCCTAATATGGCTGAAATCAAGGAGGACTTCCCAGCTCCCACTGCACCCACCACTGCCACCAAACGGCCTGGCTTTATGTCCAGGGACACACTGCGAGACAGGAGCATACAATGCATTCTGTTAAAGGAGATGAACATGCACACTCACATGCACATATTCAGGCATATGCATGCATGCATACACACATGCACATGAACATGGCCGTATACTTTCATATGTGCACGCACTCTCACATGCACTATAGGACTCTGTGAACTGGACCAGAAAACGAAATTAAAATATTGCATTTTGTTAAAAATTTCCTGTTGAAACAAAATGCCAGTTAATGGATACATTTTTGGGGAGGCATTTTGTGAAAAAAGTACATACACAAATATGAGCGTGAATGCATCTGCCAAGCACTGAAAGTAAAAAGTAAATAAATGGCAACAATAGAGTACTCACTCTTTCAAAACAGGATCTGCATCTCTTTCCCAAGCAAAAGTGCCATTGCACACACTCACAGCTGTGTCTAATGGGCCAAACAAGAACTTCCATCAGTTCACATACTGCAAGCAAAAGCTTCTGTAAATATACATAATAAAAACACATTATTTGGCATCCTAAATTATATTAATCTACTAATTCCCATTATATTTTTTCTATTATTCATATATTGAAGACATTTATGTGACTAAACAAGCGATACTATTGAGTTTCATAGTCTTTGAACTTAGCTAAAGGTCTTCTTTGCAGATCTGCTCCTTTATAAGATGGCTGATGGCCTTCTTTGCAGACTTACTGAAGCTGGAGTCGTGGGACACTGTTTTGGGGTCCAGGTCATCTCCTCCCAGGAATTTCTCCAGACGTTTTTTAGACACGCTGGTCTGGAATCAAATACATGTCTGTGAGGGACCTGTTCAGTGTGTGTGTGAATGTGTGTGTCTTTGTGTGCTTGTGCTTTTGTGTGTTTGGTGAGCATGTGTGTGTGTGTGTTTGTGTTTGTGAGTGTGTGAGCGTGTGATAGCATGTTTGTGTGTGCATGTGTGAGTGTGTGTGTGAGCATATGTGTGTGTGTGTGATCATATGATAGCATGTTTGTGTGTGCATGTGAGCCTATGTGTGTGTGTGTGTATGTGTGTGTGTGTGTGTGTGTATGTGCACAAGCATCTCTGCATTTACCTGCACCATCCCAGCGATGAGCATGGGCAGCATGGCCAAGGGGAAGCGCAGGATGTTGAAGAGAGAGATGGAAGTGAAGGCCTTCTCAGCATCCAGAACATTCTCAGAATTCACCGACACAAACACAGCAAAAGTGGCCAGAGACACCTGCAGAACATGCAGCGAAAATGTGTGTCAGGCTCACGGCTGAAACAGTGGCTCACAGGGGTGGAAAAATCCTAAATCTTTATGGTAGTCCTCTGGGCCAAGTGTCCTAGCCACATTTTTGGTGGCTCAGGGAGGTCTGCCAGCCCATGGAGGGATGGTGCAGATACACAAATATAAATTGTATTGTTTTTACACACTAAAATTGATTGCAGCCTCCAGAAACGGCATCGATGCCTTCCACCATTTCCTCCTTCTCTGGGGTATAAATATGAGGTGGCTCACATGTACTATCCCTTTGTCATCCATCAACATGTGGGAAAACTAAAGAGTTTTCAACTTAAGAGGCAGATGGTTGTTCATCTACACTAATCAGGTAAGGGATATATTATAATATATAAACACACAATTGAAAATACCTCTAAGCACAGTCAGGGCAATAATCAAAAAGTTTCATAAGTCAGGGACAGGTGCATATTTGCCAAAAAAGAGAGTGAATTTCCTTATTGCTCACTCACACCGAGTCTTCTCAGTTATGTCTGTATGAATTTAGCATATTTGGATTTCCTATATTTTTGCTTATTCCTCCATTGGCTGAAATGCTACCAAGTCGGAACATCAACGCACTTTTTTTTCACCCCATATTTTTCATGCAATTTGAGTCTGGACTTTGACATGCTCATTCCAGAACACTAAATGTATCATTTTAAGTCATTCCTTTATAGTTTTTTTCAAGGTAAAAACCAAGTTTTATCACTTTATGTAAAACACAAGGAAGAAAAGCAGACAGAGCAGCAGCTGGTTAAGAGGCCGGATGAGCTGCTTGCGGCTGGACACTCACCAGAGCGGGGGCGCAGGAGAATATGAAGGTGGACACAGAGGAGAGGTACGCAAACTTCTTCATCACCCCCAGCTCGTCTTCTCTGATCCCCTGCACCTGTGCTTCATATGGGGGCTCCCAGGCATACAACTTCAGAGTCTGAGACGGAGGGAGGGAGGGGGGAGAGAGGGAGAGAGAGAGGGGGGGGGGTGGAGAGAGAGAGAGGGAGGGAGGGAGGGGGGAGGAGAGAGAGAGAGAGAGAGGGGGGGAAGTGGAGAGAGAGAGAGGGAGGGAGGGAGGGGGGAGGAGAGAGAGAGGGGGGGGGGAGGTGGAGAGAGAGAGAGAGAGGGGGGAGAGAGAGACTTAAAATTGATATTCCCCATTTGTGAACACTGTAAAATCAAGGCCCCGAAAAAAAATTAATTATTGAGATACTGAGATGAGATATTTCTAGCAAACAGTAGAGACCTGGCCAGGTATGACTGAATATGACTTTGCTGTTGGAATTTTACATAAAGACTGATCAGATGTGGTCCAAAAGGAAAAAAGCAGTTAAGCATTATTTAATACTTTCGTTTTCTTGCCCTAAAGCAAATTTTTTTCACTGTAGAAATTGTTTGTACAAAGAAATAATAAAAAAAAAATATATATATTTTTAAGTTTGCCTCATTTGGAAAACAAAGATAACAAAATTACCGGGTGATATTTCAATAATTTCTGGCACCAGATGAGTGTAAAAGAAGGACTGGTCCTGCAAGTGATGTCAGCTTGGCATCAGTTTAATCATCTTCAAACTTAGCAAAGCAAAGACCAGATATCTCAGCCTGAAGAGAAGACATTTAGACTGGACTACTGCAATTCCACGTTTTCTGGCGTGTCCAGTTCCCAGACAACTTTTCTCCGCGTTTTGTTTTTGTTCGATAAATACGGTGGTTTTTCAGTGAATTTTGTCATTGATTAAATGGTATTCATATAAAACGGATTATTTCAAAATAGCTTACCTTGATTCCATTCAGTATCTCGTTCATAATTTTCATGCGTTTATCTTTGTACTTCATGTTCTCCATCTGAAAGTCAATAAATATGTTGAGATGGAAAGGGCCTTTTATGTAAAATTGTGTGATCAATGCTAAAGCCAAATGACACACTAAAATAATGTGATATCTTGTAAATGAAAGAGAGAGAGAGATACAGTTTTACAGATTTAAAGTATTCAATTGAAAAAAAAAAACAAACAAAAAAACAAGAGAGAATATTATTAGTCTTTTGAGAGGATTGTTAGCAAATAACCCATAGCCATCAAATATGCCTGCTGGACAAGTGACACATGAAACTGGCTTTCTTGATCCTCATTTTACTTGTGACTCACGGACCAATTAGCACCTTCACCAAAACCCTTTTTCCCCTCAAACACTCTGATGCTGTTTGTGAAAGTGCACTGCACAAAATCAACCCAATCAAATTCTCAGCAACCATCAACATGCCACTACATCATTGTATTGCTCAGCCTCCTGTTTTGCTCTGTGCAATTTTGTGATTGCTGGACCTAAAGTTGCCAAAAAATGTAATCTCTGAACATGACTCCTATGGACCTGGGGAATGAGGTTGATTAGGAACCCCCCCCCCATCACCACTGCATTACATCAGATGCACTGACTGAAACCCCTCTGATACTCAAATGAGAAATAGAGTTAAGGCTGTTTAAAGTCCATCAGCTGAGGAGGCTGTTAAAGAGCGTGAGGTAGAGTGATAAAAAAGGTGTGTGACTGGCAGACAGGGAGGTTGCGGACCTGGAAGCCGCGGGACTTGGTGGCCAGCAGCCCATTGATGGGGGCCATCAGCACCATGACGGCGAGGCCAGCCAGGGTGGCGGGGCCCAGCTCCATCCACAGGAACAGGATGGACAGCGCTATCTGCAGCGGGCACGACCACACCAGGTGGATGAAGTTGGTCACGTCGTTGAAACGCTGGGCGTCGGCCGACATGAGGTTGACCGTCTCGCCCACGGTGGACTCCTTCCGAGCATCGTTTGACACCACCAGGGCCTGTAGTGGGAGATGTGAAACACAGCATCACAAACAGTCCCCATATTTCTGTACACGTTAAAACAGGAGGTCACACACAGTCCCCATAATTCTGTACACATAAACACAGGAGGTTAAAACATGGCAGCCTAGGATACAATTGGATCGAGTGCCACTCAGAGTCAGGAGGGCTTCAGTTGGCTGGAATGACAGGATGTCATCCAGCACCAGATGCCCTCTAGTGGCCCGATTTGGCACTCACAGGTCCAGCTGTTAAACTGCACATTAAGGGACTTCCACCAGCTCTAGCCCACTTGTAAACTCTGGCCTGATAGGAAGTGGTGGCTGACATCATGTGCTTTGGAGAAGAGTAAACTCTAATCTGTGCCCTCCCACACTGACAGCTGAGGCTGTGGCAATGACTGCCGATAAAAATACAATTAGGCATTACAAAAAGAGGACAAAGGGGTAGAAAAAGCATTAAAAACAAGGCCTCGCACGTGTTTTACATCACTGCAGTCAGAACACTGATATGGTAACTCCATTAATTTCTCACAGACACAGAGGTTTGCCTCAAATTTGCTTCAGACCGAATGGTGTTGACATATATAATATAATCGCTGTTCCTATCCAAATAAGTCATTCTGCTTATGTTCGGGAATTTACTGGTAGACAGATTTTAAAACATGCAATGGACTTGGTCTGTTACATCTGAATGTATGGTTTCTAAGATAGCTCTGATTAGGATTTGGACACTTGATACGGTTGTGGATGTTTTTTATTATATCTGAAACCTGGCTAAATAAATCATTTGTAGATGTCAGTTTGGATGGCTATAACATGTATAGCCCTGGCAGAGTCAAAAATAAAATAAAAAGAAAACTGAGTTGAAAGCTGTGGGTGTGTATCACACTCTGCCTCTGCATTTTACCCCTCAGCTATTTAGCTGATTTACTGTCGACTCTTGCAGTGAAAAAACCTAATTATGGGTGATTTTAACCTGGACTGGATGTCACCTGTTTTAGGTTCAAAGACATATGCATTCATCTGAATTTGTCCCAATTAATAACGAAAACTACTTATCCCAACATAAAAAATGTACCTTGATCGACATTACCCTTACAAATAGACCTCTCAATTATACAGAGTTTTTGCCTATGATCATCGTGATCACTGCCCACAGCTTGAGTCAGAGATACAAGATCACAAAAATATTGTCCTCGCATCATAAGAGAAACTGCAGAAATTTCAGTCAAAGAGGATTCCTACAAGACCTGTATCTATGTCACATGGCTAGTGCTTCCTGCATACCTGACCCAAAATTGGCCCTTGAACACTTTTCTTCTGTTTATCTGTCTGGCTGACAAACATACACCAAATAAAAAGCTTAGGGGGGTCAAGAATAAAGTTCAAGGATAGTTCCAACACCTGGCACTCACAACTGTCAGAGCACATTCAAAAAATAAAAATAGCTTGAGCCAAACAACTGACATCACTTCTGATTGGCAATCTTTCAGGCAACTTTGAAATAGATGCTTAGTAATGATTAGGAAAGCAAAAATCTGTTTATTACTTAAATTCTTTGTCTGATAGTAGTAGCAGTGCAGCTGATTAAATCATTGAAATAACTCCACTGAAGTTGTACTGAAGCAAGAAATTATAGTAGACTCTGGCCCTATTAAAGACAAAATGAGAACAAATTTAGCCTTTTCAATGGCCATTTTGTTTCAGCATGAAAACTTCTTTGAGAATCTCATTTATACAGATTATCTTGCAGGAGGGAGATAGAGTTAATTCATCCTTCAATGCTACAGAGTTCTGTGATCCTCTGTTCTCTTTCAGCCAGATTACTGATAAGAATGTGTTTGATTGTTTAATTAATACAGATGTTTTTTTTGATCTGCTGGATCTGGCTTGGCAGTTTTACAGCGTGCAGCACCCCTGATAGTGCAAGCCTTAGCCCATATTTTTAACCAAACAATAAACCTGGGATCATGCCAAAGGTGTGGAAGGCCGATCATGTGATCCCATTCCACAAGGGTGGGGACACTTGTGACACGAATAACTATCGACCAATCTCTAAGCTGTCAAGTCGAGCTAAAATCTTAGAATCATTAATAGACTGTAAACCTTTTTATTCTAAAACTGTAAGTTATAGCACTATTATTTATTTTGCATCCGCATTGTTGTTAATGATATGGTATGCTCTCTGGATAAAATGCAGCATAATACTGCTCTCTCTATTGACTGTTTATTGTTTAAGTTAATAGCGTATAATCAATCTGGATCTCTTGAAAATATTAATTGATGTTCTTTTTTATATTAGCTAATCAATCTCCTTTGCAATGACCCTTTTTTGAAAAGGTAACATTTTATTCTATAGCAATTGAGCGGAAGTCCCTTCGTTTCACAGTCCACACTCTTTCAAGTATTTTGATCAATGGAAAAATGTGCTCATTTCAATTCGATGCTCACGTTTCCACCAGCAGAAAAAGCTAGATAGTGATCAATAACTATTGTATATTATGCTACTTCCAGATTCATGTTTCAGTTGACTAGCCTCCCTTGAACTCTGAGGTTCATATCTGAGAGTTGGCGGTAAATTTTGAAAGTGGCGGCAGCGGAGGGGTAGAGGCACCTTGTACACAGTAGCCAGAGGTTCATATCTGAAATTTGACGGTACGTTTTGAAAGTGGTAACAGCGAAGGGGTGGAGGTACCTTCTTGTATACAGTGGCCAGAGGTTCATATTTGAGATTCGGTGGTGCATTTTGAAAGTGGCAGAGGAGGGGTGGAGGTACCTTCTTGTACACGGCGGCCATGAGGGCCGTGCGCACGTGCGTGCCCAGCACGAAGCAGCGCTGGAAGTACTGCTGCAGGAACAGCGACTGCAGCACGGTCAGCAGCAACAGCAGCACGGCGTACATGTATCCCTTCCAGGCGAAGATGGTAGTGTCCTGAGTGTAGGAGACCAGCAACCTGGACCAAACCAAATCACACAATTGGGGAGGAAACCTGGTTAGGGCTAATGAACACAAAATAAGCAAGCGTGTCAGAATGCCCAGGAAAAAAGAAGTCTGCTCAGCCTACACAAGTTCATCATTAATTCACGACAATGGCATGGCTTACTTAAACTGAACTGAACTGACCAATTGGAGGGGAAAAGTGTCAGCCTTTGGAGGGTTAGTTGCAGCTTGCATACAGCATGTTGCAGGCGACTTTCTCCATGGTTATTATTTTATCTCTGATCCCAAAGAACATGTAATAGTTTTAAATGGCACTCCTGAAATGACAGAAGTTACTATTTTTCTTGGCACCTCCATTTTGAATGTATAGCATGACCCAAACATGAATTTTATATATAGCTACTGCAGTTAATGCATGTAGCTTGCATGTAACTATTATTTTAACTAAAGTGTATATCAAATTCAAATTTGAACAGCAAATATTTGGCGTAATGCTTGGGAAAGCCCCAAAATGAGCATCTTCTATGACTGGCATCATACACCTGATCTAAGCAGGTGGGTAGCGCAGGCACAAATCACAGACTACGCTCAGAGCAAAATTACAATGCGCTGCACCAAAATTGTAGCGCGCTGCTTGATCTTCACTGACACACCCCCAACAATGTCTGTCTTCCCACTTTGGTACATGGCAAGTCACCAAATGGGTCAAAATCCATGATGAAAATACCACTTCACCGGTGCAACTGCTTACCACACACCATGCGCCAGCTGGGAAAATAGAGCTCCAAGACTTCCAGGAGCTGAGCCTGTATTTCTGTGACTCGTCCTTGTGACTATCACTGAAATATCCCCTTTAGGAGTTGAGCCTACATCCCTGTTACTCATCTCTGAAAGGCTCAATTCAGGCCCTGGGCCATCATCTTTATCTCTTCTATGAATTCTCTGAAACACTCACTTCACAAGCAGAGCCATCATCTGTGTGTCCCCCTCCCTGTGATTCTGTGACCCGTCTCCGAAACACTCACTTCAGAAACTGGGGGCTGGTGAAAGCCAGCAGGTCTTGCAGGAGTTTAAACATGGCCGACTCTATCAGAATCCATTTGTAGGTTTTCGCGATAGTGGTCACCAACCAGGACTTGGGGTACTCGGCCTCTTTTTCTCCATCCTTCTTCTTTTTTTTCTTCTTCTTCTTCCCTTCTTCACCGGTTTCCTCCTGAGGATAAGAGAATAAGGCTCCGTAAACACAGACAACCTTTCCCATGAACTCTCTGAGGAACAATTTCAACAGATCAAACAGGATTTTTGAAATGTACCCATAGAAAGGTACAGAATTCACAAGGCCAAAAAAAAATAATAATGGTGCAGGACATTAAGCCCATTCAGGCTCCTAATTTACCTACAGAATATAAAGTACAGTATCCATATCCAGCGTTTCATCAAGCTTAGACTTGAACACCCTAATGGTCTCTGCCCTTACTACATGAACTAGCAAGCTGTTCTGTGTATTGATAAAACTTGAACTTTTGCACATGTCCAAATTTTTGCACCTTTAAATTTCCACCTATGTTTCCACCTTCATTCTACTGACAGCACCCAACCCTGAGAAATCTTTTGTGGTTCACACTGTGAATACTTATACATACGAATTTAAAAGCCTCAGTAAAATTGCCCTTGTCAGTCTCCTTTTGATAAGCCTGTAGAAATTTCATTCATAAAGTCCTTCCTCATAACTTTTACATAAGTACCAGGAACCATTTTAGTTGTGTGTCTTTCAAGAGCTTCAATATGTTTTTTTGTACTTTGGAGCCCAGGAATGGATACCATATTCCAACCATGACAAAGACTGTGTATAAGACCAATTTACAGTCAGGTCCAGAATTAACTGGCACCTTTGATAAGGATAACAGTAAAGGTATCAAATGAACAACACAGGTAATAAGCTAGAGCCCTCCATAAGGTTTAGGAAAAAGATAAACTTTTTCTTGATTTGGCTCTCCACTCCACAATTTTAGATTAGTAATCAAACAATTCAACATGTGGTTAAAGTTGGACAGCGCCTACTGCAAGACAATGATCCCAAATGTACTGCTAAAGCCACAAAGGAGTTTTTTCAAATAAAAAAACTGGAAAATTCTTAACTTGGCAAGTCAGTCACCCAATCAGAATCCAATTGAACATGAGTTTCATTTGATGAAGAGAAAACTTGAAGCAACTAGCCCTTGAAACAATCAGGAGCTGAAGATGGCTGCAGTACAGGCCTGGCAGAGCATCACCAGAGAAGATATTCAGACACCTGGCGATCTCTATAGGTCACAAACTTCAAGCAGTCACAGCATGCAAGGGATATGTGACAAAAAGTTCTAAATATGACTGATCATGGTTAAAGTACCACCTCTGCCTCATTTTGAGCAAGGAAAAACCCTGTGTTGGTTTAAATTCTGTCAAAATATTCATGAAATAAAATTAATTACTTATAACCTGTTCCAAATTCATTACAATTCACACATCATAAACAATATTATGTTCACAGTCTAAATGTTTTTTTTTAAAGTGTGCGTCTGTGCATGCGCACGTGCATAGTGTGATTTAAAGCCACGGGAAGCAGGCCAAACCCATTCTTTACTTTCCTTAGATGCCACTTGTTTGGCAGACACACGGTCATGTGGCCGTCTAGCAGTGGGAAACAGCTGTGCACTAGCCCTTACCATGACCAGCACGTCCCGGCTGACCCCCTTGGCCAGCCCGTTCCCATGGGCCTCAGCTCTCTGGCCGGCCTTCCTCATCCTGCTCTTCATGCGCGACCGAGCCTTCGCCAGCTCCCGCTTCATGTGCTTCTCAAACGCCTGGCAGATGCTATCAGAGCTGTCCTCCTCCTTCAGGTCCCAGAGGTCCTCCTGAACCAGTGGCCTCCTGTAGCCATTCACAACCATGCTACAGAGAGAGAGAGAAAGAGAGAGAGAGAGAGGCTGCATTAACGCCAAGATTGTGTACTGTCGTACAAAGCATCTTATTGCTATCACTAGATTATGGGGAGTACACTCTCAGTTTCTCTCTCCCTGGAGGAGTGGGGGGGTATCTCTTGGTGGTGGGGTAGGGTGTTACAGGTCTGTCCCTGTCCAGACCTTATTTGGGCAAATAAAGGGAACTGTGGGTATAGAAAGCTTGCTCAGGATTGCATTTACAGGTAATCATTCAGGGATAATCTGCTTAACAGCTCTGGTACCATAAACATGTCGAAATCATGTGGTTACATACTTTGGGAGTCATCCCGCCTACCTGTTAAACCAGTTGAATGTGATTCTACTGAGAAATGATGCTCCGATCTCTGGGTTCTGAATCAAATAAACCATAGAGAAACATGTTCATATATCATTAAACCAGAAGTATATTCACTGTATTTTAATATATACTGAATACTCACTGAAGAATACTACAGCCAAGAAGCACACTCTATGCAGTGTTTTAGCCCACAGAATTAAAGTTCAAAGTTTGTTTCTGTGACATTTTAATTGCACTGTATTGTTATTTATGCGCCTCCAGCTATCGGTTCCCTGGTCTGTGATTGCTTCCACCACACCCTTCCCCCAGATTGAGATTGCGTCCGCCACCAATCCAACACCCCCCCCCACCGCCCCCCCATCAATCCCCCATCCCCAAACATTCCAGTTTAGGGCCACCAAAATCTGTCTCTGTGTACTGTAATATGAATCTGTCAATGACATATTTCATATTTCAGAGGATGTGTCACATATCCTCAGCCCCAACTCCGATGCTGCCCATCTCATGTGGAAGTGAGAGCAGTCGGGTGTATGCACCTTTTTAACGGTGTCCACAGCCTCTGGGGGAATATCGGCAAAGGCTGACAGGGCAAGGGCCAGCACCTGCAGACCAAAGGACATGTAGAACAGGCAGAAGCGTGGAAGGTCTTCTATTTCACCCTGAAAGAGAGCAAAAGAGGGAGAATAGACTTAGAGGACAAAATTTCCAAAGGGGGCAAAAACGGGGGAGGGGGGGGGGGGCTTGGGGCTGGGGGGAAAGATGGCTGATGACCATCACGGCTTTGTTTATTCAAACCAGCTTTCTACTCCACTGGGATGGATTGGTTTTGGCCCTTTACTATAAAAATAGGCCTACAAATTAATACAATTTATAGTGAGGACTTCACATTGAACAAAGTCCAGAAACATATGTGGCACTCAAGGACCAGGGTTGCATTACATTACATCACATTTATTTAGCAGATGCTTTTATCCAAAGCAACGTACAAAAGTGCATATCATGGTAATTGGACAACTACAAAACACAGGTTCAATAAGGTACGATTACGAATAAGGTTGTCTACACCTTTCCAGATCAATTGTTCTTGTTCTTGTAATATTGCCCTCATTCTTCATTGTGTACTTGTATATTCCATTCCCCCCTTTTACAATGTGGAAATGGATAGTTCTCCACAGATGGATGTAGAACACTTGTAAAATAAAATGTAAATAAGAAACACGGGGATACTCTTGCACATCCGCTCCCTCCCAAACACACCCACCGTTCTGAGCGCTTCCCGCAGAAGGGTCTGGAAGGAGAAGACCTCGCACACGACCAGCACCAGCCAGAAGAGAAAGAGCGACCCTGAATCTACAGCTCCCGGTTTCCTCCGCATACCCTCCTGACAAAGGATCACCAGGACCTGGAGCCAACAGAATGGTAGACAAAACAAATTATACCCACAACATACAAAAAACAAAAAAACAAAACAAAAACAAATAAAGAACACTTCAGCCCATTTGGGCAAAACTGGCTTATGAGGAATATGATATTTTTGATACAATCCATATTGAGCCACTCGGGCCTTTCCTAGTACAGCCTTTAATGTTTCTGGAATATGGTATGTATCAAATACGGTAAATGTAAACACACACACGCACACACACACACACACACACACAGAGGTAGATATATATGTATCAGAAAATTATTCTCTGCCTTAAATCCTTACCCAGGAAATGGTGAACAGAACAGGGTTTGTGTAAAGGACTGCTGGATTTACACCATTTGCATTTCTGTCACTTGATGGCCCATGATCCTCTCCTACAGTGACTGCAAGTCCAGCAATGGCAGTCAGTAAAAGAAGGCCAGCCAGGACCTGAAAGAGAACAAAAACAGTATGTACATAGGTGTAACTGCAGCCCAGCTATGCAGTAAAAATGTCCTGGCCAACTGCAGACTAGCCTAACTCATAGCCTTGTAAACTTACAGTACTGAGAGCCTGACACGCTCATAAAACAAAGTAGTTTCGACCAAATATAGCGAGCTGAAACAAATTTTGTAACATGTAGGCCTGTTCTATGCTTGAAAATGTTTCCAAGTCAAATTTTTTTAGCTAAACTGATTATGAATTAAGGGAACACATTATAGCCATTTGTTATATGCCAAATCCAGGTCATCTAAGCCCTATTTGGGCAGGGTTTGAGTTACAATTCTTGAGAGCCAACATGCATAATTTCAACATTGGCTTTTTCAAACCACCTTCATGTTTGTCCTCAAACTTTCCTTTCTAGTTACCTCTGTGGTAAGTGTCTCCAGTGATCGAGTGTTATAGGAACTTAAAATATCAGAGATTCTATGTTGTTCTCGTCTATACAGTATCCTATTTCAAATTACCTGTTTGCTCATGTAGAGCCTGGAGACATGTAGTTTCGAGACCCTCCGTTTGAAGAGGGGTGCGAGGTGCCAGGGGGCAGTGAGCCACAGGAAAGCCAGAGGCACCCAAACCAACACCGTGCGCTCCACACACACCGGTAGGTCCGGGTCAGGACGGTCCAGGAAAGAAGCATTCTGAAACAAGCACAAACACCGCCGGAGGGATTTACAGAAAAAGTAAGAACAGAAGAACAGCTGAATCTTAGGACATTTGTGGCCCATGAAATTCAAAAATGATTTATTTAAAAATATGAATAAATAAAACATTGTTATGCTATGGGGTACCAGACACAAAGTATGGCACATGCACAGTGCTGCTTATCAGAGCAGTCACAGGTTTTTTTTAAATCCAAATATGAATAAAAATAATTTGTTGGTTGAGCAAATACAGCTACAAATACAAGTAGTGGCATCTCCCCCTGCCCCTGATCAGGAATAAATGGGTACAGATGATGGATGTATTTTAAAAAAATTGTCTTTCATTGTCTTATCTTATTGTATTGCTCGCTACCACTTGCCTGAAAGATATTAATCTCAATGGGACTCCCCTGGTAAAACAAAGGATAAATAAAAAAATAAATAAAAGTATAAAATAAAAATAAAAATAAACTAAAAAGAATAAATTGATGTACTCAAAAAGAAATCCTCCAAATCGGCTAATGTATGAGGAGAACGTCATGTTGTAGTGTATAATATAAATATTGTTGTGTATGAGTGTGAGGTAATGTTTGTCATATTTACGGGTCTGATAACACCTGTCTCCTCCTCTTTTGACTCTGGTAGTGTACTTCTTGGGGGAGGGGCTTGGTGTGTAAGGGGAGGAGTTTTGGTAGGTACGTGGGGAGTGTATTGGACCAAGGAAAGTGTTGTACAAGTGATTTTGGGAAAGTAAATATAGCGGCTAAGTGCTAACTGGAGTAGCCATAGAGTATTGTACATAGTGTACAGAGATGTAGACTTGTTTAGGGGAATCCCTGCGCTGAGCACTTTGTTACTTTGCGCTGTAAATAATAAACACACTGGCACTGGAGGTGCTACCATGTCCTTGCCATCGTTTGAAGACCTAATGGCACCTTGGTGGTTAGTCTACTTTCTACTTTCACCCAGAACCTGGCGTGACAGGGGACATATCTCAACACATACAACTTGTTTTTAAAACAAGTTTTTAACAGACCTGTTCTGTTTTAAGTCAAACCCTACCATTAACTTGTGTGATCCAATTTAATAAACAACAGTAATAGTTGATAAACTGATATTCAGTGCAAAATATTATCATTAGGGTACTAAGATCCAGCTCAGATGTGTAATTTTCTTGTGAATTAAAATAAAATTTTAGGAACACTGTAACATAATTCAGAAGGATGAGTTAATATACAGGTATGGTACATAAGAAAATAGAATTGCAATTTATAAGACACAGCTTCGACACAGGGTTGACTTATATAATCATCTAAATAAGCTAGTGACAAAAACGCTCTGAAACATGTCAGCACTGCTAGACTTGATATTTCAAAACCCTTGGAACTGAGGTCCACAATTGTACTTGTTTACTTGTCCAAGATTTAAGATTTTACATTTAATGCTGTCTGTGGACCATATAACTGGGAAAGTACCCAGTTTATACAATTCAGCCTTGGTTTATGAATAGGGTAGTTTGCCTGGATTTCATGTCAACTATATATTGACATTTTTTAACTGAACATTTTTTTTTTTAAACCTTAAATTATTAAAATCAAAATTAAATAGCAAAAATGTCACTTTTGTTAGTAATGTAAGAAAATTATTGAAAACTTTTCAAAAAAAAAAAAAAACAGTTCTTGGTATCCTCAAATTATATACACAAAAGTCAAGCTCTTCAAGTATAAACTCTCATCAAGAAAACTTACCCAAAATGGTGAGCCACAGAACTGATCCAGTGCAGCGGGCATAACTGCACAATCCTGGTTCTTTCAGGACGAGACAAGATGGTTGTGTTTCAAAGTTAGCCAGCAGTATAGACAAGCCTTCAGGGCTAAAGGCAAAGCATGATTCAGCAAGAATGGCAAGTGCTCAAATCAAAAGCAAATGACTGTCTCTGTTCAGGCATCCACACGGGCATCTGTAGTAGTAGTACTAGTCTGAATGGGAGAGGTTAATTCTTAACTCTACTTTTGTGAAGCACTTGTAGCTGGCCTATATTCAAGGAGGCCCTCAGGAAGTTTTTAATTTAGGAAAGTATACAGAGGTTCGAGAAACATTTTCTGGCAGAAATGCACGGTGTCTACTCCAGTCATGAACATGGGCACGCGCTTCTTTCCCAGAATCCCCGTTCCTCCTCTTTTTCATCGCACACTGGTCCAAAGTCCGGACAGAGAGAGAGAGAGAAAGAGAGAAAAGTGGGCGGGCAGGAGTACGCAGATGAGCAGAGTCCACTGAGGCAAGAGTCTTTCTCTCATATTCGCAGCTGAGAGAGAGGTCTCATTAAGTAACTCCGTACATTCCTTCCTGTGGTATGGCGATGGGGCAGCTCCTTGGCTTTCTGGTCACATCCGAGGAACATCGTACGTAAATGGGCTTTGGATGTGACCGTGGACAATCAAGCATGCTGCAAAACTAGGCCAGTTGCGGTGGCACAGAACCAAAATGTTTTCACACAACTTGGTCCCATTGTGCCAGTCAGAACACACAGGGCCCAGAGAAACTCCTATGAATACTGTGTCTTTCTAGTGGACTACTGCTTTCTCTTCCTCTTGTGGAAGGTGTTTTTGTCTTGTTCCAGTTTTTAGCTTTTGCTGGACAATTATTTTAATGGACCAATGTGAGTTACGCTATGTATGAAATAGTTTAATTTATCAAAAATATTATTCCAGAAATTGAATCACTGGGCTATTAAGAACTATCCAATGTAACAAGGCATCTGTAGCCTATAAAATTACTCCCTTTTTCAATGGGAAATTACTATAGCATTTTTGCATATCCTCCTGAACAGATGCGATTCTGTCAACAATTCATTTCTCTAGTTACCTTTCAACAAGAGAAACCGATACAGATTCAAATGACATTTAATTAAGATTATTTATGAAGATATACAAACAGGAGTATATTACTCCTGCCACAAGACATGATACAATTAAAATTGTCCTTGTGTAGCCTACATAAAAGGTGGCACTTTATCTCTTTCTTTCAGCATGTGTATGTTTTAATTATTTGAAAAATTAGGTCAGGAATAAAAACGACACATTAAATTAAACACATGTTGACTGCATAGTAAAATCTGTTGCTCTAATAAGTAGTTCTTGTTTTTCTTTTCATTAGGTTGAGTGCGTTGTTGAGCTGAACACAAAATAGCACAGCTGAAAAAGTTTATCACAAAAAATAAAATTGCACAGCTGCTTAAGGAGAAGTTAGAAGTGGCAGTATCTTTCTTCAAACCAAATGAACGACAAAACACCTAACTGACCGGGAGTGCAACATTCAACAGAGCTGTGGGTGTGATTGGCGGCTGTCACATCTACGTCAAGCCTCCAAGAGAACAATACCATGCTTAAATAAAGTTGATTTATTCAGTTCATGTGATTTAACTTCAAGTAATTTGCAACTTCAAGGGATGTTCTTGAAAATTTCTGTGGGGGTACCTTGGGTATTCTTTTTAAAATGCTTGTATCCATTACTTTTTCTGGATTACATATGTTTCACATGATGGAAGAAAAAAGAAAAGGCAAAACATTTAATAAAGTATAAAAACAATCACTCCATGACAATCACTCTAATTCATTCTAGTGCAGTTATGGAGTACGCATTCACAACTTTGAGTATATATGAAAACAAAAGAGCAAGACCACATAAATACATTGTTTGCGACTGAAGAAATAGAAATAATGACTGTGAAAAATGACTTGGAGCTGCCTGCAATTCTCCAAATATATCTACTCTGTCTTCTCCTGGTTAAAGTGATTTCTCACTTCTGTGTATCCTAAAAAGATCATTTTTAAGCAATCACATGCCTGGGTGTGTTTGTTTACTCAGTTCAGTATCAGTTTCAGTATATGAAGTTGTTTTCCCCATCCCTAAGATAACCATGTTTTGTCCAGAACTGATTTAGTGGGAAGCAGAAGAATGTGTATGTGACTTAATGAGTCTAAAAGATAAGAATAAGAATATAGGTTGACATAGACACCTGTGAACTCTGTGAACTCGGTGAACCCTAAACCATCTCTGAGCTCTTGGTTGTTCTGTTGGGCTTGTCTTTCTTTGTTGTTGACACCTTATTTAAGGAGCTGTGCCTAATTGGCTGAGGGTTTTTTTTGTATGGGAAGGATAATGTGGGTTGATTAAGTAAGTGAATTTTGATGGGAATAATTTTACAATTAATAAAATATAGACCTAAATTCATAAAATATATCAGTACGAAGGCAATGAGTAAATGAGAGGAGGCGTGAAGAAATATGAGCCGATGGATGCAGTAATGCTAAAAGAAATAAAGAATATGGTAGGAATGGTAGCAGTCCCATTCGATTGGTGTTCCCATGCATTTTATGTTACAATAGAACAATGTTTGTCTGTGGAGGAAAAGTATATGCATGGGTGCCCATAGGACAGGGAGGGGTATGTTATGTTGTGTATGTGATTCCTGCCATATAGCATTGTGCCACCCTGTATCCAGCATCATATAGATATAAAAGAGACATTTCAGAAACTGACAGGTTGGCCTCCATTATGGTTCCTGTGTGTGGAGTAAGTCGAGCAATAAAAGAGATAAAACAATTGGCTGTGATAATTGAATCTACAGCTCATGATGCAGCCAAAGCAATACAAAGTATCACCAGAGATACTGAGATGTTAGCAGTGATTTTGCTAAACTGAGCATCTCTGGATTGTGGTCTGGTATCTCTGGGAGGCACAAGCTCTGTGGTAAGTAATGAAAGCTGAACTTACATGCCTGATAACGAAGATGAGATTATTAGCTTTGGATAGCATATTCAAAAAAAGACAGTAAAAATTTATCAAACTCCTTCATGGACTTGGGATATGTTCAGGTGGTTGAAAATGCCTGGTAGGCATTGATACTGTTGTTGTACAGGGAGTCCTGTTGATCTGTTTTATACTGATGCTGATAAGCAGTGTTTTTGACCTTTTTACCGTGTGCCCAAAAGACTACCCCAGTAGTGGTTGTGCTGAAAAGACCCGGCCAGGGGTATCACGAGAGTTCTACAATAATGATGATGATGATGGTATTGTGACTGAAATGATGAAAGGTCACAGAAGGTGGGTGACGACTGAGTGTGTGTTGTGACTCACTCCAACGACAGGTAAGATCTCTGAAAAAGAGACAACCTAAGGCAGGGTTGAAAAGACCCCTCGGGTCACTGAGTAATATAACTTGTGTTTCAAGGCTAGTATGTGCTGCATGAGCGGGCATCGTGATGGTGCAGTGGCTAGCACTGTTGCCTCACAGCAAGAAGGTGCTGGGTTCAAATCTGGCCTAGGCCTTTCTGTGTGAAGCCTTTCTGAATGTTCTCCCTGTGTCTGTGTGGGTCTTTCCTCCCACAGCCCAAAGACATGCAGGTAGGCTAATTGGAGACTCTAAATTAATTGTCCATAGGTATGAGTGTGTGTGAGTGAATGATGTGTGTGCCCTGTGACGGATTGATGGCCTGTCCAGGGTGTATTCCTGCCTCTCACCCAATGCATGCTGGGATATGCTCCAGCATCCCCTGTGACTCTGCTCAGGATAAGCGGGTATAGATAATGGACGGGTTCTCAGACCTTCCACGTCCACTCCAGGCAACACACTTCCCAAGAGCTACAGGGAGTTGTTTTGTGCGACGAGAGATTAACTTGGCCCTTCCCTCACTCTTCCCCTTTGGCATGCCAGAGACGCCATATTCCACAGGGCTCTCACAACACCTGTTAGATAAAGGCTAAACAACATTGTTTGCCTGATTAGATTGAGAGCATGTTATATGAGACTAGAGCATATTGGATAAGGTTAGAGGCAATTGTGTGCTCATTCAGTTTTCATGATAGTGTTAGACTTAGCCAATCATTCATTTCGTTTAATTTCCTATTTCCTATATGAAAAAAATGTAACTGCAAAAGTTTAAACAATATGGTTTCCTCTCTTTCCTTATTTTGGTCATTATTGGCTGCATTATTGTGAGTTTCCCCTGTGTGTGCGCTGCTTGCATTGTTACAGTCACATAAAATAATAATAAAACAATTCCCTTCCTGACTGAAATTGTCTATGGTAATGATGACCTTGATGAAGAAGAGTTAAGACTGTGACAAGCTCAAATTCAATACTTCAATTCAATACAGAGAAAAACCTGGAACAGAGGTACTACTATTTCTGTATTGTGGATGACACATGTTTTACATTGTGCTTATAATCACAAAAGGGTGGAGTATGGAAGATTGTGTACACTAAAGGGATAATGTTTAAGCAATCACGTGCGTGTGTGCACATCAGTAGTTAGATAAGATTGTTTTGCTCAGCCGTAAGATAAGGAGCTCAGAGCTGCGTCAGCTAGCAGTAGATAGCTGAGAGACAGGGTTGGGTGGCTGACATAACCCCTAGAGCATGGGTGTCAAACTCTGGCCCGCGGGCCAAATTTGACCCGCAGTGTAATTATATTTGGCCCGCGAGGCAATCCCAAATGACTACTAGAGCTGGCCCGCCAGTATTATAGACAAATCCGGCGAAACCGGGAAGTAAAGCAGCGCCGCCATTACTGCGTGCCTTGCTGCCAAGCGGCCAAAACCAGACTTCGTTTTTGAAGCTCATTTCCTGGTGTTGTAGTTCCTGGTTGCTCACTAGCGCCACTACGGATGGCTCCAGTATACAGTGCCAATATTTGTTCTGGACCAATGAGGTACAGCTTGCGTCACTTCCGGATTACTGCGTAGGACTGAGCTACAGTAGGGGCTACAATCTGTGGTCACTGGGGTGGGAGGTGGCGTCTCTTGGCCTTGACATTGCGGCTCCGACCACGGTCCACCTGTGCGAAGTCAGAAAATGCAGGCTTCCCATTTTGTAGTGGTTTCATTATAGCGTGTGCTATTTACAGCTGCACTAGACGACCATAAAATAATCCTCATCTGAAGTTTTGCGGTAGCCGAGTCATTTTTACTATTTCCTTTAGCCCACTTAACCAAATAATTAGTTGGCAGAAAGCGTAATCAGCTAACGCTTATTTGCTAGTATATGTGGTAGTCCAGTAGCCTATGCTAAAACAGTTCACAACTTCGGCTACCAAGCCATTTGACTAGCTAGCTAACCCTAACCGGCAAATATTCCATCTGTCAAACGTGTTTGACGGCTTGTTAGTCGTGTACATTCCGTAAATGTCTACCTGGGTTATGCTGCACGAATGTGACAAAGCTAGAAGCTAGCAAGAAAATAATAATAATTAGAAATTCAATGTACATTATTTTTGTCTTTATGCAACAGGTGGAAAACTTGCTCTTCAAAGTGCGTTGTCATATTTACACGCCTGTAGATCAGTTATTAAAATACTTGGTAGATTTGTTAATCACCGCTGACAGTGTTAATTTTTATTCGGTAAAAAGTGACTTGCGAACGATCGGTCAGCTAGCGTCACCCAGCAAGTAAACACCACAAACGGCGATGGAGTAGTAGCAGTTAATGGCTCATTAACTGACTGTGGCGAAAACCTACGACGATAACTTGCTTGGTTAACAGCAGGTCTACCAGACAGTTATATGAAAATTAGCCTAGTCAAATCACCAGTAGTCTACACATCTCTGATTGATTGACCACCAGTGCAGTCGATGTTCTTCCCCTGTAGTTCCTATTGCTAATGCGTGAGCTAACCACGGATAGCTTACCTAGCTCACTGGCAAGCTGATATGCTAGCTAAGCATATTCGTTTTGCCGAGAAACATAAATTGAAGATAACTGAACATACTTGTATTATTAATGTCATACATATAACGTGATTACATGACACAGTACAGTCACGGATGGAAATTAAACTCCGTAAACATTTGATCATATATTTTAAAACATAACGGCAGACAGTCAGCTAGCCTCAAGTTCGTTCTGCAATCGTTCGTTCAGGTTGATGAATGCTCTGCTGTTGTTTTGGCGCGTCAATCAGGACAGGACGCAGAAACGCAGTAGGACGTCCAAACGTTCAACAAAAAACGGACAGTAGTCATAGCGACTTCACGCTACAACTTTCACCGTGCTTCCCCTTCCCAAAAATGGCGAAAAGAAAGGCAGAAAACCGGAGCTTTCTGGACAGGTGGGAGGAAGAATATCTGTTTACATATGTAAAAGACAGACCTGTTTGTCTTGTTTGTGGAGTCAACGTGGCTATAACTAAGGAGTACAACATTAGACGACACTATGAAACGAAACACCATGACAAGTACAAGGACCTGGACATAACTCAAAGGAGACAGAAAGTAGAGGAGATGAAAAGAAGTTTGGTTTCACAACAGAATATGTTCAAAAAAGCCACATCACAAAGTGAGGCTGCTGTAAAGGCTAGTTATATTGTGGCAGCAGAGATCGCAAAATCAGCCCGGCCCTTTAATGAGGGAGAGTTTGTGAAAAAGTGCATGATGAAAGTTTGTGACCTCGTGTGCCCAGAGAAAAAGCAAGCATTTTCAAACGTGAGCCTGAGCAGAAACACAGTAGCTGATCGCACATGTGATCTTGCCACCAATCTGTATGACCAGCTGATGGAAAAGGGAAAAGATTTCGTTGCATTCTCCCTTGCTGTGGATGAGAGCAGCGACGCATCTGATACTGCTCAGCTGTCAGTCTTCATCCGTGGAGTGGACTCAAATCTGTGTGTTACGGAGGAGCTATTGGGATTAAAATCAATGAATGGCACAACCACAGGAAAGGAAATCTTTGAGGAGGTTTCCAAATGTGTAACTGAAATAAAGCTGCCGTGGGATAAACTCGTGGGATTAACGACAGATGGTGCGCCAGCGATGTGCGGTAAAAAGAGTGGACTGGTGGGCAGGGTTCGGGAGAAGATGCGGGAAGAGAACTGTGCAGGTGAGCTAACTGTTTATCACTGCATCCTACATCAGGAATCACTGTGTGGCAAAGCCCTAAAGATGGAACATGTTATGACCACAGTAACACAAGTAGTTAACTTTATAAGAGCCAAAGGTCTGAATCACCGCCAGTTTAAGTCTTTTCTGGAGGAGTGTGGTTCGGAATACGCAGACGTGCCGTATCACACAGAGGTGAGATGGTTAAGCCGAGGAAAAGTACTGAACAGATGTTTCGAGCTGCGTGAGGAAATATGTCAGTTTCTGGAAAGCAAAGGGAAGGACACATCAGAGCTCCGGGAGCAAAAGTTTCTGTGTGAGCTGGCCTTTCTGTGTGACATCTCGAGCCATCTCGATGCGCTGAACCTGCAGCTTCAGGGGCGGGGGCGCATCATCACAGACATGTACGCTGCAGTGAGGGCTTTTAAAACTAAATTGTGCCTGTGGGAGAATCAGATGCTGCAAGGAAACCTTGGCCATTTTCCCTGCTGTCAAACCATAAAAACGCAGATCTCTACCGCCGTGTTCCCATGCGCACAGTTTACTGAAAAACTCAGTGTACTTGGCGCTGAGTTTAGCCGGCGATTTGCCGACTTTGATGTCCAGAAATGTAGGTTTGAACTGCTCAGTAATCCCTTCGCAGTTGATGTGGAAAACGCACCAACCAACCTCCAAATGGAGCTGATTGAACTCCAGTGTAATGACACACTGAAGTCGAAGTATGATGCTGTGGGCGCCGCACAGTTTCCACAGTTCATCCATGACACAATGCCTCAGCTGCGCACCCAAGCTGCTCAGATGCTCTCCATGTTCGGCAGCACTTATCTATGTGAGCAACTTTTCTCCTCGATGAAGATGACTAAAACATCTCACAGGAGACGTCTGACTGATGAACACCTTCGCTCGATACTGAGGATTTCCTCAGCTCAGAGCCTGAGCCCAGACATTGATGAACTACTAGCATCCAAGAAGAGATGCCAGGTATCTGGCTTGGGCACATCAGATTAGATCAGTGTGTAGCAAACTGAGCAATAATTAACCTTTTCTTTATGCACTTTTTTTTAAGGCATGGGCTTGAATGGTTGATTGATTTATTATTGTTGTTTTATTTTTTAAATTATTAGCCTGTGGAAAAAGTTTATTTTGATATTTAAATCAGAAGGCTGCAAATAGAAAAGAGGCATACGATTTTTATTTAAATTTCATTTAATAAATTAATGCCATTGATGTGTTTTTTTATTTGAAATTCGATTTTGCATGTCTGCACTATTGTTATATATTGTATAGTAATAAACGTTGCTTGTTCCATATTCAATGTTAAAGCAAAACTTGTCTGGGTCCATATTAAAAGGTTCATTTGTTCAATGTTGGCCCGCGACTTTGTTCAAGTTTTAAATTTTGGCCCACTGTGTATTTGAGTTTGACACCCCTGCCCTAGAGTCTCAGGTAGACTGAATTGTCAGTGCAGTCAGTGAATCATTCGTGGTGTCTCTGTGTTAAGGTGAATGACTCATGTTTTGGTGGTGACTGTCTCAGGGCTGTCCTCATGACTGTGTTGGAACTTCACCTTTTTTCTGATAGCTATGATGTCATAAATGTCTTCTTCTGTGGTTTTTACTTATTGTGCACAGGCACCTCTATCTCTAGACAAAGTCCTCGGCCTAGGAGTGTCCATGTGTCAGTGTTTTGGTATATATATTGTCAGTTAGAATAATTGTCAGTTAGAATCTGTTTAAAATAACAATTTATGAATCCAGAAATGTTAATGATTATTATCAAAAACATCAATTATTAAATCACCAGATTCATTTATAGTCTGAACAACCTGTTTGATTAACTTTCATCTAAATTTACAAGCCCAAACCAAATTAAAATTAAGCGATTTATTAAGTCAGAAGTATTCAGTGTCTAATCTACAGACGAAGGTTCGACTACCTTAACAAACATTGAATGTTACTGACATAGACGCAGGTTGCAGTCACAACAATGGGAATTAAAGATGACACCAGACCATAGCTTGTCTCTCCCAAGAAAATCTCAAGATGCACCAAAATTTCAAAAACCAACAGCCAGCAGAATTATTACAAAAAGGCCATGAAATGTGTCTGAGTATGAAAAGTAGAATGCCAGATCCAGATGCAAGACTTGAATACCAATTCAAAAGTAAAGACAGGCCCACATTTGATGTACTTGGAAGAGGGGGAGGGACACCCTCTTCTCCTGGTGCATGCATACTTAATTAATGATCAGGGGAGGATTCGGGGAACACTAATTTCCTCCCTTTTATATATCATTGTTGGTTCAGGTCAATTTACAATAAAACACCTAATTTTAAGGTTATAATGAAATTAACTGTCTCCTGATGAGCATTATAGTGACATTATACAGCAAAATGTTGTGTGTTAAATCAGCTCGTACTCCCTTTTCGACTCATGCACTCACGTTGGAGTTGAATTAACACTGGACATTTTAGCCTTTGGCTATTATTGAAATGTTTGTGAGTTACTGTGTGGAGAGTTTAGATCAGGCAATAATTAACCAAATTACAAAGCCAGTTAACACTCTTTATTCTGGTACGGCCTGATGTCTGATTTTATGAATCAAACTCCAGAAGTTAATGAATATAACAAGATTTGCTGTTTGCTTATTGACTCATAGTTCGTTGACCTGTGTGTTCGATACATCTATACACACACACACACACATACACACACACACACACACACACAAATGCAGATGGATTAGCATCACCAGATCATATTGAATTATGCACCTATCAAAATTCCATGAACTTGATTTTATGATAGCTATCTCTGTGTAATGTAAACACACAAAAATGAACAGTGAATTTGAAATTAGTTCTGTCCATGAGTACAGTGTTAACTGTCCTATTTAACATTTTACGAAATTATGTGATGTCACAATGTTATGTTCATAAGTGTGTATTAATTCGTACACTTGTTTGTTCAATGAAGTAACAGTAAACACAAACTGAACAAATCCTATAAGGGATGTTGGCAGCACAAATTCTTTAAAGAATTCCATTACCATAGTGAAGAGGGAGAAGAATGATGGAAAGCTGTGGGAAGGATGGAATTTGGCTCAGAGTAATCCCAAGTGCACTCCTGAGAGGACATGAAAAGCTCTGGCACCCACCCTGGGGATATACCGCCCCCGTCCCAGGTGCTATACTGCGCTGTTGTGTTGTGTGCTGAGGGGTCTAATTACTGATGTAACATGCGTGTGTGACCACAGACAGAGCCTCCATGCTTGTGAGATGTGACCATATGAGGCGTGATGCTTAAAAACTACTATCAAGCCTGAGACAACTTAGTGAGTCTTTGGAAAATGCCTCTGAATGCTGTGTAGCGGGTATTTCCATGGTGCATATTGTATTAAAGTCTGTTACAGTGGGAAAATGTTTTTCTGATTACCTGTACCTACGTGTATGTGTTTTGAATGGTTCCTGACAGTGCATAGATTAAAGACTATTGGCATACTGTAGTGCAGTTAACATTCCTTATGGCTGCCACTAAGTTATTTTATTGAAGGTTTATCTCCCACTCAATTATTCTCTTCCTTCTCTGCATCTGCACGTGCCATGGCTGTGGAAACAAATTTTGGAATGAAGGATGATAAATGCTATTCTGTTCTGTTGTGCATATATATATATATATATATATATATATATATATAAATATATGAACTCAAGCTGAAATATGGTGAACATTTCTGTCTCTCGGCTAACCAGCATAAATCGCTGTCATTTTTCTCTGAATGTTTCGGCTTGTCTTCTTACCAAATGTGATACACATGAGTGTTTTGTTTTGTTTTGTTTTTTTTTGTGTGTGAGAACAAGCAAAAGGTGATGTTGTGGTCCTGGCTCCATCAAGTGGGTATTTGATATAATTACAACATTAAAAATATAAACTGTCCAGTCTATAGAATGAATATGCATCTCTTAAAATGGATTCTGATTATCAATTTTAAAAAAATGCAACATATTTTTATTTAGTGTTCGTTGAATCCTTAAGAACATGAAGACTTCTGAATCCTTGGTTAATTGTAGGGAGTAATTAATGCTGGATCATAGGTACAATAAGCATTTACTCAAACAAGCTAACTCTGGTTAAGAAAAATACTGCCATATGGCATTAGCAAACTTCCTCTGCAAGCTGTGTAGTGTGTCTCCCCGGTTCGGCTTGTGATAAAGCCTGTTACTGTAGGAAACTGTTGTCTGACCTGTCTACCTTGTGTACCTGCTTTAAACAGTTTCCTATCAATATGTTCAAAAATTACCCTGCCAAACCAGACATATAAACTCTGCAATAGCGAGTTTTTAACTGAACTGCCTGTGTCTGAAAGCATTGTACTCTGTAATCCAATTTCATTTCCACAATTCCACAGTTGTTCTCATGTTTTAAGCACTGCAGTCGATATGGCTGCAAACTGGTACATCGTGGGAATGCAGATGATGCTTTGACAATCAACAACAGTTTATATATCAATAGGATTATAAATAGCCTATCAGCGACCATCATTGTTCGATGTTACACTGTGACCACGTACTTATAAAGAATAGTACTGCCCAATCAAATTAAAAAACCAGCACGGTCACCCTGATATCACTTGCAATGCATTCTTTGAGAGAACAGTACTGTCACTTATAGTCATGGATACCAAATGAAAGTAGATTATCTATAAATCAATGCAGCACAAATCTTGAACCTGTCAACTTGCAATAGCATCATGAGGCCACCAGAGAGCATCCACGTGATGGATCGAGTACTCCAACACAACAACTGAGAGAGCAGTAAAAAAATTAAAAAAATTCCAATACTTTTGACTGTTTTCCCCCAAAGGAACCATGATTCATCACAAATTAAAAAATCTGTTGGAAAACTGGCATCCCTGACCTTATGGGAAAAAATATATTTTGCTTTTTAGACTCACCAGATTTGAATGATCCTGTTCACCCATTTTAAAAAATATGGAATATTATCCTGTGCGATAATGTGTCAATGATACCATTTTGTGATGTACATGCTTCATTCTGCATCTCTAGCTGGCAGGGCATGTGTGCCTGTTGCATATCTACTTTCTCACAGACACAGAAAACACTGAATCTTAATGACATGTTTTGCTGCTAGGGAGTAGAATCCTATTTTGTGACAATGAAAAATAGTGGACTAAATATGAAGCTGACTAGCACAGGTGTTATCACTAACGAGCGAACAAAAACCATAAATGCCACAGGCACTCCAGGATCAGGGTCGCCTATTCCTGCTATAGATATATCTATGTTGCTGTTTTTCGGTGAAACACATTTTTCAATATACATGATTTCAAACATGTTTTTGACATGAGTTACCCCTTACTGCCAAACACTTTGAGACCGGGTGAAAATACGATGTCAAAGTAATGGAACGTTATTCATGTGTCTACTATTTCAACAGCTGCTACTGCTAATACAAGTCCAACAACAAAGAATAAGAAGTGATGAACATTGTCACCGCTACAGCTATATGGAAACCGAAAAAAGGTTTTGTTTTGCTTCAAGGAAGAACAATTTGTTCTTTTCATTTGTGTTTCATGGTGGCCTGGAGTGGACCTATGTAAAAATTCAAATGAAGGCTTTACACACTGCATTTTCATAGCTTGGAGTTGTTTGTTCTTCTAAAATGAGGATGTAAGTAATTAAACGGCTGCAGGCCAAATCCATCAAACTCAATCAAACCATTTTTAAGACAGGGCTTCAGGGCAGGTTTTCACATTACTCAAAAATTTAATGAATCACACAGACACGGCAAAGTAATAGCACTTCGATAACAAAGTGCAAGATATAAGTAAGTAGAATATATACTTTAGCATTTTAAATCTTAAGTAACATTATTTCTCTACCATGTGAGAGATTGAGGACTGGTTAATGGCAGACATACAGGCTGGAATGACTAGCTCTTAGTTTTCTTAAAACAGTCTTCAAAGTTACAAAGTTTTCAAATAACTATTTATTTTGTTGAAGGTTTGTCCTCGTGCTGCGCCAGGTTACCACCATTTGTGATATTTAACGTCTTTCATGAACAGAAACGAAAGGGGGTTGTTTTTTATGTGGAAACAACTAACAGTAAAATACTGGTAATACTGTTTGTATATCAAAGTACAACTTAAATTTGTTTTTTAAAAAACAAAAAACAATAAAAAAATATATTTCTTGTAAAATGAATCAAACTCAGCTTTCTTAAAGTGAACCATTAAGTGAACCAGCTGCAAATTAACTCTGTATTTATTGTGTTCACATTGTGAGTGGACTTGAAAGAGTCCTATCAGGTGCACTAAAGCCTTTGTTGGAATCTCAAACCACTTGTTCAGACAACAGCTCCTGTTTGTAACAGTGGATTATGGGGAGGGGTTGATATGTGCGGTTGACATAAATACATTAACGGCAAAAAGATTAAAGTGCACCGCAATGTTATGTCCTAATGGAACGCATACCTAAAAATGGGTAGGCATTTGCACTGTAATGAAGCAAAATTGCGGTGCATTTTATTCTTTTTGCTGTTAATGCGTGCTTGTGTACCCCTTCTGTCAACCCCTGATTATGGGTAATTTTCTTCAAACAGCTCCTGCAGATGTGTTTATTATTTGGTTGTGCTGCATTGTGAGGCAGCCGATGAAAGAAGAGCACAGGTTACTTCTGACTGCACAATTCCCCACGAACGCCACCAGCGGCCATTCTGCTATTTCTTTTTAGCCGGGCATGCTCAGAAGTCATTGCAGCTGCACAGAATCAACGTACGGCAAGTCTCAAGGTATTAAACTGTTGTGGTGACAATGCACAAATTGAGCGGACCTCGAAAAGAACCACAAACGAACCGTGCTGAGATCATATGCTGAGTCTGTTTGGCGTATTCACGGACGCACAAACGAGCAAAAATGCTGAGTCATCCCTATGCGTCCACTTGAGAGGCCATAAGTGTGAAAACACCCTGAAGCTGCAGCCTGGAAGGCTCGTTAGCTCGAGTTGTGTGTTTGGCATCAAAGATGGATAGATGAGAAATAATTGCTAACCAACAAATACGCAGTTCACAGATATGCAACACAGATTTAAAAGCAGAATTGCCTTTGCAGTGACTGTATGCAAACGTGAACAAAATGACTTGTTCTGGATATCACAGTATTCATGTTATACTTTTTCATGTTATAAAAAAGTAATTTGGTCACAATACATAAGTGTATATCTTTTTGATAACAGAAACAGTAAGGACTCCCCGTGGTCTAGTAAATTTTTCAGTTACATAAATTTAGTACAAAAATCAGCCATGATTTTAAAACATTTTTATTGATAACACAGCAAGTTCCATAAAAAAGGTTGCTATCTACTTGCTATCTAACAACATGAAAAACGGAGAATATCGACATTTCAGGAATGTGAACCCTAAGTGTCACCATGACACCTACTTGGGCCAGGGAATCAACGATTGTACAGGATGTCAAAGGATTACTCCACAGGCTAACGTCAATGCAGAACGAAGTGGAATTGCACCTTGTGCTAGCATTCAAAACAAGCAAACGAAAAATAAACAACAAACCAAGAATAACGCTGAAAATTATATGCATAATGAGTTTGACGCAACCATATCCTCATCATTGGCAAATTACAGTAAATTCACTGATTTTAACATTCAATTTTTCCATGCAATATTTACTTCCATGTGCAATGCACTTCAGTAAGTTACTTTGGCTGAGAGCATCTGCCTGCTAAATGAGAAAATTTGTCATTGTAAATTGTATTGCAGCGCTAACCATTTTAAGAAGCAGGGCTTGCACCCTTGATGTTTTGATCCTGCGTGTGAGCATTCGCTAAACATTGTTTGTATACACATGAAAATTATCTGAGGAGGGAGTTTGGCTGGTATTTAAAAAAAGGGGGGGGGGGAGGGGGGTAGGGGGGTTACCCTGATGTGAGGTTGATGCTACCAGACAGTCTGTCTTTGGATAGCCCTAGACTAAAACCTTCCATCAGCAAGAACTTACACGGTTCACATTGTTACTGTACATAGAGCAATGTACTGTAGGTGCTGTGCAACTGTTTGTAAACGGTCTTGTTGCTTTTCTCATTCCACAAAGCATTCAGTTTCATCTTATTGGCCTAAACTCCATGTGAGATGCTGTCCAGGGAACAAATGCATTTTACAGATTGAGAAAAGCTAAAACTGAACAGTTTTTGTCAATAGTTCAAGGCATACTATGCAGGATTTTTTTGCCTTGCTGTGATCCTTGTCATCCGCTTGTCATTTTGCTTCGCTGTACTTTTGCTTCTTCACCTCTGCCATTGGAGTACCTTGCCAGCTACAAACGCTCCACTGAAACCTGATCCCACCCCACAGGCTCTGTGGCCACACCCGCCCCTCCCCACACTGAAAAGAGTGTCACACCCAGAAACGTCCCGAACAGACCTCGGATGAACAAATACAAGCAGAAGAGCATGGATTCAGAAGAGCATGGATTCGGAAAAGCATGGATTCGGAAAGTCTGCACAGGCCGAGATCGCCAGTACATCAAAGATATGATTGGGCATGATCATTTCATAATATTTTCGAGATGAAAATCCTATATGGTATGCCTTTAAAGTGTCTGATAGGTTTTCTATCATTTACTTATTAAAGTGTGGGTCAATGCTACAAGGATTCAGTGATCTAAGGACTCCTTTCAACGTTTGTGAACAAACACTATATCTTAGGCATGCATGCACATGCACTCAGTGCATAAAGCAAATGTGTGATCAAAGTAGACTGATCTAGCAGAAAGCACACATTCAGGGACTCCACTAATTCGGTGAGAAGCGGTAATGCCACAAGAGCTCGATGCTACATAAGGCCCAAAAATCTCTGGACTGATTTGGTGGAAAATTTCCAGCGTGATTATGTTTCTTTTTATGGGGTCCAGTGTCATTATGTTCTTACAGAGCCCTGCATTCATGGCAGTGTCTCTCGCTTGCACTACCGAATTCTGCCTTTTTACACATTACTTCAGTAAATCAGAGCCTAGTCTAGACCCCCCCCCCCAGAAAAAAAACATATTCAGCCAGTAAGTTGGATTTTGAGGAACTTGGTAAAAAGATTAGCAATATGCTCCACTGCTGTAGTTAATATTATGCATTTGAGCCAAACTGATAGTGCTAACTTTCATGTACCAGTATGTACAGTACATACAGTAAACTGCCAATAAGTGTTTCAAATTAAGGGGGTTGTAGTTTCATACACTGGTTCTTTATGAACATGTAGCTAGCATGTCTTATTGATTCCACATTACAGCCACACATATCTTCTGTTCTGTTGGAAAGGACACAGGCCATAAATCGATGATTAATTTCAATTCAGTTTTGACAGTTTTATCAGTTTACAGAAATATATATGTTTTTAATATTTCATTGAAGACATGCTAAGCTTCACACTAGTAGACATTCACTTGCCTTCCGTTTTTCTCATCCAGTCAGGAAACAAGCAAATTGGCATTTATACACTTTAATCATTTACATCGCACAAACAAATACAAATACAAGCACCTTCTTCTACAGTAAGCACCTTATTGTGCCAGGCTAAAGAAAAAAAAAAAGTACATTTCTAAAACAGGGCGCAACAGTTGATACTGATTAATGAACCTCATTAAAGCTTAAATTTTTTCCATTAGAAGAAAACTGAAGAAAAATGACCCTGCAGAAGTTCTGCATATGCAGCAATGTAAGAAATTCATTTGAAATTAATAGAAATGAATGGAAATTAATCTAAAAAGACTAGCACCTGTCAGAAGGTACAAGGTGCTCAAAAACAGCACGTTCTGGACTTCACCTCCTTACGGTGCTATTGCTGTTTATTACTGAATGCTGTGGGCACTACAGGGCTTTCTTACTGCTCTGCAGACCCACAGATCTGTATGTCCTCAGGACATCTCCTCGTACTGACTGTGCTCACTGTGTCAGCCCATCCATGTTCCATGTAAATCTATTCATTCATGAAGCACTGATCCAAAAAGAAAAAAATTAATTAAAAAACAAAAGAACAAAAATGTGTTTTGTTCCCCACATCTTGAAGGTGTCCTATAATAATGAAATGTTTATTATGTGCTGAGAAAGGTGCAATAGTAGTAGCAGAGTTTTCCTAATGGCTTTTCAAAGTGACAAAAACTGATTTTAATGAAAAAGTTAGACCAGTCTGGACCCTTTGGGCCTAAATACAGTGGACTATAAATGTACAAGGTAGAAAAAAGCAGAGTGCTCTGAAATATATTGCCGTTAAAAATATATATACAGCAACACCAATGTGTGTTTTTTAAAGACGCATTGTAAAATCTGAAAGCAGTAATACATAGTATGTTTGTCCATAAATTGAAGTTGCAATATCATGATAATACATTTTACTTCAATATATCGTCAGCATATTCCACATCCGTAAGTGGAGTGGTGTGGGTACCCCAAACGAACCACAAAATGTGTGGAGCTGTCATTTGTTATCAACAACTGACTGAATTTACTCTTTATAATTCTGAATTTTAACCGATGTTTACCTGCACTCTATTGCTCCAAATTTCGGTTGGCAAAGGGCGATGCTTTCGCCGCTTTTTGTTGCCGTGGCGATAATTGCATACGTTTAAGCTGCTGGTTAAAAGGCTGGGTCAGCGCTACAGCCAGGGGTGGAGTTTTATGGAATTTTACCGAGCCAGAAAAGGTTGGAGCCATTTTCCGAGCAGTGTTTTCTGTCCGCGTCATTCGAGCACACAGACCATGCACTCGCGCGTGTGGTAATTATTTTCGACGCCCCTGCGGGTCTTAAAAGACACAGGCTCTTTGTGTAACGGTCTAGCCGCTGAAGGACCAGGTTGTGGGTCACGGATAATTAGGGGTAAGCACCACACCCCGTCAGCGCCCTCCGGTGGACGCCCTGCCTCCTCACAGCCGGACGCTCGTGGCCTAGCACCGCAGCCCCCGTCCCCCAGCGTTCAGTACAGGAGAGAGCCAGACGGGATACCACGCCTCAGGCTCCTCATTAACACATCACTGAACACACCGCTCAGTGTGCTCAGTGTTCAGCGGTGCTCGGTGTGGCGTGCTGTGGAGGCCCAGAGTCCAAGCTGGGGGTTAGAACCCGATACGAATCCTTCACAGCAGTTAGAACCTCCCGTTCCGAGCCACGTCACCAGGGTTACCGCAAAAAAACCCAAAACAAAATAAAAAAAGAAACGGCCTTCGTATCTCAACAGGCCTACAGCTGCGCTCATCTAGCAGAGAGAGAAATCCTAATATCTCCACTGCGTCCCTTAAAGCCTACATTTACAATCCAGTTTATTTCACAGTGCCCACTCACTGTTCAGTTATGGCGAGATCTTTCACAAACAAATCATTAATCTCTCCCTCTCCCCACCGCTCTGAAAACACAGCGGGGAACTTAACACGCCCCACGGCTACGGCGTATAAAAACCTCCTTTTCAAAACTAAAACAAAAATAATAATGACATAAAAAATTCAGTCACAAAAAAAGAAAACAGTCACAAATTGCACTGCCTAAAGTGTCAAGCACAGCGTCCCATGGCAAAATAAATACGGACCACAAATAAGTTACAAGTACCTGAGCGGGGACTCGTAGCACCGGACTGAGCGGCCAACCCAAGCTCAGCACAGCTCAGCCCCTCGTAGAGAAACTCCCAAAAAACGACAAAGCTCGTCCAGAGGGTTTGAGTCTCTTAGTGCAAATCAGGATCGCGTTCTTTGTGCGGGAGTTTCGGGCGTCCTGTCCAACGCGTCCTCTACTTCACGCCAGCGAAGGTGTGAGGCTTTGGCAGGATGTGGGGTTGCCTGGGTGCGGGTCTGAGAAGGACAAAGGAAGAAGAGGGTTGCAATCGCGTGTTCCTGCATGTGCAAGGCCACATTCTTGAGACAAAAGGAGGTCAAAGAAAGTGTCTGCAAGTTCAGCACATCAATGGAACTGTCTGGCTGTCTGCAGACACATCAGCGGAAGTCTACAAATGCATTTCACAACAAAACAATTTCATTGTCTTCGCTCTGGATTTCATGCAAAGTAATTTGATGATGTGTTGAATTCATGCAAAGTAAGGGCAAAATGTAGAGGTAGAAAAAAATAGAAGCATCAGACTTGGAACCACATGGTTACAGGATTTAATCCCATGTGCAGACTCCTGCTGTACAGTGCTTTGATCGAGCAGATAGTGTACAGCATCAGCGAATGCACTGCACCTATTTTCAAAGCACCTGTCAGTGCTGAAGGAGATGTGTGCTTTACGTTGGAGAACAGAATGGAATAAAAAAAGAGAAAAAAGAGAATCTGACTTCCATCGGGAAGTGGAAATTAGACTTCATCTCCCATCATCCCCACCCCCACCACCCCCCCAGACACTCACCTGGCAGGCTGTGGGACAGCAGGCATGGGCCTGGAGACCCGGGGGAGGCTGGGAATCGGGACGGACGCAGGAAAGCGGACTCCCGTGGCAGAGGGACCGTGGCTCGGGCGGGACGTTCGACACAGGGGGTCTGCGGGCAGCGGCTTCTGGGGCGGGCGGGGCTTCTCCCAGTCCTGCCAACAGACCAATAGGAGACCAGCGGTCTTAAACACTGACCAGCGCACATAAACACACCCACACTGACCAGCACACATAAACACACCCAGTCCTGCCAACAGACCAATAGGAGACCAGCGATCTTACACACTGACCAGTCCACATAAACACACCCAGTCCTGCCAACAGACCAATAGGAGACCAGCGATCTTACACACTGACCAGCACACATAAACACACCCAGTCCTACCAACATACCAATAGGAGACCAGCGGTCTTACACACTGACCCGCATACATAAGCACACCCAGTCCTGCCAACAGACCAACAGGAGGCCAGCGATCTTACACACTGCCAATCACACATAGACACACCCAGTCCTGCGAACAGACCAACAGGAGATCAGTGGTCTTGCAAGCATTTGCAGCCACCAGATGTTTTTTCTTAAAATTGTCAGTAATCTGCAAATCTTACTCATATTTAAAGTTGAAGTACATCATATAATAAATCAACTCAGTTATTTAACACACATTCTGTACAGATGTGTGCTGAGAAGTGCTTAAGAGTCAGGGGTTTTACTGCTGCTCTACCACCAGGGGGCGATGATAGTCCATCTCATTTACTGTCTTGAGCCAAGATGGCTGATTCACAGCATTGGTGAGCAAGAGCATGCGATGGAAAGTCGTCATGTGTTACTAATCCATTCCAGAGGGTGGTGGAGGGTAGGATGAGGTAATGACCAGCATCTGCTGATGCCTCTGCCACAGCTGTTCTCCATCCAGTCGGTTGGAAAGGGGAAAATCTGTCAGACTTTAACCACACGGGGGAGGGGCGCCAAAACTTCAGACACCCCCCCGCATAGAGTCGGTTACCAAATGGAACCAGGCCTTGCAGGTTCGTTCGGTCCTCTGTTCTGTGATCCTGTGAAAACAGGCAGGCTGCACCCTTTTTTCCCAGAGGCATAACTGCCCAAACCAGCCAGCCGAAGCCGTGCGTGGCCTAGAATTTACCACACCGGCGACTGCCACAACACGCAGCTCGCTGATTGGGCAGAATGATCTCCTGTTCAGAGTGGAAGATGTCATCCATATGGAAGAACTAATGCTGTGTTAGTTGCTCTAGATAACAGTGTCTGCTAAATGCCTGCAATGTAATGTAATGTAACTGTTTTGTGTGTAGTGGAGGACTCTGGGTGCTTTTGGGTGGTGCAAGAAGAGGCTAACCTGTTCCAAAATAAGCGAGCTAAAAACAAGGGGGATTTACGTGAATCAGCGCAGAAAGTATCAAACTGAGGAGATGCTAAAGTTGCTAAAGAGTGATTCCCTCTCCATTTGGTGCGCCACGTTCTGTGAGATCGCCCCTAAGAGCTGGGGTCTGCCCTACGCTAACGTGCTAACGGGCTCTCGCACGCCGATCCCTTTGGCTGAATGTAAAGAGCTAGCGGGCGGTCCTTTATGGTGCCTTGATAAATGATGCAGTGGCATGACTCCATTACGCTTCTGCAGTGTCCACAGCATAAGCCAGTTTACACTCAATGACTCTACTTCCCTTGCAGTAACACCTGTAGAAACTACTCGCAGATGCTATCCCCATTGCTTTTCTAAACACCACAACATCCCTCTGCTTCCCCATTTCCAGTAGATGAGAGTAGTTCCCTACCATTAGTATGTAAAGTAATTAGATAGAGCCTGGAGTTAGGCTTCTCCAGCCTGGGCCCCTGCAGGCTGCCTGTGCCCCTGTCATGTGTGATTAATTCGGCTCGTAAAGGCGGCCTCGCCGGCAGGGCGGTGGTTCTGATCCGGCTAACGCGGCTGAATTCGGCGGGACTGCAGGTCCGCACCCGTGGGGGTCACGGTGCGCCTCCGGCCCGAGCCAAACCGGCCCGCGCCCTTTCATCTCCAAACCCCATTTGGGCAGTAATCAGGACCATGCAGGGCCAATCACAGAGGCCGGGGCAGAGAGAGGGGGTGAGGGGGGGGGCAAACATGGCTTCTCGCTGGACGTTCCAAACCCTCTTCTCTAGAGCGGAGTGTGAGTACTACAGCACCTGGGAGCGGTTACAATGCCCCCCCCCCCACAGTTTACTTCTCCTTCATAAATAAGGAAAATCATATTCTGACAGGGTCATGTCCTCATTTCAGCCAATTCAGTAATTATAAAATAAATAAATTCATGAATTAAAAAAAAATGTTATGGGCTCTATTCAGTACATGGATTGAATTTCAATTAATTTCATGAATTGAATTGATTTGACCGAAAGTGGAATTCACCTTGATCCCATGTCCCTTAAATAAGGAAGATGCCTATAAGAATGTCTTTGTTTCCCTCTTATTATTCTCCTATATGAGTTCATTGTGAATCCAGTGTTTACACCACAGAGGGCTTAAGGTCTGACAGCTAAAGAAAAACAAAACATAGAATATAGAATCCCTTGAGCTAGCTAATTACTTCAGTAAAATGAAATAATATCTGTTCAAATAAAATGCAGTGGTCATATTTCCTGATCAGTAGCATTCACCTATATTCACACATTTTGCTAGTTAAGGGTTTTTTACGGCTTGTCTGAAAACTCTGGGAGTCGCATCCAACCTGTGATTCAAATGTGTTTTACAATTAAAGTTCATTATTCCTCGACATAACTGCATTACATGAATGATTCACTACACTTGTGAACAAACTCCAAGTCTCACTGCAGTATTTCTGTGACATCAGCTGCAATAGTTTTATTTAACCTATTAAATCAACAATTTAAAAATTAACATATTTAATGTCATCGCAAAGATTTATGGCATAGTCCACCTGGCAAAAGATAAATCTGATGCTTCCTTCAAAACTGCCAAATTAAGGCTGTGAAAGTAGGCAGAATTCCTTTGATGCTAATGAATCAGAAGTATACTGAAACGTGTGATTTTTTAAACTTCCTGTCTGAAAATGGTGCTTTTTTAAGTCAGCATTTTGGTGAAATGACAGGCATCCTGCATATTGTTCATCGAGGAGCACAATGAGAGTACTTGACTGGTACTGCAGGACGCACCTGAATCATGGAGAACACTCAAGACAGGAAATCATGAAAGGTTTTGCACTTACCTGGTCTGGCCTGTAGGGGCGCTGACGAGGCAGGCTGCAAAAAGAAGCCGCTGTCTGAGGGACGTGGCTGAGGGGAGGGAGGACCCTGTGTGGGGGTGGAGCTGGGGGCGGGGCCAGGGGGATGGGTGAGCTAATGCGGATTGGCTGGTACTGGGGAAGCCTGCACAGGCTGTGGGAGTGGAAACCGTGAGGAGGGAGAAGAGGCTCCGCCCCCTGGTGGACGGGCTGAAAACAAACATACCACAGAAGCATAAGACGCTATTTAGCACTCAACATAATATAATATAATATAATATAATATAATATAATATAATATAATATAATATAATATTGTCCATTACTGTTATTAGTGAATACAAACTGGATATGTATATGCAGTATTTAGGAAGTGCTAACCTCCCATCATACACTGAATGTAAAAAAGGAAAAATGAACAATAAATACATGGTGTATTTACATACGTACTTATGTACGTACGTACATACATACAAACATGCATACATACATTATTTTAATTTAATTAAATTTGATCCTTTGCCACATACACCTTATGATAGTTAGTCATTTGTTTCAGTGCGCTTACAAGAATACAAAAAAAACCACATATACAAAAAACAAGAAAGCACATCGAACATCAGACCCTTGATAAATGAGAAACACTATCGTACACTCGAGTACGTATAGGTCAGTTATTGGGCCTCATTCACGAAACGTGCATGATCATATTTGATCGTAAACTGTGTGTAAGAATGTTTCCACAAACAATTCAGTATTCATCTTTTTTTCTTATCTGTATTTGTTCATGGCTGTTTCCTTATGCTAATCACATGAACAGGATTGTGCATAAAATTTACAAACAGTCAGCATTTGTCATATCATACACCTGGGATACGCACAAAACCAAGGTCTGCCCAAGGTGTCACAAATCCCATATTGATCTTTCATAGAAACATTTTTAAGAACAAAAGTAAGAATAATTGAAGAAAAGTTTTGTGAATGAGGCCCATTGTGAGTAGTACAAAAGAATACAGTGTCAGGTCAGTCTAAGTTAGTTATATCTTTTACCCAGGTTCATATGATAAAGTGATTGATAAGTCCTGTGACATATTTAAGGCACAAACAAGTTCAGGGTATGTGCTGTTTCTATAAGCCTAGATGTTCTGGTTTTGGTACATCAGAGTCTCTTCCTTGAGGTGAGGGGGGAGAGGGGGGTAAGCAGGGAATTGGTGTGAGGGGGTATTTTTAGTATTTTAAGACCTGTCTGCTGTTATGGACCCCAGAGAGAGGGGAGGGGGGAGGTCAGTACCAATGTTTTTAGAGGCTGTGTGTACAATTCTGCTTGATTGATTGATTTCATGAGCGGTGGAACAACTGAACCAAACTGCTATTGAAAAAGTGAGAGAGATTCAATCGCAGCTTCGTAGAACCCAGGCGTGCACTCTCTCGAGACTCTAAACGCCCTTAGCTGCTGTAAGAAAAAAAAAAGAAGTGTTGCAGGCAACACTGTTGAATCTAAACCTCACTCATATTGACCATTAGTCACCACAGGGTTTCTTCATGCACACTATGGGACGATCCAAGGAAAATCCAGAAGAAGTTGACAAAAAGTTATTGAAATATATCAGCCTGGAAAGGGCTACAAAACCATTTTGAAGGCTCTGGGACTCCCACGAACCACAGTGAGGGCCATTATCCCCAAATGGAGAACCCTAGAAACAGCGGTGAGTCTTCAAAGGAGTGGCAGATTCCCAAATTATAGAAAGGTGTTTGGTTGCAGCTATTGCAGCTAAGGTGGTGCAACCAGTTGTTAAGTTTAAAGGGGCAATTACCTTTTCATATGGCTGATATGGGTGTTTGATAAATTCATTAATTAAATTAAATAATAATTTACAAAAATGTGTTTTGTTTTCTCAGTTCCCCTTTCCCTAATATTACGTTTTGTCTAAAGATCTGAAACCATTCTCTGTGTAATCTGAAAGCGGCAAATACTTTTTCAGTGCACTGTACATATAAATCTACAGAGCATGTCTGCACTCTACCCATAATGCACTTTGTGTCTGGAGTCATTATCAATAGAAACATATTCTATATACTAACGTTCTACAGTCAGAGCCCAGACAACCCCCTCATTCCTGCTTCCCCCTCCTATCCCTGTTCCCTGAAGCAGTCTTCCAGTCCTCCACGGACAAGGAAACACTCCCAAATCAAAGCAGGAGCTTTCCGACTGTCCCGAGCAGACGTTGCTTCTTGTGAGCGAGCCTCAGTTCACCTGAGACGGCCTCCCTGGATTAGCACCGACGTGATCAAGCGCATAACTGCCTAGCCAGGAGCACAGCTGACACAAACAGGAACACAGCTGAGACAAACAGGAGCACAGCTAACAAAACCAGGGACACAACAAACAAAACTAAAGCACACAACTGACACAAACTGACAGGCACCTCTGACATCATTCTAAACGCTTATGTAAACTGTAAATTTCCTTCAGTGTAAACAACTCTTTCTTCTCAGTTGAACCAATCAGCTGCACCCTTTAAATTCTGCCCTGCTGTTGGGCCTATCACAGGATGTGTCTAACGACATTACAGTGGGGCTCACGTTTCAAAGCTGCTGACTCTCATTTACAGTAAGGGTCCAGCCGACTTCACAAACAACGCACCCCTCATTAATATTCCCCGAGGAGAGAGCTGAGCAAAATTAATTGCTGCTTCTTTCAACGGTCGTCTCATTCAAATCAAGAGCTTAGGAATGTTTGTGCATTTCTATCAATTGTGAGTTAAGGTTCTTTGCCGCGTCTTTATTCCATACAACAGAGAGAACATCTGAAATGGCTTTGTTATACACATTAAAACTGACACAAGTAATATAACACTGTACTATGATATGGGACTTAAGAGTTCTAAAGCTATGGCAAGACGTCTCGGCCGGTCCATAGGATAGCCAACTCTGAGGACATATGCGATTGATTCTCATGGTGCAGGTGGGGGTTTGACCCCGACTGCAGCACTTTCTGGGCTACAGTCCCCTCACTATCTGTTACTCTCTGCTTCTGGCTTTCTGAACAAAACACAAACTACAAAAGGAGGACAGGCAGTCCTACTATCCTTTAAAAAAAAAAGAAAATATGTGAAGTTGACTTAAAACTATACTATCTACAATACTATACTATACTATCTAACTTTATCTATACAGAATTTTTCACGCATCTGTTTTCCACAGAAGAGAGATGACATAAGGAAAAGGCACAGGAGAGAGGAATGTTAGCAGAGCCCTTTCGCATAAACTCCTGAAACTGTGGTGTAACTGGGTCATAGCACCAGAAGCTCCTGTCTGCCTCCGCTCTCCATGGCGACAGCTCACGGCTTTTCAGCCAATCACGACTGCGGTGAAACCGTGGCGGGGAGAAGCGCACGGCCGTATCCACGGCGTCCAGCCGAGCTCTGATTGGAGAGCGATCGCAACCCGCTCTGTGTGGAGCCGGGGGGTGGGGGGGGGGGTTGGGGTGACTGCGGGTTGGCAGTCAGACCCCCCCCCGCCGCCCCCCTCCGGCCAGCTACCCCCCCCCCCCCCCAGGCTGGAGCTGGGACCCGTGGAGAGGCTGACCTTGTAAATGCTGAAGCTGTGGGGTTTGGCTGGGGGTTGGCGCAGAGGGGAGGCTCTGTAAGTAGGGTGTGGCTGATTTGGGCTGGACTGCCTGCTGGACCCCACAGTCCTGCAGAAAAGCAGGGACAAGTCCTTAACAATAACACACATTCAGAAACTCCACTTTCCCCTACCTTATTACATTTAAACACAGTGATTTTCACACATTTCACATATTCACAATGTTTGTACAGCGGGATATTTACTGAAACAGTGCAGGCTAAGTACCTTGCTTGACATAACCTGCAATCTTTAAGTTATAGACCCAGGTCCCTAACTATTTACTATTCTACTACTCACTGCTCGTCTAAATGTGAAACATTTCCCTTAAGAATTGAGGTCCATAAAATTGATGAACGTACAATATTTCATTTCATACAGTACAATGGAAACTGGCTTATTTGGGTCAGTTCCTGATTTATGACCCTTAACTGGACAATAAATACAAGAGATCAGTGATGCAAGTAATGTCCCCTCCCACCGTTCTGTACTCAGTAAATGCTGGCTTCATGAAGAAAACAAGTAACTGTACCTTAGCTTCTCGATGGTGGTCTTCTTGTTGGTGAAAAGTAGGCCAATGAGAGTCTTCCTCTTGAAGCACATGATGAGGCCAGCGGTCATTACCACCGCCATCGTCACTAGGATCGCCACCACCACACTCCTGCTGTCTGCTGATGTCACACGCACACACACACATGTATAGACACACACAGTCACACACATACAGACACACACACACACACACACACAGGCACACACACACACACACAGACAGTCAGTCAGTCTATAGAACTCCACAAGTGTTTTGATTCACTGTTCCAAATTTCTGTTCACCCATCCATGACTGTCTTTAAATGCGTACTGAAAGCTGTAGTTTAGCAGCCTGTGTCTGAGCCTGTGGTGTGGTGTGGCGTGGTGTTGGGGGGGTGGGTGGGGTGGATGAAGGCCCCGGGGTGGGCCCAGTACCTGCCAGTCTCATGGGGCCGCTGTCCACACTCCCCCCAAAACCCGAGCGGTCACAGAAAGGGGGGCTCCAGTGCGCCTCACAGTGGCAGTTCTTCTTATTGTTACAGACCTGTCAGCAGAGAGCAGAGCACAGCTCAGTTCACACTGACATGACATGACATATTCAGCAGATACTCTTATCCACAGTGACTTAACATTCTTATAGACCACGCCTAATAATAAAAACAGTAATTTTATTTTTATATTTGAAAATTTGAATCTGAATGGGAGCGTATTTGCTTTATGTAAATTAGCCAACATATTCCCGCCTCACACTTGGAGCGCTCAGGTGTGAGATGTGTGAGAGCCATTACACACCCATGTATCATCCAGATGGACATGTGTGTAAGAATCTGGTTCCTGTTATCCGGTTCCCGGTGTTGACAACCATCAGTCACACGTGCTCCACACATCCACACGCATGTGTGCAGACACACATACGCACACTCGCCGAGCACAGTCGGAAAATGAAAGGGCGCACGGAACAGACAATTCCGGAATATTCCGTTCTGGAGGGATCGCGGGATTCCTGATGAGGTAATGAAGGCCGTGTTCGGCACCGTGCCTCTGGGTGGAAAAAACGCGCCCATGTCTGAAACCGGGGGGGGGGGGGGGTCGTGTTCTACTGTGTGAAGCCGTAACTACAGCTGGGACTGGCCTCCTCCCTGGCCCCCACCGGAACACACCCCAGCCCCACTCCCTGCTCCAATGCCTGGTCTTAGTCATTCATAAAGCAGTGGAGTTGCAGCCAATCAGAACCGCCCACGCCAGCTTGCAAAGATGCACCGCTTAAGGCCACATTTCTGACATCATCCAGGCCTGGAAGATCTCAGAACACAACGGCTCTTTAATGAGAAAACCTAAAGCAGAACTAATAACATAACACACTGCAGAGCTGATGCCATGTTAGCGATGATCACATTCGCATACTGCGGGGAAATTAAGAGGTTTTTATTTTTTATACCCCGATCTCCAATTCACCACACAAAACAACAAAATAAATAAGACAACAAAAGCGACCAAACTGCACCCCCTAACCACCACACCACCCGCTGAGACATTTCAAACACCGAAGGATGATGTGGGTTTCACCGAATTGAGCTTTTGGATCCCAGTGCAACGCTGAGAGGGCCTGCTGCTCGAATGGAGGGGGATGATGACTCATCGCATGTTTTTTTAATGCGTTTCCTCACATTTTCTGCCCGGCTTGGAATGGTTGATGGCAGACAGCTGTGGACATGCTGCAATCTCCGCAGCCCATGATGTGGGAGAGAGGAGACGAGCTTGCACGCTCTTCCCAAGCGTGTGATGTCAGCAGCTGCTCTCGAGGCGGCCCGTAAGCCAAGCTCGCACTGACATGAGTCAGTGGAAGACACATCATGTACAGTTTTAGCAAGCAGACCGCGGCAACCCGGTCGACCAGTAGGGGTCGCCAGTGAGCCATGAGAAGTGCATCCTGGCTGACTGATCTTTCTCCAACCCTGGCGATGCTGCTGACAAAGTATTTCCAGCTCTGTAGTGCCCATTGTCATAGTCAGAATTCAGACCACTATCGAGAATTCAGATACCAGACCATGGGACCCATCCACACACTGGAACAGAGCAATAACAGGTACCAGACCATGGGGCCCATCCACACACTGGAACAGTGCCTTAACAGATACCAGACCATGGGGCCCATCCACACACTGGAACAGAGCAATAACAGGTACCAGACCATGGGACCCATCCACATACTGGAACAGAGCCATAACAGGTACCAGACTATGGGACCCATCCACATACTGGAACAGAGCCTTAACAGATACCAGACCATGGGGCCCATCCACACACTAAAAGTTAAGAGTCTTAGTAGAAACAAAATGATTAATGTAGATTAAAGCAGGGCTCTCGAATCCTGTCCCTGTGGGGCAACCAGGTCTGCCTCTTGTCCTCCTGGCTAGATTAGCCATTCTTAATAAACAAATTAAAGCTTTTGATTGCACCACCTCACCTGGTTTCTGAGCCCTAATTGGTCTCGAATTTGAATAAAAAACAGGAGCTTTGTAGAGCAGGCAGCGAGGCCTTTCCCCAGTGTCCCTGTAGCTGAACGTATGGCGCCTGGACTAAGAGGACTCACCCCGTGGCCGCTGCATTTCACAGAACATTCGTGCACTCCGAACACGCTGACATTCTGGCACCGCCGGTTCAGACACATCTGCAGAACGACAGAACGGAGGACAGGCGCCATTTTAAATATACACACTGTCATACCAATCAGTCAACCAACTGAAAAATCGTATTTACATTCATCCTGTGTATTAAATGAAGGATTTTCCATTGATCATTTAGAGCATGTGACTTTTAGCTAAACAAAATGAAAGAAAATAAATCAAATCAAATAAAGAAATAAGACTGTGACAACCTACAGATTCAGCAAATAGAAACATAGAAGTGTCCTTAATCAAGACTGGATAGACTTCTACATACACCAAGAATATTCCTTAACCTGTTTTAGCTTAAGATAATACTGAAAATGTTATGATGATGCAAAGGTTTTATGAAGCATTAATATGTTGGATTATAAGATTGCTTTGATCCCATAGCAGGTTCAGGTAGGTGAAGAGCTGAATGCTATTTTCACGACAGGAATTTAAACTAATTTTGAGGGTCTTAGACAGAAATCTAAAGGAGGAGACATCCAGCTCTGAATGAATTAAGTTCTAATACCCCAATAAAGGTCTGATTTATATCTGATTGACATTGTTCTCATGCCTATAGGCACCGCTCTTTTGCATATTCTTTACATTAATTTACAGGCATTTAGCTGACACTCTCATCCAAAGTGAATTAGCACAGCTGTTCCATTTTCATATAGTATCCATTTAAACGGCTGGATATATACTGAAACAATTCAGGTTAAGTACATTGCCCAAGGGTACAATGGGAGAGTCTTACCTGGGAACCAAACCCTGGAAAAAGCAAGCCCAGGTGCCTAACCACTACACTACACTGCAGCCTACAATGCAACACAATGCATTGGCAGTCAAAAAGAGAATATTAATGTAGCACGACCACTCCTTTACACTTCTCAAAGGAAAAACAGACACTTCTGGGTTTGATTGAACGGAACTCAGAAACGTAGTGCAGATGTTAGCCTTTAGGGGCAGGGCAAATTCATTCTATTGCCCAAGCACTGATTTTATAGACAGAATTTTATATAGTCAATTTAATACAGAATTGAGATCTTGAAACAACGTTGCTGTCAGCATGTTGTAAAGTTCTTGTTTAATACGCATTCCTGGTAGCGTTGTCATTTTTCAGATTTTAAACTGGTGGGATGTTTGTGCAAAACGGACACATGAGAAAAAAAAGAGCCGTCAGTCTACAGGCACATCTATTGAGAATTAAGTTTTTGGGGTCTCTGCTATTTGGGCACCATAAAACGTTCAGTTTTTAAACCTTTATTCAAAAGCGAATGACCATTTAGACCTGCCAAAGGAACTAGCTAATAAGCAGCGTTTTTCTGAAATTATGGCTCATGAAATTGCAGGGGAGTTGAATATTCTGAAGGGAATAGAAGGCCACCTCAGCTCTACGGCTCTAGAAGTGACGCCGGGCTCTGTCCGGTCCGTGTTCCGACAGAGAGCCTCACCATGCCCTGGCTGCACTTGGTGCCGGTCAGAACCAGGCCCGGGTCCGGCATGTCGTCCCCCAGGTACACGTGCGTCCCCCTGCACAGGATCCGCCCCCCTTCCTGCAGAGGGATGTTGGTTTCTATGGATACGGCGTTGGTGCCGATGACGGGTCGGTTGGCACCCCCTTGGCACTGGATTTTTCCACACTGCGCGTCTCTGACAGGGAAATAAGCACAATGCCGGTCACATGATCAACCCCCTCTCGACAGTTATTAAGCCATGGCTGTAGCATGTCATCAAACAATGCTTCAGGGTCACATTCAAACAATAACTGCAGTTATTCAGATCACAACTGCGATTTTTTCCTGTAACTGACAGCAATGTCCAAGGCCACCAGTAAGATCTGAACACTGAAATGTTTCTTAAAATCCAGGAATATTTTAAAAGCAGAATCATTCATATTTTTAAAGGCCTGTTGTATAATGAACCCGTTAGTTTGGGAGTGCCTGTCTCACTGTTTCCCCAGAAACGCTGTTGTTCTCTCTTCTTCTATTTCTCTCATCTTCCCCAAAAGAAGATGGCCGACCGTTTAGCGTGGGCAGAAGAGTTACCGTGCTGCACATTTGGCGAAGGACCCTCTGGAATCCTTTCCGCAGTTTCCGTACGGATCCCCGGCGGAGTTCACCCTCTCAAAACAGATCCCAGGGGCCGGCTTGGCTCCTGAGAGAGAGAGAGAGAGAGAGAGAGAAAGGGAGGAAGAGAGAGAGAGAGAGAGAGGAAGGGAGGAAGAGAGAGAGAGAGAGAGAGAGAGGAAGGGAGGAAGAGAGAGAGAGAGAGGAAGAGAGGGAGAGAGAGAGAGAGAGAGGAAGAGAGGGAGAGAGAGAGAGAGAGGAAGAGAGAGAGAGAGAGAGAAAGGGAGGGAGAGAGAGAGAGAGAGAGAGAGAGAGAGAGAGAGAGAGACAGGACATGAGCAAAGCTGCTGTGTCAGCTGATCCAGGATCGACCAATCGCAAGGCTGAGAGCACAATCGGCGCCAGACCCTGCTTGGATTACCTGCTTTGCCTGATTCCAGCTTTGAAAATATCCACCCGTTATATGATTAATGATTATAACAGCAGGGAATGCCAAATTGCTTCATCCCAAGCTCGGCTAAAATGACCCCATTTTTGGAAGACTTCCCGCCTTTTTGACACATTTATCCACTCATACAACACTCACTGCAGGCTCCAAGGCAACGGCTGCTTAACACAGGGGTAAATGAAAGTCTGTGTGTGTCTTTATGTTAATTTATTCTGGATTTATGTCACATTTTGCCATTTGACCCAATACAAATATAAACAAAGACCACAACATTGCCAAAGATGTGTAAATCATAATAGGGCAGAAATTGTGCTGAATTATGTTAAAGGGTTGGCAGAAGCCACACTGAAGAGACAGATGCTTTGCGGTCTGATATATCTGGGTTTAATTAAGCAGATTTAGCACCACGGGGAATGCAATCGCCCATTATTCACACAGTGACATATGCCCTCCAGTCCATCAGAGGGCGCTGCGCTCACCTTGGCCCCACAGAGTGATGCACTGCTGCTCGTGGGTCTGGCAGATGCCGTTGTAGCAGTAGCCGTCCACGCCGTGACAGGCGTGGCCGTCGTGCATGTAGACGTTGGCGGGGCAGTGGGGGTTGGTGCCGGTGCAGAATTCGGGAAGGTCGCAGGCGTTGGTGGACTCCCTGCAGGGCGTCCCGGCAGGCTTCAGCTACGGGACAAAGACAGGGCCCAAGGGTGAGCCACGGACGAGCATTACATTACATCTCATTGCATAAAACTGAAGTACAAAGCATCACATCAGTGTGTTACATTACATCTCATTACATAAAACTGAAGTACAATGCAGCACATCAGTGTGTTACATTACATCCCATTGCATAAAACTGAAGTACAATGCAGCACATCAGATTACATTACAATGCATTACATAAAACTGCATTACAAAGCATTACATCAGATTACATTACAATACATTACATCAGATTACATTGAAATACATAACATTTATGTCTGACATTTTAAGCCCTTTTATAAAAGGGAAAGAAAAGAAAGAAGCTAATTCAGCGCTAGCAGAGTTTATATGAGTCTATTTGAGTAAAACGCACTGTGTTGGAGCTGACTCGACGCAGCGCTGAAGGTGCGTTACCTGGCAGTCTGCGCAGCACTGTCCGTGTGCGCAAACGGCTCCGTCCTTCAGCGTGCAGGTGGAGGCGTTGCAGCAGGGGTTGGTGCACTCCTGAGAGGGGAACAGTGCATGGGTATTACTGCAGGTACAGCCACCTGCGTTTAGGGCCGGCGACGCCAGCGGGGAGGGAGCTGGGCTGGTGGACCTCCCATCGGCTGCTCTCAATGACTCCTGACTAATGCCTGTTCACTGTCAGTGCAGTCCACCTCCTGGAGCACACAAGGCCAGCAGGCTTTGTGTTAGTGATTCCCGAGGATCGGTTTCTAGAGTAACGGTCCACTCAGGATGCTTGTCCGTGTGTGTGTGTGTGTGTGTGTGTGTGTGCGTGTGTGTGTGATTATGTACGTGTAAGTCTGTGTGTGAGTTCATGTATGCGTATGTATGCGTGTGTGTCTGTGAGTGACTGTGTGCATGTGTGTGTGTGAGCGACAATGTGCATGTGTGCGTGCATGTGTGTGTGTGTGCATGTTTGTGTGTGTGCGTGCGTGTGTGTGTGTGTATACAGTATGTGTGTGTATGTGTACGTGTGTGTGGCCTAGCTCAGAGGGGATGTGATGTCATAGGAAGACTCTCTACAGCAGAGATATTCCCTGCCCTGTATCACAATGAGAGGAAAGAGGCAATGCTGACAGAGGGGGAGGGGGGGGGGGGCACTGAGCCTTTCCAGATCCCTTTACGGGACCTTTCCCCTGCCAAGAGCGAGGACCGGACCCTCATTAATAACCAGGCCCCCACCACCCGGCCCTCTGAGCACAGGAGGTGCTGATTGGTCAGCGTGGGACCAATTTGCCGTCGCCACGGTTGCACGGATGGTTTATACGAGTTGGCTCCCATCTCGCAGGCTGACGTCAGCTTATTGTTTTGCGATCAGAGCAACTCTTTTATCCTGGTAAAACCGGGCATCTGTACGCCCCCCCCCCCCCATCATCCCCCCACCCCCCACCTCCTCCTCAGCCCCTACAGATCTGTCCAAATCACAGTGCAGATGCCCCTTCTCTCAACAGCCATCTCAACACAGCGTGGGGACTTCCCAGCATGTTATGAATTAGCTAACCAAACATCAGTACACTCCTTTTTAAGTAATAATGTTGGAAAGCCTTTGCTTTGATAGAAAGTTCGTTTAAAAAGCAAAGAAGATTTTTTATATATTTTTCCCCTCCCGTCTCCTTTGTTATGTTTTGTGAGTACACAGAGTGTAGATTATATGTATAGCTGTTTATTTAGGTGCACCAAGCATCGCTAATCATTTGATTTAACCAATCAAATTTCAACTTTAAATCTTTTAATTTTTCCAGGTAACTTGAAAAATACAATTCCAATTGTACAGCGAAGGTAAATGACACCACTGCTATAAAGGCGTCAGACAAATTTCCCTCAAATGCTGAAATAACACAGAAGGCCAGCTAATGCAGCAAAACACAATGGTCCTCCTCATTTTTAAGCGTCATCTATGAGCTTGCATACATTTATTTAATAATTTATTAATTTATTTCTGTGACTGAAAGGAGGACTCCAAGGCCAAGGCCTATTTTCCATTGTTGCCTTCAAGGCAGATTGTCTGCTCTTCATGTAAACAGCGCTGAGGAAAAAGCGAAAGGACACTCCACACAAAGTCTGAAGAACGCGGTCACTCGTTTGAATAGCCTAATGCATCACATCTCTTGTGATGTTGTGCTCCGCCCCTTCATCTGCCTGCTTGACGCATGTCACACATCCTCCAACGGGAAGGCCTTGCATCGCTCTCGCGTCCCACAATCGGCTGCTTGTGGGCGTGTTTTCTGTTTTAAAAACCGTGTTTGCTAAATGTATGTTAATCGTATATTTCGAAAATCCACACACAGCAATAATTATTGAGTCCTCCTAAACAGAATCATGTCGAATGAGGAAATAAAATTTTAAACCAGAGACCTTTACACGTCGGATCTTTAATCTGATTGGTTTTCGCACCGTATTCCTTTCAGTCACTCCGTCGGCTTTCCTCGCATCGCCAGCTATCCCAGGATGCCTTGTAGATGCGAAGAATCGGCTCTCATTGAAATTAATGGAGGTGATTACGAATTTGCTTCTCCCTGGAGGATGTGTAGCTTCACCCTTAGTGTGTCACTGCGATGCATCTTGTGCCTAACCTGTTTACTCCCACAGCCTTGGCTGAAAACCCCTATAACAACTCGCCAGATGTTTCACACCACATCTTGCCAAGCCCTGTGTTGCCTGCTTTCCAGATGTGAGCCTTTTTTATGACATGGGAAGATCTGTATTGAGTCAAAGAAAAGCTGCACGCCCCCCCCCCCCCCTCCCCAAATCTGCCCTCATTAAATGTTAGTTTGTACCATTTTCGTGGGGGATAGCAGAAAGCTAAACTCGAGCAGCGTGCTAATCGACTATAACTGGAGCTAGGTGGATTTTGCGCCCTCTTCTGAGCGTGTGCCGCGTTCGTGGGCGGGTTTTCGTGCGAGCGCGCTCGTTTCGCGCGCGGGCTTGTACCTCCAGCTCGCCGCAGTCGCACTCCTCGCCCTCCTCCACGTAGCCGTTTCCGCACTTCTGCCCGCCGTACAGCACCTTGATTTCAGGCATGTTGAACAGGCACATGCCCACGCCCTTCTCCAGACTGGCCGCCAGGTCTTTCTTGCTGCAGCTGCTGAACACTGTCGGAAAAGGGTACCTGCGACGAGGGGAGGGTGAGAGTGAGGCTTTAGAACAGCAGGGGGCAGCAGCAAGGAGTTTTCTTACCTCACAAATGACTATCACAACTTCCTGTCAGGAATGTTGTATTGGCCAGGGAAGAACAGCAAGTTGCATTTCTCAAGATGGGGCAATCACTAAACATTATGGGGACCTAGTTGTACAGTATATTAGTATAGGGGCGGAAGGGAGGGTTGTTTGTGGGGGGGGGGGGATAAGGGGGGTAAGGAAGTGGAGAGGGATGGGAGGTTGGGAGTTGGGAGACTGCGGAGGGAAAACTATGTCCCCAGGGACTACAGCTGAAAATCAGTCTTTTCACTAAATGAAGCACATTTATAATAATTTGCACTGTTCCTGTTTAATAAACTTAATGATGCAAAACTACAAGTACCAGGCAAACACACCTGGAGAGCCAGTAGTAATATGATAAAAAATCACAATTTGAGTCGAGAGATTCAGTCAATTAAGTTGAAATGTGCAACCAATTAAACTGCCATGAAATCTCTGTCAAAGAAAAAGAGGACTGTTGAAAGACATTTGCAGCGCAAAAGCTTTGTAAATCTCTTTAGTTCAATAGCAGGGAAAGTGTTTTCCAGGAAAAAGGACGCATGCCTAAATGTGATTTGTTTGCTTTGTTTCAAACTTGAAGCTAATTTAATTCAGCTGTCTTTTGGCTGCCATGACGTTCCATGTGTGGAGAGATAGGTCTGTGTTTGTGTACACAAGTTTGTTTGTGTGTTCTGAGTGGCTGCGTGTGTGAGTGCATGTGAGTGTGTGTGTGAGTGCATATGTGTGTGAGATTGTGTGTCTATGTGCATGTGTGCATGGTTGTGTAGGATGTATTTCAGGAAGTTTCCATTATCAGAACAAAGAACAAACTGACTGCTTGCCAGTGAGAAAGATCTACTCCACCAGCCAGGTCTGTGCGCAATTTAAAGCCTCTGATTGCAGTTCCCCGTACAAGCACTGTGGCTAGCTCTCAGACGTGAGCCGGAGCATGTCTTCCAGGATGAGCGTATGTGAGGACATCCCGCTCTCCGTACGGCCAATGAGCCGAGCAGATGAGCTACCCGCCTCTCTCACACGCATCGCTCGCTCCGCTAGCAAACGGCGCAACCGGGCGAGAGTCAAGACAACAGCAGGGCGAGTCAGACTCGAGAGAGAGAGAGAGAGAGAGAGAGGGAGAGACAGACTCGAGAGAGAGAGAGAGAGAGAGGGAGAGAGAGAGTCAGACTCGAGAGAGAGAGAGAGAGAGAGGGAGAGAGAGGGAGAGACAGACTCGAGAGAGAGAGAGAGAGAGAGAGAGAGGGAGAGAGAGAGTCAGACTCGAGAGAGAGAGAGAGAGAGAGAGGGAGAGACAGACTCGAGAGAGAGAGAGAGAGAGAGAGAGGGAGAGACAGACTCGAGAGAGAGAGAGAGAGAGGGAGAGACAGACTCGAGAGAGAGAGAGAGAGAGAGAGAGAGAGAGAGGGAGAGACAGTCGCGTGTGGGAATCTCTCCTCGGCCTCCGGCGGATTTTCACGGTCCGTTGGCGTCCAATGAGCTTCACCGCCGTGTCCAGTTGAGTGAAATAAACAAACAGGGAAAGGAGCGGGGAGCGGATTTGTTTAGTCTGCGCGCGGGAGGCCCGAGTGTTTCCTCGTGCACCGCTACGCCTTCCACCTCTGAGGAGATGAGAGGATCTGGGCTTCTGTGGGCAGTACGCCTGGGCCGGGTGAGGCGGAGATATGGATAGCGTGTGTGTGTGTGTGTGTGTGTGTGTGTGTGTGTGAGAGCATGTGTGTAGGCATGTGTGTGTGTGTCTGTGTGTGCACATTTACATGTGTGTGTGTGCATGTGCGTTTACATGTGTGTTGAGAGGCGCTCCCTGTCAGAAACCAGCTGACATGCTTCCCCCGTCCCTTCAGTGGGGTACCACAGCACTCCAAAAATCTTATTTTGTGGTTCTCTGGAGTGCACCAGTGTCTGCTGCACAGCCTCTCTGTCAGATCACTGAAGAACGTTTGTGTGTGTGAGTGTGAGATAATGGCCACAGGGAAGTGAATTACACCATCACCTCGTCTGCTATTCTTTCACTTGCCTTTTCTCCCATTGTGTAAATCTTTAAAAAAAAAATTATTTTCTATGTCTGGTCCCACCGGATTTGGAATGTCCAATTTTTCAACTATGTACAGGTGTGGTCATATATGCACCCTGCTAGGGAGAGTGAAGACAACTCGCGGTCCTCTAAATCATGTGATTCCAGCCTGCAGCTTCACCCTGCAGCCACAAGCTGTGCATGCGCAGAGCAGGGGAAGAGGAGACCCAATCATATGCATGTGCACAGTGGCCCAATCACACACACAGGCAGGATCCCTCCCATACATCCCCTGGGTGACACAAAGCCACCTGTGCACCATGCCTGCAGGGCTACCGGCCACAGTCAGCACTGTTTAAGTCTGCTCTTACGCACTTTTTATTCCTTCAGCAGCATTAAACCCACAAGCACCTATAACATTAAATAGGAAGCCATTTTGGCTCACTTTCCTAAAGCTGACAGCACGCTGGCTATGCCAGATAAAGCACTAAATAAGTCAGACTCAACACGTTGCACAATGGTCTCATTCCTGGCTTCCATTTCTTTTACACTCAATCCTTGCCTAGTGAGGCCATTGCTGTGGACTCCAGCTGTCCCAGTCACCACCCCACCACCCCTACCTTAAAAACCCAAATGTCATTCTGAGAAAAGTTTCATTACATATAACAGAACCCTTGGGGAGCGGCTAGCGGTGTGGGGTAGGATGGGGCGGGACGGGACTGCGGGGGGAGTTCTGGAAACAGACCCAGTGCAGATCACGCAAAGGTCACACCCCTAGAGCTGCAGTGTCACAGCAAGACAACATCTGCGCAGCCTGAAAACGTCCGCACAGTTTACAAACATCTGCACAGCCTGCAAACATCGGCAGTTTACAAACATCTGCACAGTCTAAGAGCATCTGCACAGCTTGCAAACATCTGCACAGTCTGCAAACATCGGCAGTTTACAATCATCTGGACAGTCTACAAACATCTGCACAGCTTGCAAACATCTGCACAGTCTGCAAACATCTGTGCAGCTTGCAAGCATCAGCGTGGTCTACAAACATCGGCACAGTCTGCAAACATCTGCACAGCCTGCAAACATCTATACAGCTTGCAAACATCTATGCAATCTACAAACATCTGCACAGCCTGCATTGAAACTAGGAACCTGCTCCATTTGTAATCTGTGTTGCTCACACACACCACCCTCCCCAATTTAACCTCTGACCTTTTCATTTTCAGGGGAAGTAATGCTTTAGAAAGACATGCATGGCTTTACTATTACACCACAAAGTACATCTGAACTTTCCCTCAACGTAATGTAGACATAAAGTGATGTGGGCACTTTTTATAATATGGAGGGGGCTGGGGGGGGGGGGGGGGGGGTTGGTTTGAAGAGCTGAAACAGCTGTACACCCCTGGGGGTACATGCTATCCCTGGAAAAGGTCATGACAATTTGGGGTACACACTACATGAAGAGGCATGCCATTATAGGTTTTAAAGCTGGGAACAACCAGAGGAGCCAATAGTTGAGTAACCTTCTATTTCAATTCTCAAGAATCTGCAGTACTTTTTTTCCCAAATACACCTGACCCATTTCTGTCTGCATTGATAATGGAGGTGCACAATAAGAACATTCCGGATGATAACTTCCTCAAAAGCTTTTTGGGGGCTTTCTGGGAAATCTTTTTTTCAGGACCTGGAGTGAGGAGCCCCACAATAACGCAGCTTTCATTCTGATCAAGACTGTACTTAACTCCACGCGTCCAAAGACACCCCATCCTCAGAACTCCAACTGTTCAACCAGGCCAGTTCTATCAAAGATACTGTACCAACAGAAACCAAGACAATTAACTCAATTCTGCACGCTCACTGTCCTCTCCATGTGTCGTGTATGAACAATTGCATACAGACTACCTTAGATGAGCAAACACTTCATTAGGAACCAGAGCTCCTTAGCTCAAACGGAATACATTTCTTCCACGATCTCCCTAACTGAAAAACAGTCTCTCGTTTACGCACCAGGCCCTTGAGTGCGTTTTGTACAGAAACGCCTTTATTTTGACGTAGAATGTGGATTCTGAACGCCCCGTGACTGTTGTTGCAGCTGTCCTCTGCGACACTTCAGTTACAGGAAATTAGAGAGAATACTGCCCTCTTTGTGTGATGATATTAGTCTAAATCGCACCACATGCTCACTTCCCCCACAGCAATTTAATAAGGGTTTTGAGGGGTTCGTATATTAATAATTTCTTATTTATGACACACAGCATTATCCAAAGCCGCCAGCAGCAAAACTGATTGCTTAAAACAAAAAACACGATAGAGCCTGTATCACTGGCTTATTGTTTCAGTATAATAAAATTTAAAAAATAAATTACTTCAAACTAATTTCCTCATATTTCTTTTGGTGACTTGATAAATATTTATTTTGTTTTACAACCGTTTTAATAGAAAAATCCAGTATTTGAGATACAGTACAGTTGGAAATTGGGTGATGGTTTGGGTTAGGAAAACAGTAAGCACTACGGTTCAGGCAAGTTTGGGTTATGTTCAGTACTGGTTTACACACTTGGGTTGTGTTCAAGACTGGTTTACACACTTGGGTTGTGTTCAGGACTGGTTTACACACTTGCTGATCTGGAAATATTTTCAGTCAGATCTGGCAGAATTGCTCATGTAAGTTCGGTGGACGCACTTATGTTCTCTTTCAATCTAAGTAAATCTGAATAGCAGCATCTGCTAAATTAAACAAGATTGTTACTAACCACACAGTGGCTTAATGTAAAATACAAACATACAGTAGTTTAATACCAAGCAATTACAGCAACTATAACCCCAAATTAATGAAGCGAAGCAGTCTTATTATTGATAAGAAACAAACATATCTCTGGCCAATAGAAACACATAATATTTACTTCCTGCTTCAGTGACTCTGCTTATTTCCAAAATGTTTATCTGCACGGTTGAGCCCACAGGAAATCACTAAGGGCTCATCCGTTATTATAGCTTAATAAGATAACGAGCGCCACTGATCGCTTTCTTCCCTCTTCTGCAAGCTTGACCGTTTCAGTTTCGTATAATCTCCCAGAACTGCTAAGCAATCCAGAGTGCACAGTGATAACCAGAGCCAATAAGGCTAAAAGCAGCGAGAGTGAATTAAACGATACAACCCAACACGCTGTCCAGTGCTTAGGAGCATGGGGCACAAACGACGCAGAGAGTCAGTCCATCGATTGGTGTGCTGGGATGTAACCAAATCAAGCAGACATTCGCAGTAATTTAATAATGCTACGGCGGGCTAAACTTGAATGGCCTTTGCCCTATGTCGGGATGTGGCTAATGCGATTAGCACGAGTCGTCTCCCTCCGGCTGACGTCCCGTTTTGGGCTCAAGCCTCAGTCTGAATCAAGATCTGGGGCAGGGGCTCCGTGGGCTGGTGGCCTTTTGCGGAAGTCAGACAGGATTATGGTCAGGAAGACACGGCGGAGCATGGCTGCTCTGCAGATCTCAGCTGGGACAGGAGGGCAGCAAGACAGGAGGACAGCGGGACAGGAGGGCAGCGGGACTGGAGGACAGCGGGACAGGAGGGCAGCGGGACAGGAGGACAGCGGGACAGGAGGGCAGCGGGACAGGAGGGCAGCAAGACAGGAGGACAGCGGGGACAGGAGGACAGCTGGGACAGGAGGACAGCGGGACAGGTGGGCAGCGGGACAGGAAGGCAGCTGGACAGTAGGGCAGCTGGGACCGGAGGGCAGCAGGACAGGAGGGCAGCGGGACAGGAGGGCAGCTGGGACAGGAGGGCAGCAGGACAGGAGGGCAGTGAGGACAGGAGGGCAGCAGGACAGGAGGGCAGCTGGGACAGGAGGGCAGCGGGACAGGAAGGCAGCTGGACAGTAGGGCAGCTGGGACCGGAGGGCAGCTGGGACAGGAGGGCAGCTGGGACAGGAGGGCAGCAGGACAGGAGGGCAGTGAGGAGAGGAGGGCAGAGGGGACAGGAGGGCAGCTGGGACAGGAGGGCAGCAAGGACGAGCATGTGTGGGCGGGGCTCCGGGTGTAAGAGCTGCACCAGCTCGCTCATTTCCCACCGTCTGCACCACACACAAAACAAGCTGAGCTCACAGGAAGCTCCTACGTCTTTACACAGATCTGTGACTGGCTATCCATCCTGCCACTTCCACACACACACACACATGCAAACACACACACACGCACACGCACACGCGCACACACACACACAATAACAGGCACACACACACTCACACATACACACACACACACACGCGCGCATGCATGCACATACGCATGCATACATCACCACATACACACACACACACACACCTGGAGGCCCATCTCTGCACAAATTTCTCCTGGTGCCGTCAATGACAATCCGGTCATCCAGCCCGAGGTTGGACAGGGTGCCCTGTCCATCTGAGCCACACACCAAAAAAAGGAGAGGAGGGGAGGGGAGGGGAGGGGGGGAGAAGAAAGGAGAGGAGAGGAGAGGGGAGGGGAAGGGACAGACACCAGGCCAGGGCGCCAGACGAGAGCCCCTCATAACCTCTCAGCCCCCGCAGCCGCAGGGGGAAGAGCGAAAATGTGACGAGCTCTAAGGACCACAAGTCCACCGTCCAATCGAGCTCCCCCGAGACGGAGAAAATAAAGCGTTTTATGGAAGGGCGAGGCGGAGCGCGAGGGTGGTGCTAATAGCTGGCTCGGCCCGACAGAGGGCTCTTCACCGTGCTGCTCCGCGCGTCTCTGTGACTCTTCACCCGTGATAAACTGAAGAAGACAGCCGACCCGGGGGAGCCGGGCGCTCAGAGATCTCAGGAACGCTGTGTGTAATTCCTCTTCCCTCAGCTAACCTAATAACGCTGTCATACAATGCACTTTAATTTAATAACAAGCAGCGCCGATGATTACTGGAGAGAGCTAGCGTTTGTTAGCTGAAGCCTGGTGAAACTCTCTCCGGGGGTTCTTCAGATTGAAAATTCCAAAAACCAATGAATAGATAAATAAATAAATATAATGGCATCCAAATGTATTCTGAGAAAGGACTAACTCCACAGGAAATGGAAATGAACTGTACAACAAACAACGCTTTGCGGCTTTTCTTATCGTAACCGCCTACGGTTAACAATCCCACTGCTTTCATTCAGTGAGGTATTTAAATAACAGGATTAAAATAAGATATTCAATATACACGCATATTTTTTGCTAGTTTTGTCATGAAATTAATTTGCAGTTATACAAAACGGCATACGTGACAGACGCCTTATTGGGGAAGGTGTTACACTTCAGTTAAGTTTGTTTCCGGCTGCAGAGAGAAGCTTACAAATCGAACAGGCTAATAATGACATCATTCTAACTGCCAACAGTTCCCATTGGGTGCAGATTCTATAGCCAGTACAAGGACATGTTACTTTCCTGTTCCTGTTTTCAGTGATCCACGCCGTATCCATGTGAACAGACACACTGGAGCGTTATCCAGGACGGCCTGAAAACCCATTTCAGTTCGCTCGCCGCTTGTCCCCTCGTGGTTCTATACGCGCATAATTAAGAACAGCGTCACCGCGGTACCACTGAACCCGGTCCAGCCAAAATCTCAGCTGGGTCCAGTAAAAACACCAGCCCGCCGCCCCCCCAAAGCTGCCAGAAGACTGGTGCTGAAAACCCGAGCCATCTGCGAAGGCTTGCTCGAACCCCATTCCCCGCCCCACACCAGCCCCCTGGGCTAACCAGGCTGGGGTTGCACTCGGATCCAAAAACCAGCACGGGACGGCTGGATACACTTACAAATTACTGCGTTTATTTTCATTAAAAAAATAAATATATAAATAAAAAACAGCTGGTGAACTCATCCTAAATGAGCATTGATCCTGCACGTGCATTCATCACCAGATGAAAGCAACAGCTTTTCGGACAAGGGGTTAAATGACGTTATTCGGTGGTGAGTGTTGCCTGGTTGGCATTTTCGGGGCATTGCGCGGTTCTCTGGTTTATCCTCAGGTGACCTTGGGATCATGTGACCCGCAAAACAATGAAATTCCCTTCCTTGTCACCCCCACCAATAAAAGTGCCATCCCAGGGCTTTAAAGCAATCTTTTGCAAAAGCACACGGAACAACAATTTAATAAGGAATTGCGTGTGTACAAATGTAAGCATTTGATAGCGATCAAACCGTTTGAGTATAATGTGCAATTAAACTTTAGCAAGGCCCAATTAGCGCAAGGTTAACGATTCTTTAGGATATCGCAAATGTAGTGCAGTTAGCGGGGGAGATTTAGACATCATTTGCAAGCCATTACATTATGAGGCTTGTTCAGGACTAATGAAGCAGCTACGAATGATTTCCTGGACTGCGTAAATCCCACATCTTAGCCCAGCCAGCATTAGCAGCGCTGTAGCAGGGGCCTGTGACTGAAATAATGCCTTTGGCAGAAGGCCTTCTCCCAAACGCACTGGTTTAATCCGGAGTAGCGCCTCATCTCTGTGGTGTCGTTTATAATCCGACGCACATTCAACAAGACAAATGTTAGCTTCTTTTTGCTAGCCTCTGCAGAAACAATTCAAATGTGGTTTTTTTTTGCCGCAAATGTTCACTGACATTTACCAACATTCTGAAAAGGCAGTGCTCACTAAAAACCATCACCAGAGAGGGAAGAATGAAGTCCACAGTCATTCGGCTGAAAAAGGTAATATTTTTTTTTACATTAAAAAAACAATAGACAGGTAATTTGCGGGGAAAATTGCTCTCTTCATGAATCCATACCCCTGCCGAGAAAAACAGAACCATTACTGTAACCGTTAGAAGAGGGCACAGTTTGCTGTGATCATTGTCCTTGCTGAAAAAAGGACTGGTCTCACCCGCCAACGTTACTTTGGGACACACCTCAACCTATCGTCTTGAAGGGCACAACGCCAGAACGATAACATGGCTGACCGTTAAATTTCAGAAGTGACAGTCAACTTCAAAGGCTGACCTTTAGAGTGCAATATTTCAGAGAATGGCATTTGAGGTGTACGTGGGTAATTTTGACAGCTCCGGCCGCGGGACTCACCCGGTGGACGGGGTCATTATGCACCCCCCTCTGTCCACCGTCATCCTGCACCCACAGCCCCTCTCCGGGGTGTCGTGGTTCATCCCGAAGTTGTGCCCCAGCTCGTGGGCCAGGGTCACCGCCGCCCCCAACGGGTTGTCAGAGTGGTCCTGAGGAGGGAGGGGGGAGAGAGGGAGGAGAGAGAGGAGGGAGGATGAAGGGGGGAGCGAGAGGAGGGGGGAAGGGGGAGAGAGGGAGGAGGAGGGAGAGAGGGAGGAGGGGGGAGGGAGGATGAAGGGGGAGAGAGAGGAGGGAGGAAGAGGGAGGAGGGGGGGAGGAGGGAGGGGGGGGAGGGGGACAGTGGGAGGTGGCAGGGAGGGGATGAGGGAGGAGAGAGAGGAGGGAGAGAGGGAGGAGGAGGGAGGGAGGGCGGGAGAAAGAGAGAGGAGGGAGGAAGAGGGAGAGAGGGAGGAGGGGGGAGGAGGGAGAGAGGGAGGAGGGAGGAGGAGGGAGAGAGGGAGGAGGGGGGAGGGGGACAGTGGGAGGTGGCAGGGAGGGGATGAGGGAGGAGAAAGAGGAGGGAGGGAGGACGGGGGAGGGAGGATGAAGGGGGGAGAGAGAGGAGGGAGGGGGGAGAGAGAGTCCTGTTATTATTTTACTTCAGCTTAACCAGGGAAGTCAGCTGAGGGCGGAGCTCTCAGTGATGGCTCGGGGAACGTGATTGGATGTAAGGGATGCACCGCTCAGTAGGAGCAGCTGTTTGGAGGAAATCCTCTCTGATGCTCGTACAGTGAGCAGGAAGAGGAGGAAAAATCAATGGCAGCCATCACATGCTCTGTTTCGCATTTGCATAATTTAGTGTGTTTACAGTAATGGCAGTCTCACTGAAGCTAAGTACATGCTTCATATGTAAATGATTCATATTTGTTACAGATAAATGATGAAGTGCAACCCACTATCATAGCAAACAAACTCTATTATTATTATTATTATTATTATTGTTATTATTATTATTATTATGCAGCATTTAATGGTATTTATAATGTTAAAGATTGATATGTTTATACACAGTCATTTTGCATAAGAACAAAAGACATAATTTTATCAACTGTCCACAGAATGGATCACAAACTGAAATCTTGGAGAGCTCAATTCAGTGTCTGCTGGTGTTTCAGAAATTAAGTGCTAAATTGAAATTTAATTGAAAGGAAAACACCAAGACCTGAAGACACTGGAGTTAGACCTGCAGCCAACCAGGAGTGGAGGTTGAGACCGTTGGTCTGGAGCGTATCCAGCACTAACATAATACACGACCTGGAAAGCTACTCCGTGCAACACAACTGCCTGTGTAAACAAATACTTTGTGACATCACTGCAAAACGCACATTTATCTCCCTAACATGTCATCTTTAACCTGCTCGCCGTGGCATCATGGGAAATGTCAGCACGCTCACGCCCGCGGCAGCCTCAGTCTCGCCTCATGCAGGCAGATGCTGCGCGACAGTAAAAGCTGATTAATAATGGAGGTCTGCTCTCGGAGGAGCCGAAACCCACTGACCTTCAAAGAAAGGAAGTGAGAGAGAGCTAAACGTGAACAGCCGCGCCCGTTTCCTGTAAAGGTGAGCGAGAAGCGCACGCACCAATCCCCTGCGACCCTGCGCATAAGTCCCACACAGGTTACGCAGGCCGGATGGAGGGTGGGTTTGGGTGAGGTGAGTGGCTGCTTGTGGTCGTTTGACAACTGAGAGGAGGGCCCTTAGTTAGTCAGCACCCCCCCCTTTCAATAAGAGGGGGAGCTTCAGGGGTCTTTAAACCGGGAGAGAACTCAGAGTGAGTCTCGTGGCACCGCAGGTTCGACCTTCATGCAGAAGAACTCCCGTGTCTCTTTTTAATTTCTTTTTGAGACACCCAGTATTTTTTTTTTCACCCAGTAGTTTTGCCCAGTATTAAAGCACAAGCTATTTCCTGTCATCTCTGATGTCACAGAGTTTGGGAGTTTAAGTTACACAATCGCTTAGTTACTAGAAGGCAACTACAAAGAGTAGTCAGTGTTCGGAAAGCAGACAACGTACTTGTGTCTGTGAGAATCCAGCCCTGCTGAACAGATTATGAGATGCCAGTGTCTTTACAACAGCGTGGAACTCAAAAATGCTCACATTGTTTCAAATACAGTTTCACATTACGTCAAAACAACACCGATTGAAAAGTTTCCCTAAGTCTTCCCAGACCTTGCAACTTTGACCCCAACAGAGAATTTGTATTAAAATTCAGCTATTTATATGCACACCCGTGAAATTCTAACTACACTCTAATTACTTCCAGAACCTCAAAATTAGGAAGTGTTCCTTTTTGGGACCCGTTCATATGAACCTTAACCCAGGTAACCAGGAACTTTAATCACATGGCCAAGCTTAGCAACATGAGTGAGGACCATAGACATATGGAGACAAGAGGCAATCTCAGGCAAAGGAAAGAGCACTGTGGTATAACGGCTAGGGAACTACACTTTCAACCCAGAGGTTGCAGGGTTGATTCCCAGACGGGGCACTGCCAGTCATTCCCTTGAGCAAAGGCGCTAACCCTGAATTGCTTCAGACAATATCCAGCTGTATTAAAAGGGGTGCACGCAAAATGTAAGCTGTTAAAGTCACTCTGGATAATATAGTGAGGGTATAAAATTAAAGCCGCAAGAATTTGACCTTGTTCTAATGATTAACTCTGGGCTGCAGTAGCTCCAGGAAAAGTGCTTTGTTTCTGTATGGCTTCGGTTAATATGCCTCCCCCTCCCACTGGCTGTTTATCATCCCTCATAGAAACATAAACGCTGCGTCTCGTGTAATTCTGGGCGCCGTGATTTATTTCTATGGTTGGGCAGCTTGCTGGATAACTGCTTGCCCTGCTGTGGCATTTCTAACCTTGAATGAGCTCTCTGTCGCGGAGCTCCTGATGGTAATAAGTGCCACTTCCTTCCACGCTGCCCTGAGCCTTTTTTTATTCTCCCAGTAAAGTTTGGAATGGGCCGGGAGTCTGGCTGAGAATGGAGAGAGCAGTGCGCTCTGAATGTTCTCATGTAGCGCTGAGTATGTCGAACAGGAGCAGCTGAGTTTGGATCGGAACCGAGTCATTAGGGGTCAGGCTACAGACGGCACAAACATTGCTACTCTTCTTGGGCAGTGGCATCATTTTGTTTTTCCCCCATTTTTTCAGATTCATACTGGTTTTACCCCTCTGTACTATCTCTGGAGTAACCTGACCCCTTACTGAGGGAAGTGGCTTTAAGGGCGATCATGTGACGCGTGTCGAGTTCTCTCATAGGTGCATCACTCACCATGACGATGCCCCCGGATTGCTCCACCGTGCACATGCTCATTATGGGCGCCATGCCGATGGTGGTGCCCTGGAAGTACACTCCGCTGTGGAGACAGGAGGTCACCAGGGGGGTTAGAGAGAGCCCCCCAGACTCCCAAAAAACACTGCGTGAGCGTATGTTTGTGTGAGCGTGCATATGCGTGTGAATGTGGGTGTGCATGTGGCTGCATGTGCACATTTGCATGTGCACGTGTTAATATATAATACAGTTAGAGACCACCCTTTCATTTATTTACTTTCCAGTACAGCCATCAAGTACACTGTGACCAAAAATATCTGGACAGCCCTTAGTCTGGGGCTGTTTATCGCAGCAATGGGTAGCTTCTATTCTTTTTCGGAGACTTTCTTTCAGTATTTAAAAGAAATCTGCAGGGATATTTTTCCATGTTTCTTGAAAGAAGTCCAAAGTTCAGTCTAAGAAGGTTGCATTTTCTGCTTCACTTAGCCCAAGTAATCACAAACACTTTCAGTGATGTTGAGGGTTGGACTCTGGAGTGGCCAGTCCATAGTTCTGGCAACACCAGCAGCTTCATCTTCTTACCAGTGTGCTTGGGGTCATAATCTTGCGGTAGAATGAATGTGCTACTAATCAAACACTGTCCAGGGGGTATTGCATGACATGTTAAGATTTATTTGTTTTTATCATTCATGATTCCTTCAATCAAAACCAAACTCCAGATGTTTTTATACAACCCCAAACTTGCTCTGATCTGCCTCCAGGCTTGACTGATGGCTGTAGATATTGTCCCAAGAGTCTTTCATTGCTTTGACGGCATACATGCTGCTTGCTCTTACTTCGAAAAAATAAAAAATTTAGACTCATCAGTCTATAAATCATGAATACTGATACTCTACATCTCAGGTGTCCATTTTTTGGGTAATACTGTAAATTTTTGTTTATTTCCTTTTCTCAGTAGTGCCTTTTTGACACATTCTTTCAGACACATAGCACTGAGTTGTCTTCTCACAGTAGAAGGATTGACAGAAACACTTACGGATTTCTTCTGATATGAAGCAAGTGTGCAGCTTGATTTTCTACTATCTCTCACAGATAAAATCTTTTAATACCAGTCTTTGTGATAGTGATAGTTTTGACGGTCTACAAGTTCTTGCACGATTGTTAGGAGTCCCACTTTCTGTATCTCGCTATAATCTTTTGAACTCCAGTTTTGGAACCTCTCATTTTTTCACTTACTTTCACCTTCCTTATGTAGTTGAATTATCTTAAATCTAACCTCATCAAAAATACAGTATCTTCTTTAACCATTTCAGATGCACACAACAAAGAAATCTGCAAGGCAGCTGAAGTATGTTTGTGTAGTTTGTGTGAGTATGTGCGCATGTGTGTTTGTATGCGTGCGTATGTCTGTGTGAGTGTGTATATCGGTGTGCATCTGTGTGAGTGTGTGTATATATCGGTGTGTGTCTGTGTGAGTGTGTGTATATCGGTGTGTGCCTGTGTGAGTGTGTGTGTATATTGGTGTGTGTGTGGGTGTGTGTGTGTGTATGTGTGTTTACATTTGTGAATGTGCGTGCGTGTCTGTATGTGTATGTGTGTGCATGTTTATCAGATCTGGCTTCCCCTACCTGATGAGCTGGGCGTTGTCGTGGGGCCTCTGAGGCAGCAGTTTGAGTTTCCTCCAGTCCAGGAACTCGTGCAGGGTGGTGAAAGGGTCCTGGGTGATGGAGCACTTATCCCCGTCGCTCCACACCTCCAGCCCCACCAGAGCCACACGGATATTCAGCGCTCTGTAGAACTGGGAGAGATGGGGGGAGTGGTCTCAGGCTCCATCCAACAAATGGGCTCCTCATACATTCAATGGGCTTGCACTCACGAGGCCTACTGCATCTATACTGTCCATCAGCCCAGTTCACTCCAAACTAAGACTGCTGGTGTTCACTGGGTCATGCCAGGGAGTATGGTGAGTTAAGAACTATGCAACTATTTTGCATGCACCACATAACCATTCATAAATGTTTATCAATAACCACAGGTATTCATAGGGCACGTGAAGTCACTAATGATGCAGCGAGTGACATCACAATGACATACCAACTGACACACCACTAGGGTTGGGTATCGTTCGGAATTTGTCGATTCTGATTCCAATTCTGCTTATCCTGGTTCCGATTTGATAAGAAGGGGTGATACTGTCATCATCATTGTCCATCTCAGCATATAAAAGTTGGATGTACGCTGTTTTGTTCATTGTTATATGTTAACCGAGTGTTGCGGCGTGTTACGACTAGGTTTGAGGACATAATGGAAATTAGAAACTCACATTTCTTAAAAAATGACAAATGGTTCTTGGAAATTTGGAATTCCAATTCAGAACCGGTTCTCGATACCCAACCATGCACACCGCATGCCTATAGGCATTTACTGACATAAGACTTGATATGAATGTCTATGTAGCGCTTATGAAGGCATTACGTAGGACTGCTGCATCGTACGCTCGCTCTTACCTTGTCCACGTAGTTGGCGATCTCGGCCAGTCTCTGCTTCACCTTCTCCAGATCTTTCCCTTGTTTCTGAAACTGGTCATTGACACAAGCTCAGCATCAGGGGGAAGGGAAACTCTCCAGAGTGCTTTAAACATAAGGCTTTGACATTGAGTAAATCCCTCATCCACAAACAGAAATGCCATCCGTTTAAATAACTGGTAGCAGAGTCTTTTAGGTACTCAACTGGTAGCAGAGTCTTTTAGGTACTCGACAGATGATACTGATGTGTCCAATTCTGACAAAGACACTGTAGTTGACTTGACAGGTTGTTACACTGTTTGCCATCTGGAAAGGCAGGCTAATTGCATTTGTACGCTGACTGACAGGCGATTAATGACAATGACAACACTGAAAGAGAGGCTGAAAGCCAACAATAGGAACAGACTAATCTTGATTTATTCACCTGATTAAATGTGAGAACACTACAAACACTTTAATCTGGTCAGTCATATGTTATCAGTGACATCATTAGAGAGCATCAGGCACTGTGTCATGGGGAAAATAAGCCAAGGGATGGGGGTTGGTTCGGTGTTTTTATGTTTGTGCAATGAAACAAATCTTATTTGATATGGACAAATATGAGGTATAGTCACAGACTGGTTTCCTTAAGCCTCATCTCTTTTTAAACACCATGTTCTCTTCAATTTAGTGAACACATTGTGTTCATTTTCTTGACGTCATACTGAAAACCTGGTTCCTTTAGCCTCTTATTCTCTTTTTTGTTTTCTGCATAATTTTTCTCCCTTGTAAATAAAATCAATGGTGCTCTAATCAACTGGCTTTCATTGCTTTGTTTCCGGCATACAACAAGAGGAAACATGTTTACGATGGCAATCTGTAGTGCTTATGAATCTCTTTCCCCAAAAAGCATGATGTTTACCAGTCCACAGCTGTCCAGAGACTATCAACCTCTGACCACAGCTGATGGCCAGAGATCTGAGTGACACTTCCTTTCGGTGGGTCTGATGGTGAATCCCAGCTTCCTGTAAGGCTAGTCTCCGCCCCTAAAGTTGCTCACTGACCGAGCTCTTAGACGGAAGAGCGTTTCCGCCATTCGGCCACACACGTCCTGTTCCTCCCGCGGGCCCTGGCTTGGTCATGGTGTTTGGCCAGGAGATAATGTTCCTAACGCAGGGTGTGGGTGTGGTTGGGGGGAGCACACAGTGAAAGGGACCTGGGTGTGCACTTACCTCCCTGTTGTCAGCCACGATGATCAGCTCCACGTACTTGGTGGTCTTTTGGGCCTGCCTTTTGTGCTGTTAAAAGCGTGAGGGAGGGAGGGCGGGAGAAAGAGAGAGAGAGTGTGAGAGAAAGAGAGAGAGAGGGAGAGAGAGCGCACGTCACTTTCATTTGTCTTATTGACTCTCCGAAAAGGCCAACCTAAATATAAAAGCGCACCATATTCTCAGGGGGGCTCTTCAGAGGTCTCCTCTGTCCAATAAAGAGCACTGCAGCACTAAAACAAACCACTTTACGATAAACTGTCCTTCCGGTGCACAAATGTTTTTTCGTATTATTTATGGACACACCACTACGATACTACGGCAATTTTTTCAAAAGATGCCCCTCGCGTTTTGCTACAGGTCATTGATATTTTTGCGTTCCACTGAAAAATGACATTGCATGTGAAAATGAGCTTCACTACACAAAGGTCATATCTATCCTTCACAGATCCACACGTTTCCCCGAAATGTCAACTCTTCTCTTGCAAAATGTATCTTCTTTTAAAAATGTGCCCCGGTGTCTCCTGAGCTTAATGTATAAGCGGGTATGAACTGACACGGGGAGGAAGTTTTTCAGTTTGCAAGGCGAGCATTCTTTATTCCAGCATCAGGCAGACAGGAAATGCATGCTGATTGGTGGATGATTTTCTGGCCCATCGTTGCTACATGTCACTGTGATCTGGTCCCATGGCATAGCGAGCCAAATACAGGTCCTGTGCCCTCGCGCACTGTTTGATCCAGTTGGCTCCCCTCAAGGGCTCATCTATGCTCTTCAAGTGTAATGAAGGCTCTGATTGGTCCGACAGCCCGTTTTTGGGTTCGAGAGACCGTGCGACTAAAGTCCACCAGGGCCCTGCCCAGCCATCCTTTCAGAGCACTGCCAACAAGTGTCCTTTGGCATGTTCTAGAGGTGATGTGATGTTATTACCTTTTTTAAATACATAGTTTAATACTTGCATTACACAAGGGATTTGAACATTTGACCTGTTAGCCTGGCTTCCTATCCATTACACTATACTGCCCGCCCTTCTCATTTAAAGTCAGGATTTAAAAAAAATTATATTATGAACCCTTATAGTCTTAGGGATGAGTTAACCAACCGTGGCTAAGATTTTTGCATTAGTAACACTTTTTCCCTATTGTGATTTCATTAGATTTAATTGAGTTTGATTTAGTCCAGTGGTAGCAGCCAATTAGCTTAGCAGAACTGGTGTGTGTAAAGATCACACCGTCTTCACACACACACCAGCTGGATGCTCCTCACGTAACGCCCTTTCCCACAATCAGACCGCTTTTCAAGATTGCGGAGCCTCTGGTTATCGGCGCGGTGGCAAATTGAATCTCTTTGTGCATCGGGATAAATTGCGCTATCCGGGCCCGATCTTAATGCAGAAGCCCGCTTTGGGAAATTTTCAGGAATCGAGACTGACAGAGCAGGTTAAACCCGATGCCCAGATAACCGAGCCGGCCTGCCCCCCAAAACATGACATTTCACAGATAGCGGCGGGGAAACGGGCGACCTAAACCGAATGAATCATAATTTCTTCGGCTCAAAGGGAAAGGAAACGAGCGAAAGAAACAACAAGCGGGATAAAATCCCTGACAGAATGCTCAAAATCTCCCGAAGACCGTCTTGTATCTGGGGAGTTACCGGTTCACCGGCGGGCTGGAGGCATTATGTTATTGTCTGAGTGCATTAAGCGGAGGCGGATCACTGTCTCAGTCATAATCAATTTCCCACATCTCTCAGAAAGAGAGAAAATGACCCAGATACATGAGGATCGGCATCATTTTCATCTGGAGGACAAAAAGAAATGTTCTATAATTTAGTGTTAGCAAAATATATACTTAACTAAATTGTGTGCCTGCATACAGTTTCATGCAAAATACTGGGCACACCTGCTCAAAGTGCATTTTGCCAATGAGTATCCAAGTATCTACTTTACTCAGTAGCAGTAGCTGTTACACTGCTTTTTGCACATAAAGGTCATTGCTGTTTTGCACGTACACTGTTTTCACCTTGTCTAATGTCAGTTTTTTTCTCTTTTGTTTGAGGTCTGTATTGTATATTCTTTAATTTTTTTTTCTGTATTTTTCTTTTAAGCTCAGTACACCCTAATTACAATTCAGCAATTCAAACAAAAAAACTGTACTGAACTGAACTGAAGTGAAAGACTAAGAGATTTTTTCATTGCTCACCACTGACTGATTTTGGACACGCAAACCATTCAGAAATGAGTTGGAAATTACATTTAATGGCGGTATTTACGGTGCATATATAATTGAGGGCTAAATGCTTTGGGCTAATATCCTTTTGCATACCAAAATTTCTTTATTTGATTTAAGCTAAGGAACGAAATAAATGCATTTGTAAATGCACGCTGTCGTTGGCTTTACTGAATTGACCCATTGACAGAAAGCTTTGCCGATAGATTGATCTTACCCTGGTGCTGAATGATCTGAAGAGGCTTCCTGTGTTGTCTGGATAGGCCACTGATACATTGTGTCCATGACCGCAGGTACCGAGAGGACTCCCCAGATTCTCCCCTCTGTAAATCAGATGGGTTCCATTGTCTGGATAAAACGCCGGTTCCAGGACCAAGGTTTTATTTTCAAGTGTGATGAATCCCCTGCGAAATCAAGGATTCATCAAATTGGCACAGATTGGGCCGTCTGGGTAGTGTGGAGGTATAAGCACTTGCCTACCACCACAGAGACCCGGGTTCACTCCCCGGCAGTGGTACCTCCGGCTTGGTCAGACGTTCCTACGAACACAATTGGCAGTGTTCGCGGGTGGGAAGCTGGTGAGGTTATGAGTCCTGATTGTTGAATTGGCGACTCCTACTGGTTGGTGCCTGTTCAGCAGGGAGGGGATCTGGGGGAGATAGCGTGAACCTCCGCACTCGTTATGCTCTCCCAGTGAAACTCCTGGCTGTCAGGTGAAAAGCGGCTGGCGACTCCACATGTATGAGGGCATGTGGTAGTCTACACCCTCCCCAGACCAACAGAGGATAGTGCATCGACCAGGACAGTGATACACACGGGGAATGGGTATAACGACTAAATTGGGGAGAAAATGGAAGAAAATGGCAACAAAAAACATAATAATAATTGGCACAGATGTGCTGTTTAACGATCTAACACTGTGACAGCAATGACAATATATTCCACAATTCCCCTGCCAACAGCGCACCTAACAATTTCTGGCTTCTAGAACATTCTGGAAAAGTCATGGCAAACATTCCCAACAAATATCTTTGCCCCGAATGTCTCTTTACTGGACCTTCCCTGGATGCCTGTTACTTTTGTGACAGGAAGCACAGCTTAAAATGGGTGTATGTGACTGATTGTTGATTATGATGCACAGTCACGAGGAGCATGATTTGGTGTCCCTGTGTTTCATGTGTTTTATCTATTGTGCACGGTTAAAAAATAATTAGAAATATGGATGTCATTTTTGTTTCATCTGTGCAACAAATTTGACATTTCATGCTTTAACAAGACATTCTCCATCATGGTTTTTTCATGAATAAATGTTCACCATTAGGAGACATTACCAGTAAGTTTGCATGCAGCATGCTGCAAATGTTTTTCAGTGATGCTTGGTTAGAATTATATGTACATTTTGAGACTGCTTCCTGAATGTTCCAGTAATCTCATAAACCAGTGGGAATCTAACTCGAATGTTCCACAACGTTCTTCAAATGTTTTGCATTAACTAGGATGTAGGAGCAGTATTTTGCAACACACCGCAAACAGTGTCCCATTGTCAAAACAAAATATTAGTTTGGACCAAGTGATAACAAAACACATCCTGCAATTCAATCAGCCAAAATGAGTTAAATTTAAAATGTTTATTGTAGGATTAGGTTGCCTGAGGATGCAAATTTCGTCTTGTTTGAATTATTTCTTCAGGCACCGAATGCATTTTGGACTCCAAATTAAATCCAGCTTAGAGATTTTTGGTGAACACACAGACCCAAATGTCACAATCATCGACAGCGATTAAATTGTTTGTCTGTCATTTTTTTGTCCCATTTTCCCAAAATGCCATTTTGTGGTGTCTGGCTTGTATAATAGAACTGAAGAAAAACACTTTTTCAATGGTCAGAAATGCCAAGTTACTCATACACACACAAAGCCCTGTCTAGAAATGATTAATTCATACTTGCAAAATCTAGGCCTACCATTCAAAGTACTGATATCAAAACTAAGCCAAGTTACAAGAAATTGAATTATTAGAAGAAGTCATACCTAATCATTTATCAAATCACTTTTCTGTATTTGTCTGTCTGTGCTGGCTATAGATATTTCAGTCTCACAATGTGGAGAAAAAAAACAAAAAAAAAACATGCAGTTTTCTTAACAAGCTTGATAATTACCCCTAGAACTCCAAGGAAGTCAAAGACATTTGCTGGCTCATGAACTAAGAAGTTCCTGGTGTTTACCGGTAGTATTTATTTAGAAAAGATTACCCCCTCAGCATTTACTGAATGATCATCATTATACTTAATTATATGGTTGCAGTGTACAAGGCATATAAAAGTTTTATCATCACATACTGTATTTGTAGTTGAGGGCAATTAAGCAGGAGATGAGCGTACATCAACAGGCCCTGGAGTTTTATAGTTCCCAAATGTTCATTCAGAGCAGTGGGATGCCCTGAGAAGCAATGGGGAATAATGATATGGCCGCATACTATAAAATCTGCCCTTCCTTTTAGGGGGGATCTGAAAAATGTATGGGTTCCATTATTGGACCGTGTGGAAGTAATCTCTGAATGACATGTCCTAGAAGGTCATGGCCTCAGTTGACCCTTAAGAATGAGGTGGTTCAAGGTGGTCAGCAACTCTAGGAGCTTTATATTAACCCAAACGCAAGTGTCTTTGCTAGTTTCAGATTTCAGATGGACACAGAAGTCATTCTCCTGTCCAGTGCCCACATTGTTCAAATAGCAAATAAACTAGCACCCATCTAGGGGGGGGGGGGGGGGTTGGCCTTAAGATAAGGAGCGGTCAAGTGCATTGTTGGTGTATTGCTATTTTGAAGCAACTGAAAGTGTTCAGACCAACAAAAGCCTGACCTTAAGTCATGTTATAGTTGTTTCATTGTTATTTTAAGGACACAATATTAAGAATGTGCGCCTATGTTCAAATTTCCCTATTTTTTTACACACTTTTATCACATTTTTTAAATTACGGTGACCAGGTGTCCATGCTTTCAGCAATTAAAACCTCACTGATTTGACCTGTTACTCCATAACCGAACAAAACGCTTTTAAAGAGCTTTTGGTAGAACCCTGTTGTTGCCACATATGCTCTGCTGCTGTGCTTTAACCTCACACATGAGCAATTCCATTTCGTCAACAGTAAGTTGGTTTTTTCCGCAATCTTGCTAGGTAAAATCTTGTTACGTTAGCGATCCACCAAGGTGGTTTTGAAGGGGATGTGAGGTGGCACTCTGATTGGTTTATCACATTTAAAATAAATCTTAAGACACACCTTTTTGGCATTGCTTTTACCTAGGTTTTTGCATTGCTTTTATTTATTTAATTTATTTTTATTTATTTTATTATTTATTTTTATTATTATTATTATTATTATTATTATTATTATTATTATTATTATTTGTTTGTTCCTTTTCTCTCTTTTTAATTATAATTAAAATAATTATTTTTAATTATTTTAATTATTCTTTGCAATTATCTTCTGTGAAGCACATTGAGTTGCACTTACTGTATGAAATGTGCTATACAAATAAAGTTTGATTGATTGATTGATTGATTGACATGTTATGCCCAAGACACACCTATTAATTAATTAAGCAACTACGTTCTGTCCATTTGAACCTTGTGTCCTACATTCCAAAAAAAATTATCTGCTGTTTAACTTGTAAAAGTTGATCTGGACATGCTCTAATTGCACTTGAGAGAAAATAGACTATATATTTAGGCCATATATTTTATGGCTAAAATACAGCCCCAAAGCTCGCTGTCAAACTTACCTGAGACCAGTGCAGGTGCTGAGGCTGACATCTGAATGTTCATGACCCTGTACTTCACCATGGTAGTAGCAATTTACCTGGAAATGTCAACAGTCCCATTAGAGTCACTCCTAAGAAAATGGAACACACTACAGGCACACATTATTGTATTTAAATCAAATAAATAAACAAGACATTGCATATATATCATATTGTGACATATTCTGTTCCCATAAAACGTAAGCTCTCAAGACCAGGTTATGGCTTTATCTCCAAATACTTCCTTGGTGTTTAGGGTCAAGGGTAATGTGTTAGCCTTGGTCTCAGAATCATAACACATCCACGTCCTTGTCTTCATCTTCCTTTGTTTGTGCACAGTGCTTGCATAAACTAGGCACAATGGATCTTGGTCTTATTCTGAGTACCCTTGACTTATCTGTCGTTTTAATTCACAGCTATTGCTCTATATTTATAACATGGGGTATTTACATTGCATGATGACACATCCCCCACATTGCATGAGCCAAACCTATTATTACAACAACAAGATAAAGTCCCAGTAGGTCTTCTCTTTAGGCTAATTCAACTAATTCAGCCATAGTGTGAATATAGACCATTCATTCCCCAATACTTAGCTCTTCACGACTAGCATACTGTAGGAATTCTGAAGCAAAGTTCAGTCCAGTCAAAGGTCTAGTCTGGTCTGAATGCATAACTCCCATGTTTAAGGCTGGCAAAATGCCTCTTGAAAGTACAATCCAACTGTCAGAGAAATCCAGTGCTCAGTGTGAACACTCCTGAAAAACTCATCATAAATCTTCAAGGGAAAACCCTTTGGCTTGTAATTCCAGGAGCAAGTCGCTAGTTCACTGGCTCATGCGTCTCTCCATGTTTCCAAGGCGCGTGACCCGGAAGAGGTAAGAGAGGTCATGCTACAGAGAGAGCTTGCCAGAATGAAGGAATAAGATCTTCTTTTAATATTGCACTGGCCTCAATGCGAAAATTAAAAATGAATAAATAAAATAAATAAACTGCAGACTGCCGTCATATTAAATATGAAAACCCTGCAGCTGAACGTATGCTAAGTTTAGCATTTACATTAGCGCTGGCCCTTCATCTCTAATGCATGCTGCTCAGGTTTTTCACAGATGAGTAGAAGGAATGGGAATAGTCTGTAAATAGGCTGCATTCTGGGCAGGGCACGCTGCAGACCAGTAGCGCACACATTCTTTCTTTCTGAAGAATTCCATTACTGCTTCTGTCCTCCAAAAACTGGGACAGAGTGGCCACAGCTGTTCTTCAGTCCCATCACAGCAGCTTATTTTAGGATTTTATGTGAGTGTTTCAGTCTGTAAAGGCACATCCTCTGAGGACAGGCTCAGACCTATAACCCAGTCAGTCTGGGCAATGCCCTTATTCCACAACCGTGGCAAATCAGCATCTGTGGGTGGAGCTCCTTCAGTAACAGCTCTATACACACACCCTCTAGCCCAGGGCTACTCCTCCCTGGTCAAGCAACTGATTGCACGGTTAACTCACCTGATCCGGTTAATTGGGTCTGAACTGGTTGGTAATTACACAATAAAAATAAGAAGCAGGACACTCTGTGGCCCTCCTGGACCAGGGTTGACTAGCTGGTAGCCACAGGCTACCAGCTGTCACCAGCAAGACAGACCTCTCCTACCTTTGCACACGGTAAAGCTCTTCTGCACACAGTAAAACGGTTCAGTTTTAATTCAACTCTGAATGTGTTTCTGGAGTGGGACCAAATGTTATCCGTTAAGAATTGAATTAATACTGTTAGAGTTAAATTAACACTGGACATTTTACTGTGTAGGATCCTACTTGGCTTATATGGTGCAAAATTGTCGCTGAATCACAGGTCAGTATAACAGAAAAGCTTGAGCATTAAGATTCAGTGCCCTTGTTCCACTCATGAGTATAGAACAATCAATCATTCCTAAAAAGTCTGAAAATAGATTTTTATCTGACCCTTATAGCCCTTTATTTATAGTTTAGCTGAAAAGTGTGCAATACACTGTCCCTGGATCAGTTGGATTAGGTGTCTAACGTGGTTTCCCTTTCTTAAATTCTGTGGAATATACTGATCAAGATCAGAACAGGTTGCAACATTTCACAATACTCAGGAAAACATGCGCATCACTACCGTTTAAGATTCAGGGCAAGTGTTATTTATTTTGCTGACCTTTAAGCAAGCTCTGTGATCACTAAAGATTAACTCTACAAAATGTTCTGGAAGAAAAGAGCAAATGCTCTTGTATTTATTTGTAAGTCAAAGATGAGGACAAATTGTTGACTGAGTCCCCACTAATCTCTGCAATGGCTTGGCTGAACTTCATCTCTGAGTAGAGCCACTGCTGTTGGTGGAAGGATCCCTCCACATTGACCTGGAATTACTCCATTTCACCACTAGGGGGCTTTTCCCACAGGGTACACAAAGCATAATTACAAGGCTAATTCTAAGATTATGTTCAATGAAATGGTGTCAAACCTTATGCTGTTACCACAAAGCCGATAGACGCTTTGGTTTTAATTCATGTTTCTTTCCAACTAGGCTTTGCTCAACAGTGCTTTGAGAAAAGCAGAGATGAGACACATTGGCTTGGTAAAACTTAAAAAATACTACATTTTTACTTAAATTCTTATATCTAGTTTGATGTCGTTTGTATTGTTGCACCAGAACGTCATTTATTCTTTAGTATCCTATCAGGATAGAAATTCAGTCAGAACCTATGGCACAAACCAAGACCCATAATCCAAAAGGCTTTTAGCTGCACAGTTCTGGTTTGGACACACAATGTGACAGAGTTGTAAAGAATGAATTTTGTGAAGGAGGTTTTGATCTGGAGATGTAGGATTCAGGAAGGATGCCTCATTAGCCTCCCGCTGTGAGTGTTTTAACGGCAACAGAACGTGCCGTCGATGACAAGTAGAACACATTTTACCAAATTGCTTTCCTTTAATTTTTCTGTGAGCTGTTTATAAATTAGAAAAATGACTTAAAGACTGAACATCAAGCACCAAAACTATGTGTATTTCTCAAAGCTTTCTGAAGATTTGACTGCAGTCACGTTCATGACTCCAAACCATTTTCCATTCTAGCCTGTCAACGATTTAACACACTGTTCTCAACTCTCATTAATTAAGCTGTCTTATCAATCTCACTTTCACTTGAAGAGACGCATAAAACACAAGCTCTTTATGCATTGTGAGAAGCGTTAAAATCACGAAGTGTACACATTTAAGCGTTCCTAATGGACCTCATTTACAACCGTTCTTAAATTATCGGTTTCATATCTCACTTTTGTTCTTGGAAGTTCCTATGCGAAACTAAGGTGTAATTCTTGAAACATGGCCTTTGATTTTGAACGTATCCCAGGTATATCAGATGATCAATGGCAATTGTCTGTAAATTGAATGCGTTTGCCTGCCATGTTGATTCGCGTACAGAAACACTAGAAATCCTGTAGAATGCATGCCACTTTCAGGGTCATGGGCAAACGTCAGCCATTCATCGCTCTCCGCAAAAGTGTCTGTGTGGTCCCTGAAGACACAATCTCTCTCCCCAACTCATCCAAAAGCAACAGATAGGCCATTCCTAAATGCTGGGTTTGGCTGCATGCTTGCAGGTCTTTATAAATAATTATCAATCATCAACCATCACTTTCATCAAAAAAAAAAAAAAAAAAAAAAATTTCATGCATTCCCTACAAGGTTATTATTGTAAACTAAGACAAAAACATGTATGTGAGGAAAAAACTTCATTGTAAACTGAATTTAGAATAAAAACAAGGAAGCATTCTAAATAGAAATATCTTTTGCAAATGCCTTTCCACATGTTTGTAAACACGCATTTTGAGCATGAATTTCAGATAAAAAAAGATGAAGTTTGTGGAAACCTTCATAAGCACAGTTAACGATCATATCTGATCATACGCATGTTTTGTGAATGAGGCCAGTGTGTTCCAGAACTCATATGGCTGCTTCGTTGTGACGGGCTGTGACAGAACACTGCTGGGTCAGACTTTGCACAAAAGCCCAACAATGCACATGTGTTATATATATAATATTGAACAAGACCTGGAAACAAAATTTTCCTGCTTTCCTCACTCCAGTGCTATATCAAATGCAGCTGCATAAATTCTTTGAAAACCCAGCAATGTTCAGCTCTTTCATGGAAAATGTACAGGCACTATTTCTCACAGTGTTTAAAAAGTGGTGGTGCTGTACTGTGGACTTTCAGTATATTCAATGAATCTCTTCCATAAGCCCAGTCCCTTTTTGCTTAGATGTGCGATTAATGCTTGTCTTGGGGCTGCTGACAGGTTCTGTCAAGGCAGATTGGCTTCTTTTCAGTTCACATACAAGCAGAATTCCTTGCTTATTTTTCTCACGCAGTAGAGATTCTAGTCCACCAGGACAGGCAAATCAACTCCACAGTGTCTGCAGGTTTAACTCCAGACCTGGAGGTCCGCAACGTTTTTAGGTTTAACTCTAGTTCTGGAGGGCGACAGTGTTTGCAGGTTAAACTCCAGTCCGGGAGGGCTACGGTGTCTGTAGGTTTAACTCCAGGCCTGGAGGCCGCAGTGTCTCCATGTTTGAGTCCAGTCCTGGAGGGCCGCAGCGTCTGCAGGTTTAATACCAGTCCTGGAGGTCCACAATGTTTGCAGGTTTAACTCTAGTTCTGGAGGTCCACAATGTTAGCAGGTTAAACTCCAGTCCTGGAGAGCCGCAGTGTCTACAGGTTTAACACCAATCCTGGAAGTCCACAATGTTTGCAGGTTAAACTCCAGTTCTGGAGGGCAGCAGTGTTTGCAGGTTTAACTCCAGGCCTGAAGGGCCACAGTTTCTGCAGGCTTAACTCCAGCCCTGGAAGGCCACAGTGTCTGCAGGTTAAACTCCAGTCCTAGAGGGCCACAGTGTCTACAGGTTTAACACAAGTCCTGGAGGTCAACAATGTTTTCAGGTTAAATTCCACTCCTGGGGGCCCACAGTGTCTGCAGGTTTAACTCTAGTCCTGGAGGACTGCGGTGTCTGCAGGTTTAACTCTAGTCCTGGAGGACTGCAGTGTCTGCAGGTTTAACTCTAGTCCTGGAGGACTGCAGTGTCTGCAGGTTTAACTCTAGTCCTGGAGGACTGCAGTGTCCGCAGGTTTAACTTCCGACCTGGAGAGCCGCAGTGTTTGCAGGTTAAGGTCTTTGAGGACCACATTGTCTACAGACTTAACTCCAGCCCTGGAGGGCCACCGGGTCTGCAGGTTTAACTCCAGGCCTGGAGGGCCACAGTGTCTTCAGGTTTAACACCCGGTCCTGAAGGGCTACAGTGTCTGCGGGTTTAACTCCAGTCCTTGAAGGCCACGGTATCTGCAGGTTTTTACTCCAGTTAATGGTGGTAGAGAGAAGGGCATGTTCCAGTGGTAGTCCTGGCTTTCACAGGATAGAGTGCAAGTGCATTCTGCATAGGCGACTTCCTTACATTATTAAAAAATGTTCATGGATCGATATATGGATAAATATTTCATATGATATTAAACATTAGTAAACAAATATGTTTACATTGGACACAATGCATTTTTTAGGAGTACTGGGTACTAACTCAAGACATTCATTTAAATGTACAATAAAAATATTGTATGCAAAAACTATGCAATGGATTATGCACACAAACTTTTATATTATCCATTTAAAATAAAACATGAAATATGTTCTCTTTCTCACAAAGAGAAACCAGTCATCCTGTCTATTCGGTCTAGTCTGTTTATGAAGTATTTTTGGTATCTCCCCAAAAATGCAAAAATGTAGGCTTTTTTTCCCCACTGACACAGAAGTGTATAAATTCAGAGCTGCAAACAGACAAAAAAAAACCAAATAAAAAAACATTGTTTTTTCCCCCTCATCATTACTGCACCACATGAACGTAACGTTTTGCCCACATACAGGGCCCCGGAAACAGGGCTCTGCTCGTTCGACAGGAGCGGCGAGGACATCCACACTCTAACCTACCGCTCGTTCGACAGGAGCGGCGACGGGGACATCCGCAGCTCTAACCTACCGTGAAATTACGAGCAGCGGTGACAGAGCTCCCGTCCTCCAGGTAGTGCGTTTCCGTGTAATGATTCGCAAACAGCCCCCTGAAGAAGAAGAGAGAAGATGGGGGTATAGCATAAAAATACATGGTCAAATGTAATCATAACCTGAGGTGGGGGGGGAGGCATGTTTGCAATGAATATGCTGGTGTATTTCACAGGTATTACTTTTGTTTGTTTTCTCAAGAGAACTTTAACAACATTTATTAACTTTCCTTTAATATCAATATAAAATATTGAAGTCTAGATAAGCTGAACCAATCAATCGATCAATCAATCAATCAATACATTTGAGCAGCCCCGGCAAACTGGGGTGTCAGGAAGGAAGCAGTGATATTTGGCCTAAGTGCTTTAAAGAAAGAAAAAAAAAACCTGAAGAGAGAAATGAGTTAACACTGATGCTCTGCACTACTGGTCGTCTCTCTGGATAGGAGCTTCTGCCAAATGACTGTAATGTAATGTAATTAACACAATGAGCTGAAACAGACTGTTTCCGGCTAAGAAAACTCTTTGTTTTCTACATTGGGATATTTAGCCTGAACAGTCCTCCTCTTTCATTAGTGTAAAATTCCACTAATCCTACCTCACGTACCTGGTGACCACAGAGTTGCATGGAACCCCATATAACCCACAATCACAGTGTGCTCTGTAATACTCATTATGGAAATGTGAATTACTGAAACAATCAAATATATGTTCACAATATTTACGTTTGTTTAGCAGATGCTCTTATCCAGAGGGTTTTAGCCACATTGCACAATGTATGAGTACTCCACACATTATTGCCATGTTTATATTGCAATATATCACACAGCTAGGAAAAAAAATGATATTGTCAAAAAAGCTCATAGTTGATAAAATATTGCAGCATATTCCATTTATGTAAGGGATGCATGCAGTTACCATCAATGGGACAATGTAATCACTGCAGCTGCAGGCTCTGTGATATATTACACAATGAGGACGATAGGACAGAATGCCACCACACAGATTTCTATGATCTCAATAGCGCACCACACCATTCTTTCATTTCTGTCACCTTTATCAAGCTGTACAATTAAACAGATTCTGTCATCCCTATCAAAAAACTATTGCACTCATTATTTAATCTCCAGCAAATTATACTATCATGCTTTGTCACCTTTCCAACCTAAAACATCAGAAAGTTTCTGTGAGGCACGTCCCTGACAACACCACAGCACCCTACTGATGGCCCCTTACGTCCGTGATCTCTTTAAAAAAAAAAAAAAAGCTCCCGCATTGCTGAATGATCTCCGATTGGCTGCGGGAACTCGATGACCTCACAGCGGGGCGACAAGGTGCTGTAACTATGGCGGCGGACGGGTGTAAGGGGAAGTACAGGTCCCCGGGGCGAATGGGGGAGAACAGAACACAGAGAGCAGGGCCTCTGTCCGGCCAACCTTCAACACAGCTTTCAGAACCGACATGGGGCTCCAACTCAACTCAAAACCGAGGCTTGGTGGGACAGGGGGCGGGAGCAGGGGTGCGGCGGGACTGGTAAGGAGGTCATTATGATGCTGTGTGGGCCCATGGGACAGAGGCAGCCGGCAGGCAGGTAATGAGGCAGGGCAGAGGAGGGCCCCGTCGCCACGGAGACCCTAATCGCTGCAGCGGCATCGGCCTGATGACACATCTGTTTAAGGGCCTCAGAGATGGGATATGTGGAGACGGGGAGGAATGGGGCGGTTAGAGAGGGGGAGTACAGGGATGAGTGGAGAGGGGGAATACAGGTCCCATTTGTTAGTCTGTTTGCTTTCTTCCCCCTGCAAACCACCTTACCCCCCCCCCCAGCCATTTTGCATAGTAACAAAATAAAAACAAATAAAAAAAACAGGATTGAGAGGGTGGAGAGTCCAGCACACACGGTTTGAAAAGATGAACGACAACAGCATCTCACAGCATGTGCCCTCTCCTCCTGTAACTGTCCTGCAGTTAGGCAGCTTCACTGCAACAGCACCTACACTCTCCTCACTCAGACATATGGCTACAGGAGGGCAGAGAGTACAGAGACCATCAGGCCAGAACATCCGGATGGAGCTCCAGCGCCTTCCCAGAATGCCGCTCACCCACACGCTGAAGCCCTGTAACAGGCAGAGCCGTGTAAGAGGGAGAACCGTGTAACCCATTCAAATGCACGCTGAAGGGATCTCTGTATAAATCAGGGACATCAACGATGACATGTAGGGTGCCGATGTTATCTGACCGGCATCTCAGTCAGTGCCCGCGCCCCCCCCCCCCCCACCCCACCCCACCCCCCAGCCTCAGGAACTGCCCCCGGCACTGAGTGGCTGGGGTCCCACAGCGGGCCACCTCCCAGCACACTCGCACTGCTAATCAGCAAACGGTTTGATTTGGTGCCTGTCATTCAGCGGGGATTTAATGAGGCACGGGGCCCGGGATTCAAAATGGCTTCCCCTCGGGAGTGCCTTCACGGCGGAGGGCGCTCTGACGAACAGGAAGTGCTCCGCCCGACGCGTCTTTGATGATGCAGGCGTGACCCCATTTTAGTCCACTCAATGCAAAATCGCACACGACCGCCTCCACAAGACACTGACAACAAATAAATAAATATCCATGTTTTCTAAATGATGAAATCCCAATGTAATGCCCTCTTCAGGGCTGACAGATGACGCACGTCGGGCGGAAACGTTGTATGCCTATCAGCCAATGTTGGTGAAGCACTCAGAGTATTGCCGAAGGTGCTCTTCAGGTAATTCAGTGGATACGCATGTTTATACAGAATACTGTGATACGCGTTATGGTCTCAAGCCATTTCCTGCCATTTCTGCCACGTCTGACACACACAGCACCACTATGGAAGTACGTTTTTTGACATTTCTATGTCACACAAATTTGAATGTGTTATTCCATAGGACATACCGGATTGTAAGAGAACAGGTGGATGAATTTTTTAAGAATAGGAAAATGTTACATTTTACTGGCTGTGATAAAGCACATCCGTTAGTAGACAGCCAGCTTGGTAAAGCAGGTTGTTCCAAATTAGCCAAGCTCTTTTCTGGAGCTGTAAAAACAGCCCTGACTGGAAGAATGGAACTCATTTTAATTTGACCCAAAACCATTTTTCAAAAAACACACTGTGAAAACTCAATCTAAAGAAGCAAACTGTACAACAGAAGTACTCAGAAGTGGCAATCTTCTGCAAATTAGCCCTTGAACTGCCAAATTTACAGTACGTGCACTTGTTAGTCTCTTAAGAAGAAAGGAGCCCTGATGTGGTCAATGAGTTAGCAGAATGATTTGACGACAGCCTGTTCATCAGTTGTGACAAAGCTCAAATTATTTTTGTCAAGAAAGATGTGGTGAGGGAACATCATTTCAGTTCTGAGAGGCTTCAAAGTGTAGAGAAGAGCCTTTCATGTAGTCTTGTCATAACTGGCACAAATGGCAGCTGAATGGAGAATCAGTGTGATACAGCTTGTTTCATTTGTGTGAGCTACGAGGCCCAATATTTATTGTAAAAACTTGGCCTCATTTTGATATCCATACTTTCAACGTCCTAGATTTTGATGGGTTTAATTAGTGACTTATGGATTGTACTTTGCATGGGTGAGTAGTTTGGAATCGTTGTACATTGAAAGTGTGTTTCTGTGGAGATACTGTTTACAGTTTGAACAGCAGCTACTCCGAATCCCTCTCTGGCGTGAGTTCAGTCAATGCCCCCAAATTCAAATTACCCACCCATTGCAGTTCTTCAAAAATGAGGAAGGGTAGATATGTGCATCATTATGATGTATAACTCCAGCACAAATGGCACCTTTCTCTGCCATTAACTCTTTACAGAGATTGCTTTGGCCAGCCACACAGAGAGAATTAATCAGTAATGCCTTGATCTACTAAATGAGCTAAATGCTGTTTTATTCCTCTTTAAGATAATAAGGGGTCAATCTTCATGGCTCATTTTGAAAGCACAATGGAAATTTTGAATTGAACATACCTGTGCGCGTGTGTGTGTGCGTTTGTGTGCATTTGGGATTGTAATCATACTATGTGACAACTTGCTTCATTAAGTAGTTCAATACAAACTGAACCTCGGTCACAACTCCTGTTAAATCGACCCCCAAATAGCATAATTTTTGTCATTATTGACCATTTTGAAGTACTCTCCCAACCTCAATGATAATTTAATGTGCGAATGTTCTGAATAATGACCAGTAAAAATATAAAACTGTAGAACATAAACAGTTGTGCTTGCTAAATTGCACTTAATTAAATTCTCTACGCCTCAGTTGCTACTTGTAGAGTCCTCAATAAAGTGCTCTTTGCTCATTTTTCCACCACTAAGAAGAAAACCTAAGTGTTTTTAGTGCTATGACTTTCCTAATGGTTTGAGTCAATAATCATTGATTCCACAGTCCACCAAGCCCTTAGCGTTTCATTAAATCCAGACAACGATCTAATTAGTGCATTTTCAGTCGCTCCGCAGGTTAATTAGGATAAATGAGTGCCTTCAAAAATCATTCTAGGGGGCCAAAACTGTATTCTACGTTTCTCCTAACAGTTTCATATACACTTTAACGTTGCATCTTGCATTGTGAATAATGCAGAATAAAATTGCTCACGGTATCATCACAGATTTTGTTGAACGTGTAAGGTGGAGGGTATGGAAGGAGATTCTATAAAAGCCAGCTGCTTCCTAACTGTATCCTTAAAATTACAAACATTCTGTCACCAATTTTAGGTAGTCGGCGCTTTCGAAGTTTGAAAATAAACCTCTGGGATATACATAAAGTGGATGACTTGTGAGTGTCAGCAAGTACCAGTCAAGTAGTATCGACCAATTCTGACTAACTGCTAGCTGCCATCACACAATAGCATTATTGTTGCTCTCTGTATTTAAATTATCTGTAGTCCTGCAGTAAAATACTTTTTGTTGCATATGCGTTTGACTTGTTATATACAGCATGTCAACCCACACCGTTTGAACATCATTTTCCGTGAATCGCCACACAACGTGCCCCCTAGAACAACAGTTCTTTTGGTTTTTTTGTTTTAGTATAAATTCATGAAGTGCTGCTTTACATTTTGTGAGATGTGGAAAAACATTTTCTGTGGTATTCTAGACCACTGTTGGGCTTAGAATGGGTTAATCTCTATGCAGGTCTTGAGTCCACTTCAGACGGACAACGGCTTACACTTGTAATCTACACCTCATTTGCAACCTAGAGGTGTAGCTGTAAATGTCTGAGACCGTAGAACAAGCCAGACGTCCTGCCTCCACCCCAGCACTATTCTGAAGTGTGCAGTTCAGTAATTCGCTGTACAGCATCCTATATAAAATATAAAGCACAGGACCAAAGCTTGAGAATATTAACAAACACAGGAGGCTTTTTTGCTCTTTCGCATCTCTACACACATGCTTTGTTATGCTGTCTCTATAAGTACGTGCAGAAACACAATTAATCACTTTCCCTGTTTTGCTAACTGTAAAGAATCTATTAGCACATGAACACTACTGAAAGCCTTAAATAGCACCGGAAATAATTTTCTAATTATAAGCACTAATTAACTGAGGCTCAGCTGAGACAAATATAGCAACTATTGTGTCAAAACCAACAGACAATCCTTGAGGCATTTGCAAGTGCCGCCTATTTGGAGGTGTCAAAATACACCGTTAAAAAAAGCCTGGACCTCTTACTGAAAAGTTCTCAGAAAGTGCTTTTATAGTCGTGGAACAAAAGTAACGAAGTTTCATTTATTTCGGTATTTGCGTGGTATATTACAGCTATACAGATTACTATACAGCATATCTCAGAAATTGACTGTTAATTGGCTCTTTATTGCGTAGTCTTTGCTTAATAACTCCCTTAATCAAAATAAATACATTTTTGTAGGAATCATTACTTCATGTATTTCAATATTCTGGATATTATTTGAGTCTTTCAAGGTGTTCAGGATGTAAAATTCTTGCTTTCTTAGCGACAGTACAGTACATAAATATTTGCACATCTGTGAATAATTGCGGCAAGCTCGAAAGCATTGTGTTTAAGAAAGGAGATGGGTTCAGCCTGTAAGAATCGGGAGACAAAATGCTCAGATCTTACTAGCGATACAGCTTCACTGCTCTCAGAATCCAGTTTCCCCTGCGCACCCTAACTCAGGTCGACACTTATTCAGTACAACCCTGTTGCTCGTAGAACAAGAAATGACGTCTCTTGTTATTCCTTTGTAACCTGTCATAGCATGGAACAATAAATTTCATACGAATACACATTGTCAGTGGGCACAAGTACAACAGTTGCCATTTGTGTGCTCTCAAAAACTATTTTTAGTCTGTTCTTCAAAAGAATCTTGATTATGCTAGAGTTTGAATCCAAAAATAAGACCAGGGTTTATTGCAAAAAAAACCCACCGCCAAGGGAACTTCAGGATTGCAGCAGGAGCAAGAGAGACTCAGAAATTGCCAAAGTATTTACCCTGGTACTGTACAAAGAGCAGCATACAACAAAACACCGGCTCCCAGTTCCTTTGTGATTCAGACTCTAGTCTTAAGAAGATTATTTTTTCTCAAGGCTAATATTTTTATTTGTATAAAACACTGTGATTATCTCGTCAAAACAGATTTAGAACCTTCTTCATCTAAAACCACAACCCTCATCATCCCAATTATATATGCATTTATTTCAACCAGTGCCATAGACCATTCAAATACAATTCATCCTATTAAAATACCAAATATAAATAATGTGTAAAATATAAATCACTGTCAGCTAAAGATAGAAGGATGGGGGGAAAAAAGCTCTAGGTATGGTGCTTAATTTTTATTTACATAGACTGGTCCGTTTCAAATGACTTCACATACTGTAGGACTGCCTTTAACCGAGCCTTCTAGCACATAAAATCCCATGTACAGGAAACAAATTAGCTAAAAAAGAAAGAAAAAGTTAACACTGAAAAAAGACAGTCCACTCTCTGGCCTGTCATCATGTTGCATTATTTTTAAAGGCAAAGCAGAGGGTACACAGACTAGGACACACCTACAAAATGAGTTCTCAGCATTCATAAACTGTTTTCTGCATATAGGATGCTAGCATTAACACATGCAGTAACTACAAGTAAAATGCTATTATTAGCATTAGCGGTAACTATAAAGTAAGGTGTGTCTATTGCACCTATTACAATGGCAGAAAGATATTAAGATGGTCGCTTTAAGACCGCGGTCTAAATGTGGGATGAAGGTTTCAGAATACCGTCCTTCGAGAAGGCTGAGTCAATGTGTCTTTGATTAATAATGAGCAGCTCGTTAGAGGATCAAAATAGGGAATGAGGAAAATGAGGAACGTAACTTTTAATCATGCAGGTCCAGGTGGGCATGCCGTGCTATACCCTTGAGCAAGATACCTCACCCGCACTGCTTCAAAAAATACCCAAACTTTATATCGTAAAAAGGACCACAGCAGGTAAAATTTAAGAAACTGAATTTTCCCAGGACAAGGGTGCCCGTTAAACGAGTAAACAGTACAAAATTAATAGCAATAGTGTGATATAGGCAAGGAACACATCTGGGAAAGCTTTAATGAGGCAATGGCGACGGTGTAAAGGAATTAGTTTCAGGTCCAGATAGGTCTTTCACAGAGAAGCTTCTGCAGGCCTGAAGGAGGATGGGACGGGACAGCATCCAGCTCTCTTTCAATCGCAGGCCCTCCCCGCTTCGAAAAACACGCCTGCGGCTCAAGCTCCAAAACAGAGCACCGCGAGCGATCGGTCCTGAGCAGGACGGGCGATCCCCAGTGGGACGGTTGAGTCTGAGTGGGACCGTCGATCCTGAGCGGGACGTTGGTTGCTCCCAAGGTAAGGTCTCCTCTCTCAGTTCATCTCAAACTGCCACAATTACAGCAGATCAGCACCAACCCTTTGCTAGATACCCATCAAGCATGGTAGACGATCCACAATTACCAGGGTAATTCAATCGCTTCAAGAGGGAAGATGGGCAGGAGGAGAGGTCTGGTCCGATTCCTCTCATGGCAAGGGTTTGGTATGACAGTGTGAGCTCTGTGGTGCAGGGGGTGCCCATGAACACAAAAGAGTCAGCAATGGACCATCCCTGACTGTACTAACACTCTTATGAGTGGAACACAAAGGATCTTCTCACCAAATACGAGCCGTATCCATCTCTTTCCCCTCAGATGTGACGTTAGCGTTCTGATTTAAAACGGCTTCAAGTATCACCCCGGTTGTAACTGTTGCCATTATATAATTTGTTTACTTTTTCTAAGACCAATGTCATAATTAAGAATTTATTTAAGTTGCATTTGTCATTTATACATTTCATTATTTCATTTAGTACTATTATTTTGAAGTCTCGGCTCAAAGTTACGTTCAAGTCTCGTCGGGCTGCTCTCGACGTGAGTCAGACTCTTAAGCAGCTCCTGCAACCAAGCAGCAAGCATGGACATCTTATGCTCCGGTGAAAGGTTTTATGCTGGTCACAACGGACTTCAATTTGATGCGAACGGTTATAAGGAAACCTCTGAAGACTCGAAGACTATTCCCTTTTTCGTAACACACAGCCAACGAGGTGTTTGTTTCGTTTGTCTGTATTTTACTTTGGTAAAACGTCATTCTACATGCTGTGCATGCTATTGTTTATGTTAAGCTAACATGGTCTATTTTCTTGTCAATACTGTGTTTAGTTTTCACGGTGGATTTGGAGAGAAGCCTTCAAATAAACCAGCAGCAAGAAAGCCACTTGTGTCTGCCTGTGTTTCGAGGGAATTAAACGGGTGGTCATATCGCACTGGAAACTTTTACAGGGACATTGGTTCAACAAACATAGAAAATAACATTCATATTTTATAGCTGAGTAATATTGTACTAGTTTCAAGTGAGTCATTTGACATGAAATGTAAACAGTTTATCGATGCGAAATATTTACTGTCCTAATATCTGCTTTCAGGATGACTTTTCTAACTGGCTCAGCCTCTGAATGATAGTAGCTGTAAAAGAAAATATGTCAATTCAGTTATAGCTACAAACATTGTTTGGCAGAAGTTAACGTCCTTGGCTTTAAATCTACATTATAACTAAAGGCTCCTCTGTAAGGAAGGAGTATCTATTATAATGAAACTCACTGCTGGTCCACATTTATTACTGTGACTGGATATAGGGTCTCCCGCTGAGATCTGAGGACGACGCCCCAGAGAGTGGAACTAAGGACAAGACTTCATAAAAGAGGGCAGAATTAAGGACAACACCCCACAAAAGAGCAGAATACATATTCTTACAATGTGTTTTTTTTTTTTTTTTTGACGAGTAGTCTCATAAACAAGACTCTTGTCTCATTGCCATGGTTACCAATCAATGCTGTGCTGTGCCACTGAGTGCCAAATTAAATGCACAAAAAGAGAAAAGTAAAAAATAAATGAAGGAAAGAGGGATACAGAACCAGATGAAAGGAAAAAGGGAAAAGACTTGAGATGAGGAACAACATGATGTATACAAAGTGGCACCTGGAGTAAGATCAGAAGGAAGGCTAAGCCTAACAGGGTCCCTGGACTTGGTAATTTAGCCCCCAAAGGCTTATGGGGACTGGGGTGACCCTGTGACCTGTCTGGAAGAATGTGCCCGCCCCCCCCCAACTGCATCCTCGTACGGGACTGCGCTTGTAACCAAGCCTCCTGTGGTCACAGACAGTCACATTGTGTTTTTAAAAAGCTGCTTTCTGGGTTAGTGTGTCTGTGGAAACAGCTCAGGAGCATTTGGGAAAGAAAAATCCAGACACAACATGAACCCCTGCATTTGTTTGGCTTTAAACTATTTGGATCGGAAAGCCGTCTCGTCGAGGGACGGAAAAGGAACCTTAAGCCTGGCAGGTGACCAAACTGAACTCATCGCTGAAAGACTCGTACCTTTCTCTCTACAATATGTCTCCTTCTCTCCCTTCTATTGCCAGAATTCGCCCTATTCTCATTCCCAAAATTGCAAAAACACATCCAGCACACAAGGTTTCAGACTACTGGAATCCTTACATTGTTTTATTTCAAATGCTCAAACGCATCGCAAGTTCGGCTCCCCGTTAGAAAATGGCCGCCGTTGGGTGTGTGCTGTGACGCGGGAGATTCCGCCTCGCTCTAAACGAGATAGCTCACTGACCCGATCACAAGAAGTTACCTTCATTTAGGAGCAGTGCTGGAATCAATTCCTTTTCAATTCAAACCTTCCCATATACTTTTCAAAAAAAGGGTCGAGGGTCAATTCTATTTCCATTCAATCAATCCTGGAAATGAATTTAAATTCTATTATTAAGTGGGAATTTTTCCATACGATTCTATCAAACTTTTATTCTCCAGGTAGAGACCAGAATTTCAATTGAATTCACGCTCTGAGCTGATGACAGCTTCTGAAGTACACATCCGAATCCAGACAGATCAAACATGCTCTGGTCAACAGACGGGGTCTTTTGAGGACATGCTAATCTAGCCAAGATGTCAGCGTCTAGCTGCAGTTCCGCGCTACATTTGGAGGACGGTCTACTGCTTTCTGTTCCCAGTCTTGTACCTTGCAGGAAGTCTCTGATGCGCGATTGTCATGGCTATTGTACTTGATTATTATTTTAATAGGGTGAGGGAAAGGAGACGTGCGGATGGTCTGAAATCTGTTCTGACACACGGCACCTCCGCTGCCTTGCGGCTCATGAATAAAACATGCTAATGGTTTCCCAGCCTCCAGAAGAAAGGCTGCCTGTGATATGTGGGGTGATGAAGTCTCTCTCGGGCCTGACTGCAGCCAGGCATGCTTCACCGCTCCCTCAGCTTTAACCAAATGCATTGTTTAAAAAAACAGAAAATGCATTGTTCTACTCTTGCTGGGAGGTATCTGGCCGGGGGGGTTTAGGGGCGGTTTAGCTGAAATGGCCGATTAGTTCACCTCGGCCGAGTTCCTGAGCGCGAGAGAGCGGCGGCGGCATGTTCTGCGGATCGCTTTTAAAAGCCGTCTCCTTGCGAAGGGGAGTTTTAGTGCGTGTGAGTCAGCAGAGCAAACGGCAGATAACCACCGGCCTGCCTGTGAGCTTCCCTTGTAAGGGGACCAATCCTGAGAGTTTCCCTCATAGGGGAGCCAATCCCGACAGCTTTCCCTGTAAAGGAGCCAATCCTGAGAGTTTCCACCGTAAGGGAGCCAATCCTGACAGCTTTCCCTGTAAAGGAGCCAATCCTGAGAGTTTCCCCCGTAAGGGAGCCAATCCCGACAGCTTTCCCTGCAAGGGAGCCAATCCCAAGAGCTTTCCCGTAAGAGAGCCAATCCCGACAGCTTCCCCCGTAAGGGAGCCAATCCCGACAGCTTCCCCCGTAAATGAAGCCAATCCCAAGGGTTTACCCTTTCAGCTCTCACACATTGTCTGCCACCGCCCTGAGTTTTACAAGCCCACAAAATGTTTAACAAACCAAAGGACATTGTTTTTAAAATTTTTGGTCATAAAAGGCTTTTTACTGAGTTTTCTTTCATCATCTGTCAGGACTGGCGTTGAGCGAGGAGTGTTTTATCCGCTGATTCACAGTTCTGACTAATTAAACCCACACTGCTCTCGCTGCACTCTCGCTCACATAAGAGCCATGGCCTGCTGTTACGGATGTTTTTCTATGACAGCAGAAGCCATTCCGCATTATGGCGACATGACATCATCCCACATTAAAGACCTTGGGCAATGAAATTCATCATTTTAACAGTTATATTGCACATAAAAAAACAAATAAAAATACAACCAGTCTTATAAAAATGATTACTCAACAGCGATTTAAAAATTGATTTTTGTATTCTAAGAACTAAGAACAGCAAAATTGTACTACTTGTTACAGGTCCGCATCAGGCTGCATGAGGCCCTAGTCTGCTTAAGCCTGGCATCCTTATGGCCTGACCTGAACCAGCCAGACAATTCCCACTCAAATTTTAAGCCTAATAGGTAATCTAATAGAGCCTGATGTCTGAACCAAGCCAACAACACCATAAGCACAATAGACGCTAATGCAGTGTTTCCTAATGGAAAGCTGTTAGCGAAGGTGTGTCTGATCATGGAACAGGGGGAAGCAACACTTCTACCATCTGTTAACAACGATTGACAACGATACAATGATAGTGCACCATCACGCTCAACTAGCAAATGAAAACCGCCGTACTTCAGCTTTTGCGCTTATTTTAAAAATAGTTTCCTTCTGTTACACGTCACATGAAATGTATTGCTCCTGTGTTGTCAAACCCTAATGCGTTTTTTAAAAGATACTTTATATGTAAGTAAAATGGCCCTTGCATTTAACCAATCAGCAGCACAAATGTTTTGTGAGCTGCCAATCAGATGTTAATCTGCAAACTCCCCATCTTAATTGTTAGTTGCAGGTAAATACTCTGCAGGTAAATATTGGCAGCATATCCACAGAGCTATTGGATAACCATTAGTTAATAATGGCTACTAGCCTTCAGATAATTCTGAGTTGAAAGGGCTGCCTGTCTCACTGCTCTCAACATACGAACTGTAAGAAAACGTGATGTCATAAAGCAACCCCCAGACCACGAATACCTATCAGTTGCCATAGTGAATGTGTGATGTCATTTTCAAAAGATTCTGAAAGTCGTGTTAGCCAATTACACTTTACAATTTTGTGATCAGTATATAGAACTTTTCCAATCAAAGCTACTATGTGTCTTTGATAAAGTTCTTTGATAGTGTCTTTGATAGTGTCTTTGATAGAGCTATGGATATATAGTTATTATCTACCTGTTGTGTGATACAGTACAGAGCAGTAAAAAGCCTTATTTCTGGTGGCCTAATGTGACCTTTTCCCTTTGGTAGATGAAGGAAAAGACACAAGAGGCTCATCAACGGCCGTTTCCATCACATTTGATAATTACTCTCGAGAATCCATTTAATCAACTTTGCTTTTGTCCTTGGGAGAACAGATGTTAACACTTATTAAGTCAAGTTATTAACGGTGTGGTTTATAGCTTCACACCATGAATACCAGTTTTAGAAATTATATTATTTTAAAAAAGTTTCCTGCTTTTCCTTTCATTCCATTTTACTGTAATAAATTTTCCTCTCTCGAGTTAGAGCAGGGGAAGTACCTGCGCAATGAGGTTTCTCACATCTGGACACCAGTGAGCAAAGATGGAGTGCCTCTTTTACCTTTAATGAGATAATCAAAAATAATATTTTTGCCTTGCCGAATGCACTCAAATTTGGCATACTGGAACAGCATGACCCACTCTTCTTAGATATTAAATTTGGCAGAGATCGGCTCAACGGTGAAAAAGCTTAACTGTTTTACATCTGCTACCAGCTTCCAGAAGACACGGTAATGAGATTATTTTATACCTTATTATAAGGTTTGAGGTTATCAGAATGTGCCGATTCTTATGCTAGCATTATTCCACATACCCTTTACATAGCTCACTTGTCAATCTGCATCCATTACATGGGTCACTTGTCAGTCAAATACTTTATCCTTCACATAAACATAAGAATCATAGCTCCCTGGTAATGCACATTTATATTATTTATGTGTGTTGGCCCTGGGGTCAGACCCCAGATTCATCCACAAGTAGATTTAAAACCACCCCCATAGTGTAACTAATGAGTGACTCGGGGTACTTCATTTACTTCAAACAATGAACCCCTTTATTAATATTTTAACAAAATAAACATGTATAAATATGCTATGAGTGTGATAGCATCTTCCCAATTAATCCAACCTCTTTGATTGTTCCACAAGACGTCTACTGCTCTCTGTGTCTTCGGGGAAAACATCAATTAAAATTTGAATGAAAAACTGAACAGCCTAAACGCACATGGAAAGCCAGCTGCGAGCAGAAACTAGGATATCAAACACGTGTATATACAATTATGAAATTTGTAAAAATAAACAGATAAATAAATTCATGAATAAATGGCTCGTGGTGTGGTTTTTCTATTCTGAATTTCAGTATTGAGTTGGCACTCTTTTTTGGCTGGACCGCAACAGCGGGGCCTGCCCTACAAACGCGAATGTCTGTGACTGAGTTACTGAGTGACTAAGTGAGTGATGGAGTTACACCATTGGTCGGCCGGATCACGTGTGTTAGGTCCAGCCATATACTAGGTTTCAACCTGGCCTTGTTGCGTGTCACGCGCGACTCCAGAATAAGACGGCAAAGGCCAATCTATCACTCCTTGGTCCATTAGACAGGAAACCTTGTGTGGCTCTACAGTGAAGCACAGCGGAAACCGGATTTGAGAAGGAAGAATGAACTTGTTGCCTTTCTGTCCATGATTTATAACAATCGCGTGAAAAAAGGATAATAGTGGAATTCATTTAGAAGTGGTTTAAAAGTCAAATTTTTTCCCTCTTAGCAAAATTTTAAAACATATTTTGCAGGCAAAATATCATCAGTATCATTATCATTATCAGTGTTGTTCTTATAAAAGTATTATCAGAACAACACTAATGAGAAAGTTTGTAACTGAACTCTTACATTATGTTCTTATATAGGCACCGCAAACAATTACCCACGCATGCACGATGCACGCACCCACCACACACCCACACACATATTTTTTTTTGATTTGCCTCAGTACTCCACTATTTTATATTTGTAATCAAACAATTCACGTGGTTAGACATGCTCAGCTTTTATGTAAGGGTATTGTTATTCATTTAGTTTTCACCATGTAGAAATTACAGCACTTTTTATGAACAGTCCCTAATTTCAGGGCATCATACTGTTTGGGACAAATGGCCTGTTTCGGATTCGTCCGGTGTGTTTGATTGCTTCCTTAGCGCAGGTATAAGAGAGCTTTCAGCATCTAATTATTTTTTCATTCTAGCTTTTTGATTGCCTTTGGAGTCTGTTATTGGTGTTTGTCAACACATGGATGAGAGTTGAGCCAATGAAAGTCAAGGAAGCCATTATGAGGCAGGAAAATGAGGGGAAAAAAAACTGACAGAGACATAGGCCAATACTTAGGCTTACTAAAATCATCGTTAAGAAGAAAAAGAGCACCGGTGAGCTCAAAAATCACAAAGAGCCTGGTCAAGGAAGACCTCTACAGTTCATAACCGAAGAATTATCACCATAATGAAGAAATAACCCAAAACTGCCGTCCAACAGATCAGATCAGAAACACTCTTCAGAAAGCAGGTGTGGAATGCGTCAGACACTGCTGTCGTCAGAGAACAGCAGACTCCTGACTGGACGGCACCATGCTGTGCCAAACTGCAGTAATACAGTAGCTGCACTGACTGGGGGAACTTTATTATTCCAGTACAGGATTTAAATACCTAAGTTCAGCTTAATATTTAACATACACAGTAAAATATTCAGCGCTAAATCAACTCTTACAGAGTACATAGGTCCCTTTTGGACTCATATGTCCATTAACACTGGACATTTTACTGTGTACTGCAATTTAAATTATGGGCCCTGTTTTAGGCTGGGTTTGCTGTTCCACATCTCCATCAGGACAAAGTCAACGCACTGTTTATTTTTAAAACACATTTTCTTTTGTGTGAAAACACAAACAACGGCTCTCTGCTTACCGCTGTGCCCTCGACACGTATTCCAAGAGTACTGCAGCTAGCTTCTGTGCACCAGAAATTCTGCGCTGTCAAAAAAAAATTACAGTTGTCTGAGTGGCTCGGTTGTTAACGCTGTTTGCCATGGCATCAGTTTGGGCAGTATAGCTGTGGCCTCTTGGGATTGATCATTGGATACATCCCTAATCTGAAATGACTAGGGGTTCCATTTGACCTGTGGTGTGAAAGTCATTGTCATTGTTTTTCTGGGCACAGGATTTAGCTCCAGTACAATTACCATAGGCGCAGAGGGCCCAATTGTAAGCAGAAACACTGTTTTCACATTTGAAGATGTATTTCAAAAATAAACAGTGTGTTTGTCCTGGTTTGGGATGTGGAACAGCCAGCCCAGCCTAGAACAGGCTCTATAATTCGAACTGCAGTATAAAATGGTATTTTAATTATTAATCTGAACACAGGGATTTAAATCTTGTACTGAAGGACTAATAAAGTTCCCTCATTCAGTGCAGCTGAATATTACTGCCGTTTGGGACACTGTGGTGCCGTCCAATCAGGAGCCTTCCGTTCCCATCAGTGGGACAGAGATGGCGTAAAGCAGGGCGAGATACAGAGACAAAAAAAACACACAAAAAAGACAGCAGGAACTCCTGACTCAAAACAGGAAGTGAGAGAGGGGTCAGCCAATCACAAGGTCACGGTTTGTCAGCTGTTGTTCATGTTCCCTGTGCTTCGGAAGCCTAGCTGAGCGGAAGAAGAGCACTTCCGCCATGACAACATCATATCCCCCCTTCCGCTCCCCACAAGGGAAGAAGAAACTGCAGTTCTCAGTCCCTCTCCTCTTTCATCATCAATAATCCATCTCTTCATTCCCACCACTGCAGCTACCCCCGTGATTTCTGCTCCCAAGCATTCTCAGCGACCTACTCAAGAAAGTATCCGCTTTAATCACAGTTTAAGCTAGTCTGCCCCTTCAGCAACATTAAGGAGATGTTTGCATGTGGTTACTCATCCGTAAACAGACTATTTTTCCATAAGAATACTGGTGTGTTAATGCATGCCTGCTTCTGAAACCTAAAAGAACAAAAGCCTAATGCCAATGAATAACGTACTGAGGAAATATTCCAGAAATTTTTTTTTTTCTTCTCCTGGCAAACTCCTGCAGTGCTTTTCAGAGCCTCTCTCTGTCAGCTGTGTTTTAAATGGCCGTGCTAAAAAAAGTGCGGGGAACAAAACCGAGCAGACTCACAGTGAGGTGCATTTCCTTTTCCCCGTGTTTTCTTTCCGACAGCTGGCTGATAAAGACAACGCACTTCCTTGTTTGGCCTCTGTCCGTTTTAGGGGGAGAGGGGGGAGGTTGCCAAGGTCAGGGGCTATGGAGTTGTGGGAACAGGAAGTAGAGCAAGACAACTGAGAATTCCCCTTCGGTGGTTGGGGGTGGGGGGCGGCTTGGGGGGGGTTGAGGGGGGTGCTGACTCACACGCAACCCAAATAGGTTCATCCTTCCATCTTGCCCCTGAAGCCAAAACAACAGCTTCACAGCCACCCCCCCCCCCCCGCACTCAGCCTGCACCGCCTGTGAGCCAGTACGCATGGCCTCTTCCTCTGACCTGCATCACCAGCCCTTTGAAAAAACAGACGCTTGCTTTGTTTTGAAGAGGAAGGAAAAGTCGAGAGTTCAGTGGTGCTGGGGATGGTGCTGGTGGAGGCAGCTTTTGGGGGGGGGGGTGTACACAAAAAACAGAGCCTATGAGCTTTCTGATGCACGACAAACTATCCTTCGAAACAACACACCCTCCCTTTGTAACACTCTCTCCTCCATACTCGAATCCAGTGCCACGCCCAGGTTTGACAAATACCTGATTGGTCCAAACAGGAAAATGTTTCAGTTTCACAAGATGATTGTTTTTTCAATGTACCCAGAAATGCCCAAATGTTCCAGCTTTAAATCTGTGATCTCAGTTGCATTTTACCACAAGAAACTATCAAGGAAAAACCTGGACTAACATTAAAGAACACTTATTCTACACTGAAAATGTCCAGTGTTAATTCAACTCCAACAGAATACATATAATTCCAAAAGGGACTATATGTACTCTGTAAGAGTTGATTTAACAGTGAAAATTTTACTGCGTAGTTGCTAGAAGATAATATTCAGCTTCCACAGTCCACTGCTCATCATCCTTGCAAGCTAGCTATTGCACAGGTAATCAATATAACATGCAATAGTGTGCGCCATTGACAAAAAACCCAAACATACTGAGAAACTCAACAATTATGTCTGGGCAAAATGGGCCTGTGTCCACCTTAGGCCTGGAATTGTGTAACAGAACTCCCTTAACATTGCTCACAGGTACAAGTTATGGGAATTCAGTATGGACATCTTTCCCACAAAGATATCTTTTCTACTTGCAGGATGTGGAGATGTGCCGATGGCTAGATTACCTGTGCTTCAAGGCACTGGTGCAGTTCCCTTTGTGATAGTATCTCCTAGTGGGTCGACAGTCACTCTGTACTTCCGATGATTAAACTATCTTTGTAAGACTCATTTTAATTATGAAAATGTATTCTGCTGCCAGAGCTTCAAAAGCACGATGGTTTTATTACGTTCCTCCCAGGCTGATATTAGTATAATTGTTAGTTACGTACAAAAACATGCATACTCTCGCACTCCAGGTTATTTCTGACATTCTTATAGTCTTGGATAAATGGAGGAGGAATAAATGTTCTTGCATTCATTTAACATGTATTTAACATTTCAAATTATTATAATAATTTACTTTAATGAAAGAAGAACAACTTGCCATTGTTGTTGCACAGGAAATATATATGCATATGTTTGTGTGTGTGAGAGAGAGAACGCGAGAGAGAGAGAAAGAGACAATAATGTTAAAAGAAAGCTATAGCCGGGTAGTGAAATGGGAGATCTTGAATCATCTGGCAACTTGGCCTCATTTCAAAGTGTCTATTTCACAAGATGTTTCCAACAAGAGCACGCAGGACCCCGAGAAACCACAGTATCCCTCACCCGGCTTAACTCCAAGAGAGGGAGACATCCATTCATTCTGTCTGAACACGGGGGGGATACTTGAGTTTCTGTTCTTTCTCTGCTGTGTCCTGGAGATATACTGTAGAAGACTCCAAGGTCATCCCATATTATTAAGTCTCTCTGAATGAAGTTGAAAACTCAGCGCTGAGACCATATTTCGAATCATTACTCTAAGCTAAGAAATAATTGAAGTTTCTGCAGGAAACTCATTCAAATAATGAAAGTTCATTCATTCCATAATGGGCAAAATGGACTTCTAACTGTGACAGCAGTGTTGTAATGGTTTGTTTTTCCTCACAGAAGACCAGCCAGCGTCAGCTGGCATGCCTATAGTAAGCAATGGCCATAAACATCCCAGTGATTACCGTTTTACCATATGGCAAACTATGGAATTAGTTGCCTAAGGAACTGGTTCAATCCCAGGACAAATAAAATACATATTTCTCCTCCTCCACCTGGTTCACAGTCTCATGGTACAAAAATGGAGGATTGCACTAACCATTACTGGCGACAGCCCCTGAGAGAGAAAATTCCGGAATTAGTGTGAGGTCTCTCCATGGCTACGGAGAAACTACCCGGTCCTCACAGGAAACCGCTCTTTGCTGACTGTGCCTTCCGGTCTTCCCGCAAACACCCCGCTGTGCTGACGACGAGCTGGAAATCGGAGAGGTCGGAGAGGTCAAGAGTGACCACTGTCCTACGTTAGAATCTTAGTCATGGTTTTCACCTCTGGTAGCTTTTATTTTACAGTAGACGGCGAATGCCGTCGCTCTGGATAAGAGCGTCTGCCAAATGCCTGTAATGTAATGTAATGTAATGCTTGAGAGAAGGGACAGGGACAGGACTCAGAAAGTGTGATTTTTTCAATGCCAACCGGATGGCACTTGTATATCACGGGAGTATAATAAAATATGCACAAGATGCACACTCGGAAATCTGGGTGAATATTCACGCAGGTGTTTTGACGTATAAAATAACTGAATTTCCATGTTGAAACATATCCTAGGCTACATTATGTGGGATTTACAGAAATTGGACTTATAAAGAATGGGAACCCCTCAATGTTGGGGCCAGTTTAATTTCAATTCAGCCAGTTGGGGAAATTAAATGTAATTCAGCTCATAAATTGAAAAACGGCCAAAATGTCCTATGAGCAATCCTATTAACTTCCTGAACTGGCTGATTGGACAACCCATGAGCCTAACCCAAGAACCCAACCCGAGAGCCCAACCAAGGGGCCCAACCCAGGAGCTCAACCAAGGGGCCCAACCCTGGAGCCCCACCCTGGAGCTTAACCTTGGGGCCCAACCCTGGAACCCAACCCTAGAACCCAGCCTTATAGCCCAATCCTGAAACCCAACTCTAGAGCCCAACCCTGGAACCCAACCTTGAAGCCCAACCCTAAAGCCCAACCCTGAAGCCTGACCCTAAACCAAAACCTAGAGCCCAACCCTGGAGCTCCTGTCTCAGAGATCTTTTACAGGAGGACAGGACCTGCTGGGCCTTCCTGTGAAGCTGGGAAGCATGGACAGACATGGCCCTCATCTCTGTTTAGCACAGCGGGGACAGCGAGAGCAGGACAGAGCTGTTCGTTTAGTCTGCTAAGGAGCTCATCATCACAGCATGCGTGCAGAGGGCTGCTTTTTAACTGTCCAGTCCTGTATCTCTATGGCTAAGCCAACTGGACAAGGCTGATAATTTATCCTGACAGTGAAAACATTGCCGAACAGATCGCCCCTCCACCTGCCTCAGACTCCTACCTCTGCCTGCTCTCTCTCTCTCTAACTCTCTCTCCTTAACTCTCCCTAACTCTCTCTCTGTCTTGCTCTGTCATTCTTTCACTCTCTCCCTTGCTCTCTCACACTCTCATTACAAACTAATGCTACCTCTAAATTTGCCTCAAAGCAGAATTAGTTACTCTAGAAGAATAAAAGTTTGCCATTTTGATAATGCACTTTTTGATCACTTAAAGTCCTTTCTGAGTCAACATCCCCAGTCAGGAATAATTCAGTGGATGTAATTGCTTTGAGCCAAGCTGAGAAAGTAATTATATATTCTACAAAATCATGATATATGCTAGGACCGGAAATGCATTAAAAAAAATTCTGGTAATTGTGTTCAATTTACCCACCGGTGTTTTAGCAAGTACCTCTATCAAAGAATTCCACTGTACCTGTGTTAGGCACAGCGAGAACTCAATAATTGAAAGAGACCAAGGAGCACGATGACTGGCTGAAAGTTGTAACATATCACATGGTCGATCAGAGAACAGAGCTGAGAGGAGCAGAACTCAAGAATCAGCCTTTTGACTGTACAATTTCTACTGAAATGAGCCTGCATTGTCATGGTGTGCATTTACCACTTAGTATGAGGACCGCAAAAGCATTAGTCTACGAGTATGTCTGGAAGTGCATGTCCTTTGATGTCAGGGAATGAAATCCAGCCTGCTCTGCATCATCTAAAGATAATGGGAGAGAGGGGTTGGTCACATGAAGATAAAAGACCAAAATAGAAGTCAGGGTGTCAAAACGAAGGCCCAAATATTAAACCTCTATCAGCCAGCTAATGTGGTTCACATACTGAGTGATGTGAAAATAGATACACAGCATGACAATGGAGTCTCATTTCAATAGAAATTGTCCAGTTATGGCACAAGTGAGGATGGATACGATCACTCTAGAGCTCAATTAGTGACAACAGAAGGACTGCCTGATCACTATATACTATTAAAAATACGTTAAAATAAATTCTAATGATTTACCGGTTTTAGTTTCATCATCTATTTTCACGTTGCTTCTAGACTCTTTGTTACACAGTCGGCAGGCTTAGTGACTCTAAAGTGATAGAGTTTTTCATATTGTTGCTGTTGTCAAGGATACAGGCAATAACCTCCAAGTCCTACTCAGTTTTAGGATACCATTTGTCAAAACTTGAATGAACAAGACTTTTATTAGATACAGCATCTTGGCTTTTTGAAGGAATTTAAAAAACTGACAGCACAATATATATCTTCTGACTGACAGAGCTATAAAAAGCTTTACTGTAAATACTTTGCAAATATGTCACTGAAGTAGCATTAAAAATGCTATTGCGATGCCAAGTTAAACTATTATGGTTTCCAGTCAGAATGTTTCTTAAACATAATCAAAGCTTCATGATTTCTATTTTATGTAGTTTTTTCTTTCTTTCTTTTTTGCAGTGATGTGATAATGCAGCAACAATTGCATACTTCTCATTTATCAAAGAAATGTGATGTGAGGAAATAAACACTAAATTATCAAAAGTCTTCCTTTGTGTGTGACATCACACCATCTCTAACATCACAGCTAATTTTTTCTTTTGTCTTCCCAAAGTTGATCATATTCTGAAATTATTCATAGAATGAGATCAGTGGAAAAAGTGAGCATTAAGAAGGAAATAGAACAAGGGCAATTTGGCAGGTACAAAACAGGCGTTTGAATCCATTTCTTGACACAATGATAGCAGATGCAATTATTAAATAACAGTGCAAGATGAACTGAGGTATGCCCAACCATCACCCCCCCCCCCCCCCCCCCATCATGAGATTCCCTCATGTATGTAACCAATGAAAAACCATCCAAATGCCCATCCCTAAGCACAACTGATAAAGAACTTTTATCAGGTGAGGTGCAGCACCTGATATAACTACTAACTACAGCTTCCTCCATGAAAGGTAGCTAAGGTGGATACCATTGTTTTCCCTGGGCAGGCTGGTCATGTGCTATCCTGTGGCTCTACCTGAATCCTGCTACAGTCGATACATTCAACAGACTGGGGAGGATTTTCAGCTTAAAGAGAAACTGCTCCTCCCTCTAAAATCACAGTCCTACTCAAATATGGTCTCCTCCCTCTACCCTGGGATATCAATATATCCCCCCCCCCCCCCAGGGGAATCCCCTCATCCCTTCCCGCAGCTCACTGAGAAGAGAGAGAGAGGTGTGGGGGGGGGAGGTTATCTTCATATGTATGTCCTGAAAAGTTATGGAAGCACAGCTCCTGCAAACCATGACGCTGAAACTCGTTTGAATCTTCTGAATCCTTTGCTGCTGGGTAACAGAGTGCGGACCGGGAAGAACTTCCCGCTTTTCCGGAGAAACGAATTATGGAAAAACCAACAAAGCTGTGAGAAACGCAGACATGTATCAGCAAAAAAATGCAAGATGGTAAAAGCATCAACACTAAGTTTTAGAAATGCCAGACTTAGAAATGTGGCTCAGTTTTTTAAACCACTTGCAGTTCAACAATCTTTCCATTCAGCTTGTTCAGCTCATGGACATCTTTCATCGACAGGCTTCGGTCACCATAGGTGGAGAGCCCTGACAGGGTCCAAAACACAGAGGTCCTCTGGAGTGTGCTGTGGGTGTATTTGTTCAGTGAAATGGGAAAAGCTTAGAGGAGCAGTCCTGTCAGTGCTAAAGTAGAACGTTCCTGGCCTGTCTGGTGAGGAGGGGCCCAGCAAAGCCTGGTAAAGTCCCCGAAGCTCTGAGTCTGCTCCCCCCAAAACATCTGGAGCTGGGAGTGTGTAAGTGTTCTAAGCAGGAGGGTGTACATCTCCACCTTCCTTCAATCAACTCTTGTGTGTCTCAATGTGTGTTTAACAGACCTGAGTCAAATACGTATTTGTTTTGGATTCAAATACTTCTCTACGCTTTACTGATCTTGTCTGCTGTATTGGAACCAATGAAATACTCTCAAAAAGTGCAAACCCCGCCTTCTGGTCATATTAGCAGGCTCAATTACAGCAGGCAAGATCGATAGAGCACAGATAACTATTTGAATCCAAAACAAATACGTATCTGACCCAGGTCTGGTGTTTACATACAAAATGCTAACGGGCTACATGGTATCAGCAGGAGCAATCACACTGAGCTTCACATCGCAGCAAATGCATTGTCACATGGCCCTCATTCCCTACAAACCCACTCTGCTAATAGACTGTCTGCTCACACAGCAGCACAGCACAGCGTTAACTAACATGAGCAAATCATTGCTGAATGTTAATTAATGTAGCCTTGCAGTAGTGTCATCAAAATATTTTGTTTGTAGGCTCAGTTCAGATCAATCAGAAAGTACAATTTCTGACTGTTGCTAAAATTAGCATGAGAGATTGTGTGCACGCCAGTTAAAAAGATGACAACCGTCTATAGATTATAGGCTTAACCATCCAAAAACTGGATCTTCCAGGTCTCTAAAACAATTACCCATTAAAAAAATATATATCTGACATCTGCTGAGCAGATGTAGACTTCCTCGTCTACATTTTCAATTTTCTTAATTTCATTTCATGATTATTTTCTTCTCTGCCAGTTCACTTGTGTTTTTACAACTGGGGCTCATCGAGGATGCTGGCCCGTGTGGCCTTACTCAAGCAGCCAGCAGCCAATCACCTGCGGGATCAGAACTGGCAGCAGCCAATCGCCTGCAGGGATCAGAGAATCCCTGTCCCCTTCTGAGGAAAAGTGCCCTGGTTTGCCCAGACTGTTAAATAACCTCCGTCTCCATTATCTTCAGTCTAAACAGCCTTTTATTGTCCTAATGTTATAGAGTCACTAAATCCTTTTCTTTTTTTCTGCAGGGAGGACATTTTAATGGCCCGATATTTGTCTTCCGTTCAGACAGACGCCCCCCTCCAGGATAACTCCAGGATAATCCTGACCTGACTGCAGCCAGACAGAATTTCTGAGTGCCCAGCTAATTAGAGCACTAATTTAGTTAGGAAAATGGCAAGCATTGTTGGGCTAAATGGCCTGTTCTTGTCATTATGTTATGGTATGTTATGTTATGTTATTAGAACAGAAAATTATAATTTAAAGGGGAAAAAACTGTGACTCAGGACTGTATGCTTATCCTCGATTGTCTATAATATGCCTGTCTTAAATCTGAACCCCACTGGGAGATGGATCATAGATCTATAGGACACTCCCACTCCAACTGTGCCCATTTATAACCGGATTGAGACCACCTTCTAGTGCACAAACATCTGCAGAGAATGGCAGATGTCAAATCCCATAAATGTCGGGATATCTAAATTTGTATAGCACAAGGGTGTAAACATTCATTTAACACCTTTGCACTGTACAAATACATTGTATAAAGCATTGAAGGGACACAATGAGCCATTTGATTGATGATTTTCCTTTCACATATCACTTACCACAACTGGTGCTGCTCCTGCTGCTGATACTATTACTACTACAACAACTACCACTGCATACCTTTGTCAAGCAATGTATATGCCAAAAATTGAAATTAAAATAAAAAATAAAATAAATAAATAAATAAGTAAATGGATAAATAAAGTTGGATGAGCCCTGGTGATTTAGGATAATGAATACTGGGAGAATGCTTAGTAGAATGCACTGAGTAGCCCCGCTCACAACATGCTTCATTCTGAAAGTGCCATTGCTCTGTCATCCTCCTGCCCCAACAGGCTCCGGCCCAGGCTAATCTCTAGCAGATAACTGGAGAGGTGCAGGTCAATAAGCATTGTTGAGTGTGCACGTCTGTATTTCTATACAATTGTGCAGAGCTGTCTTTTTTTCTTTGAAGCAACTTATTTACTTTGCTTCCCAATTTGGACTTGTCAGCTGCACCTTCTTCTACCTACACTATCAGCCAATAAAAGAGGCACTTACCTTACTTTACTCCATTTCGGACAAAGGCCTAAAGAACAGAGCTTTGGCCAATCAGAGGAGAGGAGAGGCATATAGCTTCAACTAAAGTGTGCCTGGGGTGCGATAATCCACAACAACGATAAACTATTGAAACAGGAACCAACCCTACCCCTAAACCCCTGACCCTAACCCAGTGAACTAAAATCCACTCTACCCCCCGGGTGGGGTACAGCCAATTACCCCCCACCACCTCAGAGTCACAATCTCAGTCTATGACTGACCACACTGCCAAGGAAGGACCTGTCCCGAAATATGGCCACTGTCTTTTAGAGCACTCGAAATGAGTATAATGGACACACACATGCACATGCACGCACACACACACACACACACAAACACACACACACTGTTGTTTTTATTTTTGAAATATTTTCAGACAGGAAAACTCTGAGAGGCTGACAGGGGAAAGCTGGGATCCAAAGCTGTCATCATTTTCCAAATGTTATCCGAAGGACTGCAAATGGCTCACAGATTGCGCGCTTGAAACACAAATCAATCTCTGGCATAGCTCGCGCTATTGATTTCACGCGAAGCCGCGGCGGCCCGAGCTGCCCCCCCGCCACCCGCGCAGTCTGCCGCAGCGTTGGGGGGGGGGGGGGGCGGGGCGGGGGGTGAGGGGGGGCGGGGCGGGGGGCGAGGGGGGGGGGGGGGGGGGGGGCGCTGCACACAGCGTATTGGCCGTCAACAAACCCGGGCAGCTTGTTTCCTTTGGCACGCTTTTATTCTACATTATTTCACATGCGGGATCAGCCCGAATAAAGAAACCTTGTGAACACTTTGCCGTCACGCAAGGCGAGTCACTTAAGTGCCAGAAGGAAGCGGTGTCCCTCTCAGTCACTGCTAAACGCCGCATTAACTGCATGTGGATATTACTGCAACCGCACTGTGAAACTCAATCGCGGCACATTACACCAAAATAAGAGTCATTTCTGGTGAGGGCGCACTTGCAGAGCACATTACACCAAAATAAGAGTCATTTCTGGTGAGGGTGCACTTGCAGAGCACATTACACCAAAATAAGAGTCATTTCTGGTGAGGGTGCACTTGCAGCGTGTGGTTCAGGCCTCAATGCGGCTATAAGCAAACCACCGCACCCCATTTTTTCTTTTTTCGTTTGTTTCTGGTTTGCCCACTCTGTCAGAGAATAGATTCTGCAGGTCACTTTCTGGTAAGTGATTGAAATGACAGCAGTGCAGATACTGAAATTTCACAGGGGCATGCTGGGTAATATTCAGCTGGCACAGCTGTATCAAACATAGCTCGCCAGAGGCATAAATTGCACCTGATATATCTTTAAAAAAAGGGTTAGCGCTGCGACTGATAGCCACCATGGCCAAAGGGTCTAATCTCTGACTGCTGGCGAGAGGCGGAGTATTTCCCACTTTGACACGCCCCTTTGAAATTCACTCCCCTGATTGGGTGGGACCTAATCAGCTGTTTTTACTTAATAAAGAAACTCTAAAGGCCAGACCCTTTAGGGAATTTAATGTACTGTAATGTATATGTTGAGACATGCTTTCCAGGATGTGGAAGCATGCTTTCCATAATAAAGGGGCAAAAAGTCTGGACCTCAGCCAATGAAGCCCTTCTGAAATGAGTACACTCTTGCACAGTAAAATACCCAGAGCATAGGTAGTGCACCACTGGTGATTTCACATGAATGTGGCAGAGCTCAGCAGCACCGCTCCACATGATTCCGGAGGCTTCCGCGCATCGTCTCGTTTTCCCACGGCAGCGAAGCGTATGTGTCTGCGGGGCGGGAGGACATCGCGAGGCTCTCCCACGAGCCCTGCGTGGGCACGCACACGGCTGCACCCCCCCCCCCCCACCCAAACCCCCCCAAACCCCCCCAGCCGCACCCCCAGGGTCCGCACGTGCAGGCGGTTTGTGGTCCAAAAAGCGGGCCATCTGAGAGCCAGCGTCTGTGTACTGAGCGCGAGGGTGAGTCACTTACTCATTTTTCTCCAGAAGCAGGACCAACTGTTCCCCTTCTGCCGAGATTAGCAACTTCACTGAAGCGGGGTGGCTCTGAAATAAGAAAGAGCGAGACTGTAACGTTGACACTAGTGCCAAACAAGGCCTCCTCTTTCATTCAGAAAACATCAATTACATTTTAAGCTTTTATCAGCACCACACTCCCTCTAAAACACACACACACACACACAAAATCTTATAAACTTTACAAACACAATTTAGTCAAACTGTTTTTATGAAGAAGAAAGTCTCATCAATAACCGTGAAAAGTAAAAGCATCGATCGAATCCTAGTTATTCTCTGTAAACCCAGACAGATGAATTCAAGCATGTTCAGGCAGATTGCTTATTTTATCATTATTCATTTCATTAGTTTTATTAGTATTTAGTATTTGACTACCCATCAGATTTCTAAAATGCCTAGTCTTCCCCCCTCCCTTCAATTCACAGACTTCAGAGTTCCGCTGAGTTCTGCTAAACTGTGGGCAGATTCCCACTTCTGCAGAATCATTAGATTAGATTATTGCAGAATTGAAATCCAGTCATGCATAATTAATATTCATGATGCAGGCTGCCCTTCTGTTTTTAGAGAGAGAAACCCCATTCGGAGGATTATCTTTGCACTTCAGCGCTAAGAGACATCAGTGTTGCCCGCGCTCCACACTTTCGGCACTCCAGAGTTGTGTGTCCCTGTTGAACTCACGGGGAGTGGTAGGGTGAGGGCGGGGCGCGGGAGGTTTAACTGGCTGGGTGTCCTGTTTTATGACATTTTATGACACGTCGGGGGGACACGCTGACCCTCGGGAACGCCGGCTGTATCTTTTATGAGTGAATATTAGGACCAGACACTCACCGTTTCCCAAAAAAAGAGCTCTTTGTTTGGGAGGGAGGCGCCAGTCACAGAAGGGACCCCCAGAGAGAGACGAGCGTGAATTTACCGCCACCTCTGCGTCGTCATGACGACAGGGCAGCGCGAAACGCCGGCAGACACTCCGTCCGCTCTGGTCCTATGACCCAAATTTGGGCCGGACGACGACCTGGTCTGGGTTTAACTCAGCGCTGAGTCACTTTACCCAACCCCCCCCCCCCCCCACTCCCGGTCTGGGTGGGCCCTGTGAGGTCATCGGGTCACGCAAGAGCATCCTGACCCTCCAGTGGACCGATTTCCTTACACGTCAGGAACATCGTTTCGCAAGCCAGGAAAATAATTCAGTTAAAATGTTCATATTTCCCTTAGAGCTAAACAGCTCACCTTGACATGGTGTCCCCTCAAATTTTATACGCTTAATTTCAAGGCACACTCATTTCCCACAGCCTCTCCAGTGGGGAATACAGGCCTCCCTCACACCTGGAGAAAGAGAAGCCTCTGACGAGCGCTGCTGCTGTAGCTGCCCTCGGGGCATAAAGCTGTCTGCTGTCAAGAGCCATCTGGGCTGCTCCTCCTGTTAGCCGCTGCTCCAGTGTGTGGATGGGCCCCATGGTCTGGTATCTGTTAAGGCACTGTTCCAGTGTGTGGATGGGCCCCATGGTTTGATATCTGTTAAGGCACTGTTCCAGTGTGTGGATGGGCCCCATGGTCTGGTATCTGTTAAGGCACTGTTCCAGTGTGTGGATGGGCCCCATGGTCTGGTATCTGTTAAGGCTCTGTTCCAGTGTGTGGATGGGCCCCATGGTCTGGTATCTGTTAAGGCTCTGTTCCAGTGTGTGGATGGGCCCCATCGTTTGGTATCTGTTAAGGCTCTGTTCCAGTGTGTGGATGTGCCCCGTGGTCTGGTATCTGTTAAGGCACTGTTCCAGTGTGTGGATGGGCCACATGATCTGGTATCTGTTAAGGCTCTGCTCCAGTGTGTGGATAGGCCCCATCGTTTGGTATCTGTTAAGGCTCTGTTCCAGTGTGTGGATGTGCCCCGTGGTCTGGTATCTGTTAAGGCACTGTTCCAGTGTGTGGATGGGCCCCATGGTCTGGTATCTGTTAAGGCACTGTTCCAGTGTGTGGATGGGCCCCATGGTCTGGTATCTGTTAAGTCTCTGTTCCAGTGTGTGGATGGGCCCCATGGTCTGGTATCTGTTAAGGCACTGTTCCAGTGTGTGGATAGGCCCCATCGTTTGGTATCTGTTAAGGCTCTGTTTCAGTGTGTGGATGGGCCCCATGGTCTGGTATCTGTTAAGGCTCTGTTCCAGTGTGTGGATGGGCCCCATGGTCTGGTATCTGTTAAGGCTCTGTTCCAGTGTGTGGATGGGCCCCATCGTTTGGTATCTGTTAAGGCACTGTTCCAGTGTGTGGATGTGCCCCGTGGTCTGGTATCTGTTAAGGCACTGTTCCAGTGTGTGGATGGGCCCCATGATCTGGTATCTGTTAAGGCTCTGTTCCAGTGTGTGGATGGGCCCCATGGTCTGGTCTGGTTCACCGATAGGCTTGCCTCTCCCCATCTCACCCAAGCAGAGCTCAGCACTCAAAGGGGCAGCTGTAACAGTGGCACCTCACAAAGTGAGTCGCGCCCTTTTCTCCAGAGCCAGGAAAAATTCACTCACCCATGAAAGGGCCGTGTAACAAGTTTTGGAAATCCAGTTTCAGTTGAGCCCCGTTTTCCCAACACCTGGCAACCCTCCACACTGCGCTGCTCAGAGGATCTCGATTTTGGCAAAAAAGTTCCACTCCAGCCGGCCCAGAATGCACCTCCCTGCCCAAGGAGGCTTTCTGACCAATGGCGGAAAATGTACTCAATTTGTGCGAGCAACTCTAATAAAAATACTTTATTAAAAAATGCTAAAACCCCTGAGTGATATGCCTGGATTAGCCCACCATGACCACAGACCTCAGGCCACAGTATTAGCGTTTGAAACCCCACTGGGTTTGCTCCATGGCGGGAGCGCTGGAAGCAGAAGCAGCTCCCTCACACCGGACTGAGAGGGCTAATGCTACCTGAACGGCTAACGCCATCTGAAGTGCTCGTGACAGACTGGACGTGCCCGTGAGGCTGGGGAAGTACTTGTTTCTGTAATCCGACTAATTTCCAGCCTGTCTGTCAAAGTGGCAAGCACAGCCATGATGTAATACATGAATTCAAGGAGCAAAAATGTATTCAGCTCCATTCAACCCCGAGGATGTGACCTCACAGAGGTGATTAGACTTATTAACGGGATAATTTAAGAGAGGAACTGCATCTTACTGAACAATCAACAGTAGAGTACGGATGAGACTGTGTTGTACAAGTACCTCCTTTGCCACTTCATGTTACATGTACCCAATTCCAGCACTTATGTTGTACTTTGTATCCTTTGTATCATTATCTTGATGCTGTAGCTTGTCATGACTCCTAGTTTGACTTAATTCTAGGCAGCATAGGTCAGGTCAGAGAGTAATGTTTACTGTGTGAACTATGAATAACTGTTACAAAATTAGCAGTACACCTTATCAGACTTGTACTTACTGTACATCGCTTTGGATAAAAGCGTCAGCCAAATAAATGCAATGTAATGTAATGTGCTGTGAATAGGACACAGAGATAGCTTTGAGCATTGAGGTAGTGAAGATTTACCATGGATTTGAGGAGGCTGACAGGCCAGAGCTCTTCTCCGTGCAGTAGGAAAGGTACCGTTGTCTCATAGCGCTCCAGGTTAGCACCAGTGCTCTGTGGCCTTCCTGAGGCCCAGAGTTTCCCTGCAGAACAGACCAGGAATAGCCATTAAAGACCCAAAGTGCCGGGCTCAGACACTCTGACTGCCCACTGAATTATTAAAGAGCCTGTGAAGTGCATCTGAAGTATTCATTAACCCACATAGAAATGTATACTTTCTCTTTTTTTTCTAATTTATAAACTGAAATTTTAAAAAATCATCAAAAAAAATCTCTTTGACGGAAAGCATGTCATTTCTAAACTGGAGAACTGGATGTATGACGCAGCATGTCACTTCTGTAACGAATGTTCACTTCTGATTGGTGGCCCAGTAAATATTTGCACTGCTGATTGGTTAAAATGAAGATGGATTGTACATTGCACAATAACTGACTGACCAATACCACATCCTTCTCTAGTGGGCAATAACAGAACTGTATCAGGATACACATCATCATATTTGGAGCGGTGGGGTTTGGATGCATTTCCTTACCTTACTGACAAGCCTGAGTATTCTATCAGTTACATACATACAATTCAATAAAGCAGTGTGTGCATGTAACTGTATGTATGTATGTATGTGTGTGCTTGTATGCATTTGTTTGTGTGTGTGTGTGTGTGCTTGTGCAGGTGAGTGTGTGTGTGGATACACACAGGTACGTTTGTCTATGTGTGTATAAGACCTTCTGTAATAATTGGCCATAATAGGCTTTAGTTTGGCACGCACAGTTTCCTGTGAGGCACTCCTTCTCTTCCTGTCTGTGACAGCAGAAACAGGCTCTCAGCACCTCAGCACCTCAGCACAGGGGTTCAAAGGTCACGTAATCTCAGTAATGTCAACACTAAGTTATTTTTCGCTTTGCCTTTCTCTGGTGAAGGCTAATGATGGAAAAAGAAAGGACTTTTTTTCAGAAGTGCTCTTCCTTCGCTAAACAGTGTTTGTTTATCAGAGCTCTGCTAGCATCAGCTAACTGAATTTATGCTGTTTGGATCTAACAGTGGAAACCAGTCATTACCTCTGTTTATTTACTCTTTCTGAAGAGGAGGATGCATCAAGTGTGTGTGTGTGTGTGTGTGTCCATGCATGTGTGGTGAGTGTGCGCGAGTGTATGTGTCTGTGTGTGCATGTGCACGCACATGTATGAGTGTATGTGCACACACATGTATGGTGAGTGGGTGTGCGGAACTGTATTTGTCTGCGTGTGCATTTGTGTGTGTGTGTGTGTGTGTGTGTGTGCGTATGAGTATATGTACATATTTGTGTGTGTCTGTATGTGGACATGTGTGTGTGCAGAGAGAAATAAAGCATGTCTGTATATGTACATATATTCTCAGTGCGTGACTCTGTGTCATGCCGGAGGCTAAAATGGTTTCAGGAATATGGATGACTTCAGTGCATCTCACCCTATGGAATACAGCACCCTGAATAAGGACATGCAGCTGTGCATGCACTGCTCTTCATATCTAGTGTACGAGCAGGGAGGGGCTCCATCCTACACAATCCCCTTAATCCCACTGTTATTCCATTCACTTTCCACAGCTTCTCACAGCTAATGCCAACTCTACACAGCACAGCTTAGGATAACTCAGACCAACTCTACACAGCACAGCCTAGGATAACTCAGACCAACTCTACACAGCACAGCCTAGGATAACTCAGACCAGCTCTACACAGCACAGCCTAGGATAACTCAGACCAGCTCTACACAGCACAGCCTAGGATAACTCAGACCAACTCTACACAGCACAGCCTAGGATAACTCAGACCAACTCTACACAGCACATCTTAGGATAACTCAGACCAACTCCACACATCACAGTGGGGGGGGGGGGGGTTAGGCTGTGATGGGGATCCAGTGATAGCTGTACAGAGCTCAGTGAGCATAGGGAGAGGATTAGGCTGTGATTGGGATCCAGTGATAGCTGTACAGAGCTCAGTGAGCATAGGGAGAGGATTAGGCTGTGATTGGGATCCAGTGATAGCTGTACAGAACTCAGTGAGCGGAGGGGGAGGGGCAGGATTAGGGTAGGATGGGATCCACCCGCCTGGCAGGGCTGGTCTGGGACATCTGAAGCTGTTAGAGAGCTGGACTCTGGAGCCGGCTTAGAGTCTGCACTGCACTGAGGCTACTACCAATGAACAGCCCTCTGCGTTATCAGTTACCCATTATATATGTGCCACTATCTCACACACATACACACACATACATACACATACACGCACACACACACACACACACACACACAATCACATACACACGCACACACACTTTAAAACACATCTACCTACGGCCATTATAAACAGACAAACAAACCAACAAGCAAATAAATAAATAATATAGATTTTTAATATTGAACTTTTGCTCCTGTATTGGACTAGGGATAGGCTTCTCCTGTTAAGAGCAAGCCTGTGGTTCGACTAGACCTGAAAACGAGTTCCTTTGAGTAGGTTGGAAAATGTGCTGATTTTAAGCGGAGCCATGTGGGTAATCAGTGCCACCATCCTAGTTATGGTGAGCCAGCATAAGTCCTGCGATCACCATTGTCTGGGACAGTGGCACTCTTACTCAACAGCAGACAAAACAGTTTGTGTATTTTATGCTGTAAACACGCTTGGTGCTACCCACACAGAATTCCCCCACTTGTGATTAGCGCAAACAGAATTTAACCTCCAAAAGCTGTGGGTTATTTTTGTTATTTTTTGACACTGCTGACAGATTAGCCAGTCTGGTATCAAAGGGCTTCTCTAAAGGAGGTGGGTGTCATTACCAGTCTCAGAAAAGGGTTCAGTCGTCATCGTGAGGCTTGTAACAAGGCTGTGACGTGCATCTCACATCAGTGGGTCAATACTGAAAACAATCCAGATCTGGGTCCGTGCTCCTTTTCTCTTTAATCTTATAAAAAACAAGCTGTTTCCATTCTTCCAAATGAAACACATATGACTATTATTTCTAGCTTATTCTTGAGGAAAGAAAAGAGTTCTGTGTCAACACTGTGACCTTGTGGCTGGGTCTGACATCCATAGACCCATCCTCGCCGCCTGTAGCTAAAGGTGCACCCCCCCCCCCCCCTCCCATTTAATGTAAAACCCCAGATTCTAATGAGGAACCAGCAGTGCTACAGCAAAGATTAAAACGCATTAGCCCAATGCTCATTCTGGGCAGTCTTGGCTTCGCCCCATGTCAATTACGAGAACTGCCCACTCATGAAGTATTTTACAAGTCTGCCCTCAGAGTCTTACTGCCTCTCCAGAGGGAAGGAGAGGCTAAACTCTCGCCTGCAGCCAGAGAAGAAATTATTATGCCCCCGAGGAGTGATTCTGCCCCCCAGAGCACTTACGAGGGGTGTTGAGCCCAGCAACCATACCACCCTGTACCCATCTCATGACTAACTGCTAAAACTAAGCAGCCATACCACCCTGTACCCTTCTCATGGCTAACTGCTAAAACTAAGCAGCCGTACCACCCTGTACCCTTCTCATGGCTAACTGCTGAAGCTAAGCAGCCATACCACCCTGTACCCTTCTCACATCAAACTGCTGAAGCTAAGCAGCCATACCACCCTGTACACTTCTCATGGCTAACTGCTGAAGCTAAGCAGCCATACCACCCTGTATACTTCTCATGGCTAACTGCTGAAGCTAAGCAGCCATACCACCCTGTACCCTTCTCATGGCTAACTGCTGAAGCTAAGCAGCCATACCACTCTGTACACTTCTCATGGCTAACTGCTGAAGCTAGGCAGCCATACCACCCTGTACACTTCTCATGGCTAACTGCTGAAGCTAAGCAGCCATACCACCCTGTACACTTCCCATGGCTAACTGCTGAAGCTAAGCAGCCATACCACCCTGTACCCTTCTCATGGCTAACTGCTGAAGCTAAGCAGCCATACCACTCTGTACACTTCTCATGGCTAACTGCTGAAGCTAGGCAGCCATACCACCCTGTACACTTCTCATGGCTAACTGCTGAAGCTAAGCAGCCATACCACCCTGTACACTTCTCATGGCTAACTGCTGAAGCTAAGCAGCCATACCACCCTGTACCCTTCTCATGGCTAACTACTGAAGCTAAGCAGCCATACCACCCTGTACCCATCTCATGGCTAACTGCTGAAGCTAAGCAGCCATACCACCCTGTACCCATCTCATGGCTAACTGCTGAAGCTAAGCAGCCATACCACCCTGTACCCTTCTCATGGCTAACTGCTGAAGCTAAGCAGCCATACCACCCTGTACACTTCTCATGGCTAACTTCTGAAGCTAAGCAGCCATACCACCCTGTACCCATCTCATGGCTAACTGCTGAAGCTAAGCAGCCATACCACCCTGTACCCATCTCATGGCTAACTGCTGAAGCTAAGCAGCCATACCACCCTGTACCCATCTCATGGCTAACTGCTGAAGCTAAGCAGCCATACCACCCTGTACCCTTCTCATGGCTAACTGCTGAAGCTCAGCAGCCATACCACCCTGTACCCATCTCATGGCTAACTGCTGAAGCTAAGCAGCCATACCACCCTGTACCCATCTCATGGCTAACTGCTGAAGCTAAGCAGCCATACCACCCTGTACCCATCTCATGGCTAACTGCTGAAGCTAAGCAGCCATACCACCCTGTACCCATCTCATGGCTAACTGCTGAAGCTAAGCAGCCATACCACCCATATCACGTCTCACATCAATCATCAATATACATAGGCATGTGCAGTAACAATGCACTAAGCATTAAAAAATATGACTTTAAAAACAACAGCATAGATGGGCAACCAACTATAAACCGCCTTCATAGCTTCTGCTTAAGCCTAATGTTCACATGCATAAATATTTATGTCAATAACCACAAACTGGTACATGGCATATGTTTCTTGGTATATAATGGTAATGTCAGTTTCTTCCTCAGTACGTATAGATCTTAGGAGACAGTTACACAGTTCACGTGAAGGACCATATCTATATATATATATAAAACACATATTTAGAGTGAAAATAAATATTATCAACAAAAAAAAATACTGAAAATTAAAATGATCAACAAAGGTTTTAGGCTTACTGGCTTCTCCAGTGCCAGTCTCACAAGGAAAAATGATAAGATCCAATATAAGCAGAGGTGAGACTGTTTCAAGAAAGCATTCTTTTCCCAGAAGACATAACGCAAGCCTGTAGGTCTCTTGTGACATCCCTCTAGAGAGACTCACTAAAACGAGACTACTCTACACTGACGGGCCATATTTTTCGAGACCACACTTACCCTGTGGAGAAGAAAGGTGTTTATTGGAGGCTGACACTCGACACTTACGATGCATGTGGTCTCCAGCCCGCTGCGTTCAAACAGATCCTCCTTACTGATATACGACAAACATGGCGCAGCGTGTGGTGCCATGGAAATAAAATAAGATGCATTTAAAATGAGTTTATCAATCTGTCCAAATGAAGGCCTATTTAAAGCACGCAAACCTCTCCAAGAGTGACAGTAAAGATTTGAAGGGCCAGACATCAGAAAGGATTAAGGGAGGCATTTTATAAGTCCTTTTGCGAAGGAGACAAAAGCTCAGGCAGGAACACGATTTCAGTGACATTTTATAACTCCCAGTCAAAACGTTTTTTTCAAAATATGGTTATATGCTTTAAAAAAAAGCATTTCAATCTTGTTTGCCTCTCTGTCTTAAGTCTCTGCAGTTAACTGTTAGCACAACCACAGTGTGGAGTAAATGCATTTTTAATGCACATCCAAGGGAATTTCTCAAACACACTGCACACTTCACAGCGCAAGCTAATGTCTCTGTTTAAATAAATAATTACATGTAAAATTTGTGCTCTTCCCAAGGAGTCTTTGTGAACCCTCCAGCACCCTGACCAGCTGGTGCCCCACTGAACGAACCCGGGGCCAAAGGCTCAGCGTTTGAACCTTTACTGACTTCACACCTCGCCTGTCCTCACACGTCCGACCCCACGCTCTCCTTGTGAGAACTCGTTAAAGAGATACAAGAAGACGTATCAGAGGAGAACCCTCCTGGACCACCACAAGCATACGTATGAGCTGCCACAACTCATTTCCATCGCCGCAACTTTCAACGCGAGCTTCCATTCCAGAAAAGCACACGGTTGTGCAATTCTGAGAGGGTGCCATAGGTCTGTGGGACTAATGGATTCTTACTCTGGTTACAAAGAAATCGCCAAGCTACCCAAACGAAGGTAAATGGAGGGAAAGAACTTGGTGTTCTTAGCACTTACTAAAAAAATGAATGCTGCCAGATTCTGTTCAAACCCAGAAACAAACTTCCCAGCAATGTGGAAGCAGGGAAAATAAAATTGGGAAAAGAAAGTTATGATGTCACCTTACTGGTAGAAAACAGAGAGAAGCTCCACCAAACATGGGGTATGTTGGGAACAACTAATTGAAGAACACTAACAGTGATTGGAGAATACTCTAGTAATACCTGCTATTACCACAGAGAGTCAAGAGCAAATAAAATGTCTACCAATCACTATCAGCATTGTCATGTTAGTTGTTACCAACACACTCTGTCTAAGGCCTGTTTGAGCTAACAGTCATTACTGGAACTTCACAGAGCAGCTGGGTGCACCCCGTCATACCCCCCCACAATCTCCATTCCCTGCCCCATTGCTTCTCCCCCCACCCCTCACCTGCATGGGGATAACGCTTCACAGACATGCAGTAATTTGGCTAACTCGAAAAGCGGGTGTTAATCTTGGCCCCCCTCCATCCCAAACATTCCCGCTAGCGATAACGAGGCCAAACAAACAGATAGCGTCCTGGGACAGGAGATGTGGTGAGATAGAAATAACCTGAGCCAACACTTGGCAGGGGGGTCCTACAAAGCCCAGGGGACGAGAGCAGTTTTTGGGGGGTGTCCCGGGACAGCTTGACGGGGAAATTAGCGGAAAGTCGGCTTGAAAGCCACTTTCCACCTGGCCCCGGACAGGGGGGGACACCAGGCCCAGTCCTGTCACTCAATCGTGTCACACGCTGGATTTCGTCACCTGCAGCTGCAGCCAGCTGGCCTGAGGCCTGCCTGTCCAAAGTGGAGGGCTTAGCAAAGACATCCAGCTATTACAGACACACAATGGCACGCTTCCCATTTCAGACACCCTTCACTGTACACTAAACTGCAACTCGGGAGTCCAGGATTTCCCATCAACCGAAAACATTCACGTCCTCCAAGGAGTCAGCTGAACTAAATACAGAGTCGAAAACATTCCTCTTCCCACAGCAGAGACCATTTAACACACAATTTATCAAATCACAGAGAAAAAAACAAAAAATAAAAACAAAAAACACCTGCAATAAACATGAATAAATAAATAAATAAATAAATAAATAAATAAATAAATAAATAGTGAGGAGGATATATTGAGCTTTCATGGAACTGCCCCCTCTGCTGGTGGATGTAGGAGTTACTCTGTGCTGATAAAATGGGGTTTGTGAACAGTCTCTGATCTGGACCTAATAACCAGAACCAGGCTGTCTAATTCCCTCTGGTTGTGGAGCTTGGCATTAATATAATAAGTTGCTCCATGCTGGATTTGAGATATTTGGAAATGGTTAGAATGCTAGTCTTGTAACAAGAGCTCAATCCCAATCAAGTTTCAATCCCAGGTTGGACACTGCTGTTGTACTCTTAGGCAAGGAACTTAGCATGAGTTGCTTCAGAAAAACTGTCCATATGCATGTGTGAAATGTAAGATTGGGTAATGGTCATGCATCTGCAAAACAAAGAAATCACAAAGGCAAAGTGAATGCAACATAAGATGGCAGGAGAACAAACACAAAGCTAAAACAATGCATGCCTGCAGCAAGCCAGATCTCACCTATGTGACGGCCCTTTGTACTGGCTGTGACATGCTGTAACTGAGACGAATATAGTTTATTAAATGGACAGTTGGTCTGCAATCTGTCCTTATTCCCGCGTGTACCCAGACTCAGTACAGCCGAAGTCACGGGTGAACAAAAGACCGTAAAGCTAAAAGTACATCAAGCAAAAAAGTACATAAAGCTAAAAGTACATAAAGCAAAAAGTGTGTTAAGCACGTAGTTGTGTCAGAGGTTTAGGGGTGGTGGGTCTGCTTCTAGGTAACAGTAGCAGTAACAGACAGTTAATCAAGGTAGCGGGAGAAGCGTATCCCAGCGACTTGAGGCGTTGAGCGGGAGGTCATGTGATGCGTCGCTGCGAGACACAGACTGTAAGAGAGGCCACGCTCTCCCAGAGTCCTCAAACACATCTCTGAGTGCTTAGCTGAGTGAGGAATCACTAGTGTGTGCGTGTGTGAGTGTGTGTGTGCAGTGTTCTCAGCCATGGGGGGGGGGGGGGGGGGGGGTCAAGGATTGTTAGGCAATCAACAGTTTCTCTGGTTCATAAACGTCACAATCTAACTTTGTCTTGGGAGCTGATACATTATGCGTTAGCAGAGCCTGGGAACCAGGGTACGTGAGCCTGTGTAGGTGTACCTGTGCGTGTGCGTATGTGCATGTACCTGTGTGTTTTGCTTGTCTGTGCACCCATATGCCTTTGAGTTTGTGTGGCCTGCGCATTTGACTGTGTGTCTTCCGTGTCCTTGTGCCTGTACGGATCTGCGTTTTCGCATGTTTGGCTTGCCTGTACATTCTGTATGTGTTTGTCTTCTTCAGCACGTGCAGCACCCGCACCTGTCACAACATCCGTATTCCGCGTTCGGCGCCGAGATTGTAAATTTAATAATTAACACAGCTGACTAAAGCACTCCGGCAGCTTCAGAACTCAGACGTTGGGATCCAGCCCTCGGAGTGATTAACGAGCAGAGCTTCCTCACACCTTCTGAGATCTCAATTACCGCGTCCAAACGCACAGCTGGGGAAAATGGCAGGAATAGACCAAAACTGAGACGTTTTCTCCAGCGAGACTGTCGTTATTACCAGACGGTCTCCAGACAGAATGAAGGCAAAATTTAGGGGCAGAGACATGATTTTTTTGCCATTTCATTTCACTCTGAGTGCGCTCTACAGAAGCCCTGTGGCTCTACTTAAAGAGCCAGTGGAGACACCCTTGCAGGATGTAATTATGACTTGGTACACTCCACGGATGTGCTCATTTGATTCTCCCTCCCTTGGTTCATGGAGACTGCAGAAGGAACGTGCCTTTTTTGGCTTGCACGTGCTCAGTAGGGGGATCCACTAGGCAGCCATCTGGAGAAAGGTTCATATGAGGTGAGGGGTTACACTGTGCTTCAGAACGCAGGAGAGAGGTTCATATGAGGTCAGGGGTCACACTGTGCTTCAGAACGCAGGAGAGAGGTTCATATGAGGTCAGGGGTCACACTGTGCTTCAGAACGCAGGAGAGAGGTTCATATGATGTCAGGGGTCACACTGTGCTTCAGAACACAGGAGAGAGGTTCATATGAGGTCAGGGGTTACACTGTGCTTCAGAACACAGGAGAGAGGTTCATATGAGGTCAGGGGTTACAGTGGGCTTCAGAACACAGAAGAGGGGATTCATACGAGGTCACGGGTAACACTGCTTCAGAACACAGGAGAAGGGTTCATATGAGGTCACGGGTAACACTGTGCTTCAAAACGCAGGAGAAGGGTTCATACGAGGTCAGGGGTAACACTGCTTCAGAACGCGGGCAATGTGCCCTAAAATATCTGCCAACGCTCGCACTGTTGGCAAGAGCCAGCCCAGCTGATGTGCTACAACACAGTGCCCATTCTGTTCATGTTTGGCACCCGAATCCGTAGCAGCAACGCCACTAATTGTCCCTCGGAATCGGCATTGCAAAAGCCGGTGTCTCAGTCTTTTTCCACATGCCCTTGTCATTTACGCTCGTTAAAATCATTTCATTTATTTACTTTGCAGCTGGAAGTGCTATTGTGCAGCTGTGATGTTGTGAAACAACCGTCCTTCCTCACAGATGTACTGCACTGCAGCACCACCAAATTTCTTCTTCTTCTCCTCCTCCTTTTTTTTAGAATTATTATTGCAATTATTATTACTATTACTTTACAAAGTTATCAAAAACGAAGCAGGCTGATGCTACTGTTACACTTGGAACACACAATGGGATTCTTGAAAAACTTTAACTAGATGTAGCCGACATCAAGCGCATCTGACCTATCACACTATCAAAATGAGTTACCATGGAATCATTCAAGCTGTGCCTGAAATAGCCTTCAGGACTTTTAGTTGTACTTGATTCCAACTTCAAGCTACATACAGTGAGCTCCATAATGTTTGGGACAAAAACATATTTTTTCTTGATTTGGCTCTGTACTCCACAATTTTAGATTGAAAGTCATGGATTGGCTGAGAAATAAAATTTAAGAAGTCAGCGACATAGACCAAACCTAAGGGTGACCAAAATTAACTGCTTGGAACATTAATACAAAAGAGAGCACTGGGCAAGCTCAGTAATTGCAAAGGGCCTGAAAGGCCAAGGAAGACCTGTACAGGAAGACCAAAGACTTCTCACATAATGAAGAAAACCCCCAAAGACCTGTCCGACAGATCAGGAACACTCTTCCAGGGGAATGTGCGGATGTGTCAGTGACTACTGTCTGCATAAGACTGCATAATATGAACAGAACTACAGAGGCTACACTGCAAGATATAACTCACTAGTTAGCCACAAAAACAGGTTGACCAGGGTACAGTTTTACAGAAGTACCTACAGGAGTTCAGAAAAAAAGGTCTCGTGGACAGACCAAGATTCACTTGTTTCAGAGTGATGGCAAGAGCGAAGTGTGGAGACCAAAAGGAACTGCCCAAGATCCAAAGCCCCCCTCATCTGTGAAACATGGTGTTGGTGGGGGGGTGGGGGGTGTTATGGTTTGGGCACGTATGGCTGCCACAGGTACTGGCTCACTTGTCTTCATTGATTATGTAACTGTTGATAGTAGCAGCAAAATGAATTCTGAAGGGTACAGAAGCATCTTATCTGCTCAAGTTCAACAAAATGCCTCCAAACTCATTGGACAGCACTTCATCCTACAGCAAGACAATGGGCCTCATTCACAAAACATGCGTACATTCATATTTGATCGCAAATTGTGTGTAAGAACATTTCCACAACTATTTTGGCATTCATCTTTTTTTTCTTATATATATATTTGTTCATGACTGTTTCCTTATGATAATAACATGAACAGGATTGCATATAAAATTCACAAACTGTCAGCATTCATCATCTCATGCACAAACACAAAGGGCTGCACATTTGTCATGAATCCCATATTACTTTTTGTTAGGAACATTTTTAAGAACAAAAGTAAGAATAATTGAAGAAAAATTTTGTGAATGAGGCCCAATAATCCCAAACATACAGCTAAAGCCAAAAACTGGAAAATAATTGACTGGTCAAGTCAGACACCTGATCTGAGTCCAACTGATCATGCATTTCATATGCTGAAAATAAAACAGATAAAACAATGCCTGGCAGAGCATCAACAGAGATTACTGAGCACCTGGTGATGTCTATGGGTCCCAGACTTCAAGCATTCATTGCATGCAAAGGATTCTTCATATGAAGTCATATGAGGTCATTACCCATCTTGAGAAAATTCCACAATATATAATATTGTCCAAAATATACAGCCTTAAACGTGTACTGGCACATTTTAATCTTGCTGACACCGAACCTTTTAGCCTGGTGTCAGCGGAGTTCCTCGGTTGTTAATAGGAACGGCTTTGTGGAGATGCAATTTCAGTTGAAATCATGCCCCACAGAACTACCAATTTCCTTTCTTTATTAGTCGAAGTTCTTTGGGTCATATTAAGTAGGGCTCCTGCAGACACCACGCTGACATCAAAGTGCATTTTCACCCGACTTCAATTCCTGCCTCTCCCAACTATTTTTACGCATCGCATTGGCGGGATAATCTCCTGCAGACCCCCACCCAGCCCGCGTCAAATTTAACGGCTCGGCACAGCGTGAGCACGTCCAGGTGTTTCGCTCTTTCTCGCAGAGGAGCTGGAAATGGCTTTCCTGAGCCCATTATAAATTAAACAAAATGGGGTATAACTCATGCATCTTTTGAGGTAGTTTCTGGAACTTTTCCCTTCAAAAGTCTTTGGCACACCCCTGTTCTCCGGGCCTTCAGGCCTTTAGGACAATGAGAGGGGGAGTAAAGTTGCTTCTCGGGGTACATCAGCAGAATGGCCTCGTCTGAAAAGCTGATGGACCGCAGCAAATGGGCCCTCTCAAGAGCTTCCGAATGATCAAGAGTCGGATGTCAGGAACAACCGCAGGGAGGACCTCACTGTCACACCTAAACTCCCCGGGGACAAAACGCACCCTGGACCAGTGTTCGGACAAATTAACCCTCAGGGTGATCTATCAACTCAAACTGCGCATGCACTGTAGAGTTTGCCATTGCGGCCTGAGGGGGTAGGGGGTTGTGATTGCAGATTGCAAGAGAAGGAAGTATGATTACAAATGGGGGGTGGTGGGAGGGGGCAGGCAGGTTTTCATGAGCAGGTAGGTAAATTTGTCAGGACATGGAGATTATACGCCCACATGGAGAGGAAAACCCCATTTCACTTCTAGTACAGGTACGTTTTTGGGTAAACTAGCTGAACACTCCACACACTAGAAAGCCACGTGCTAGAAGTCCACACGCTAGGAAGCCACAGAAATCTGTGCTGGTGCTGTTTTGTGCCACACGAAACACACGAAAACCCAGGTGCCCTGTCACCTCACCAGGAGGCTGTCAGAGGCTGGGGCTGCGGCAGGAGACTGCAGAGAAGACTGAGGTAGCCTGGCGTGTTAGCAGACACACGGGGGGGGAGGACAGCGGTTCTTCTGTGTGGAATCGCGCGGATCATCAGCGCCAGGCAACCGAACAGTGTAAAGCACCGCAGAGGGACGCACTTTAGCACCTGTCCCAGTGACACGCAGAGGGACGCACTTTAGTCCCAGTGACACGCAGAGGGACGCACTTTAGTCCCAGTGACACGCAGAGGGACGCACTTTAGTCCCAGTGACACGCAGAGGGACGCACTTTAGTCCCAGTGACACGCAGAGGGACGCACTTTAGTCCCAGTGACACGCAGAGGGACGCACTTTAGCGCCTGTCCCAGTGACACGCAGAGGGACGCACTTTAGTCCCAGTGACACGCAGAGAGACGCACTTTAGCGCCTGTCCCAGTGACACGCAGAGGGACGCACTTTAGCGCCTGTCCCAGTGACACACAGAGGGACGCACTTTAGTCCCAGTGACACGCAGAGAGACGCACTTTAGTCCCAGTGACACGCAGAGGGACGCACTTTAGTCCCAGTGACACACAGAGGGACGCACTTTAGCGCCTGTCCCAGTGACACGCAGAGGGACGCACTTTAGCGCCTGTCCCAGTGACACGCAGAGGGACGCACTTTAGTCCCAGTGACACGCAGAGGGACGCACTTTAGTCCCAGTGACACGCAGAGGGACGCACTTTAGTCCCAGTGACACGCAGAGGGACGCACTTTAGTCCCAGTGACACGCAGAGGGACGCACTTTAGTCCCAGTGACACGCAGAGGGACGCACTTTAGTCCCAGTGACACGCAGAGGGACGCACTTTAGTCCCAGTGACACGCAGAGGGACGCACTTTAGTCCCAGTGACACGCAGAGGGACGCACTTTAGTCCCAGTGACACGCAGAGGGACGCGCTTTAGCGCCTGTCCCAGTGACACGCAGAGGGACGCACTTTAGTCCCAGTGACACACAGAGGGACGCACTTTAGTCCCAGTGACACACAGAGGGACGCACTTTAGTCCCAGTGACACGCAGAGGGACGCACTTTAGCGCCTGTCCCAGTGACACGCACTCCGAGACCTCCCATACGACAAAACCAGATAACAGGTGCTATTTCGAGCCACGTTTTGTTTTCACGTGAAAATTGCAGCTCACGTGTGAAAAAGTCAAGATGCAAACGTCACATGACTTCATGTGACCTATTTTCTTTCTCATGTGTGAAAATGTCCACTTCACACATGAAATTTTACACACGTGACATTTCATTTTCAACACCCCTTCCCTCCCCCTCCCCCCCACCCTGCCGCCTCCCTCCCAAGCACCGCCACCACACATTTCCTGTGGCCTTGCTAAACCAATCATTAACACGGCCTGTGGCAAGGCATTTAAAAGCGTGATGAATTCGGCTTCCATGCAATTTCTACTCCAAACAAAGTTATGGAAGCCATTAATGAGAGGGGAAAACATTAGTGATAAGTGACATTTATATGCGATAGAATTCCAAGAACAGAAGCCTAAGGAAACAATGCTTAGTGAATCTTATGCTGTTAGGGCTATAATTGCAATTTTAAGGGTTGAAATAAATAAATAAATAAATAATGTGTCTAAAAAACTGACTGGTAAGGGGCATTCAATGCTTTGTTAGTTGGAGGCCTGGATTTTAATTAAATCTGTCAGTGTTCTTCTTTCTGTCTGTTATTATTGCGGCTTGATTACATTCAGGCCCAGATATATTCCCTCGTGTGGCCACAATTTGAGAAGGCAGAACGTTATCTCTTCATGGTCCCGAGCTGACTGGCTGTCGAGATAAGTGGCAAAATGCCATTGCGTTCCTGTATTCCGTTTCCGCACAGACGTTCTGCCCCAGTCCGCTGAATGACGCGAGAGGATGCACGGGGATCGCACGCGGCTGAGTGATCAGCGGAAAGAACGGACCCACGGGGAGCTTCTCAATTTATCCGACGGATATACCATCGGGATAAACCTAAACAGTTGGCCATTATCAGCTCTGTGCACACTCATCTATCGGCCAAAGAACCGAAGAGCCATGTGCCTCCAGCACTTTAATACGTTTATATCTACATCGCGCAGTATTATCCGTATGGCACACGATATGAAGTTTTCCCAATAGTTGCCAAGAGATCGTTGACAAAGCCTGTTTATTTGACGCGAATAATTGGTTTCCATGATAGCCTACATGTAAGCGCGCAATGGAGATCGTAATGTTAAAATTGTTAAAATTTCAGCAGGGTTTCAATTTACGTTGAGTAGTAGCTGTATAATCTCTTTCATACTTGCTTTTACTGGAATTTGATTTAAGAATGTAAATTTAGACCTCTACTTAACACGCATAGGCTACATCACATGTCACTGAATATATTCTTAACACAACAAAGTTGACATCACATAAGACTGAGTGTGACAGAATGCATTATGAGGTTACTGTCTGCCGGCACTGCATTTAGATGCACTGCATTTATTCACATTTAAGAAAACTGCAAACAAGGCGAATGGCACCGTTCAGCCTATATATGATTACCGTCGCGGTCCTGTAAACTGTGGTGCTCTGGTCTGTAACAAAGAACACAAGATCAACACCCCTCCCTCCTTCAAACTATCTTTAGAAATTAGGTGAAAACGAGGGGCGGCGGAAACTGTATTTCCAGAGCATCGTTCATTACCCCTTGTACGTGCGTAAAACACACATTAAAACGGAAAAACCCGGCAACTTCAAAAATGAATCAAATGGAGAAACATTCGCGTTTACATCTGTTTGTTACTTATTAGACATTCAGAAAAAACTATTACCTACCCACTACTACTGATGTTGAGCACGGTCTTGAAAATCAAATTCTTCTTTTCTCCCAAGTTTATTGATCATTACTGAGATGCAAAATAGCTATTTATTTTCAGTAAAGCCGTCAACCACAGTTTTTCAGTACGCCCAGCCATTACATCGGGAAGCATAAAAACCTTTACATAATGTAAACTGACTCGGTAACGTTCCATAATTGCTTATATTTACAAAGGAGATTGCATTTACTCAATCTGACTTGAGGCACCCAAGTAGTATGGAGGACACAATTAGCTTCTTGAAAAAAATAAATACTGACATTCACTCCAAGGATAACGTCAATTAGGATAAGCAATGTTTCACTTTGAAAGTAACTAATAATTTTTATATGGATTCAAAAATGCTGGCGCCCACAGAAGCTATGCTTACCTTCAGATGTACTGTCACCGGAGCACTTGGCCGTTAGAAGTGAGAGGATATGAATCGCGGTCAAAAATGCCAACTTGTCATTCCACCGCCGGTTTGACATGTTGCGCGGCTTGGGGAAAAAGCCGATCAGGTTGTGTCACGGCAGAGAGACCATAATATACAGTCAAGTAGCTAATAGGCAGGATGTGAGAGACTTCCTGCAGAATGATGAAGTCCAACAAGACCTAGAAAATCCAGTTTGGTCTTCTGGATGGCAATATACGGAGCTGTCACCAAGTTCACCCAAAGCCGTTCAAAGAGCACTTGCTGAATGACAAGGAAGTTGATATTTTTACAATATTTAAGGGTTCGACTGAGAAGGAAAGAAGGCGCATAGAGAGCTAATAAAACATGGCAATTCAGAAGTCAAAATCGCATAACTGACATCGGTTTAGGCACTCATTACAAAGAAACGGTCTAGTCTTCCAGTACTACCACCATGTGCTTGGCTAAAGGAACTCCGCAAGGTCCTAGAGCCGAAGTGTATCTTGAAATGGCTTTGCTGGTTACCGCTGTTTGATACAGTTTGTATAGTTTTATGTTCAAAACGAACGTTTTGTTGAAACAGCCCCAAACGAAATGGTACCTTTACGGCTTTCATACAGAAACATTTGTGTATAGTAGCTTCCCTGAGCGTTCGATTAAATTTGAATACGCACGGCAGGTTCATTAAACTACCAATCTTTTTTAACCTTTCACTGGGGATAAATCCGGTTTTATATCCATACGTGCAGAAAGCATTTTACTTCAAAGGCGATTTGATAAAGCATGTTACTACTAATCTACCAGAATTAAATTGGATTGGTCTTTTAAATTTTCATGAGTGGGAAAACAGGATATACAGTGAGCTCCATGATGTTTGTTACAAAGACACACAAACATATATGTATATACAGTATACAGTATATATTGACTTGATTTGGTTCTGTACTCTGTTCTGTACAATTTTAGGCTTGAAATCAGACAGTTTGCATATGGTTAAGATTCACAGCTTTAATTAAAGGGTATTGTGGCCGATTGGTCTCGGCTGCGCCGGCTGGTAGAGAGAGAGCACACGCACTTGGGTTACGTTAGCTAATCAGCCCAGGTGCGCGTGTGCTCTTTCTACCAGCCGGCGCAGCCGAGACCAATCCGCCTACACATTTTGGTTTCACCATGTACATGGTGAAACCTATTTATACACAGTCCCCCAATTTCATGGCACCATAATGTTTGGGACAAATGGCTTCACCGGTGTTACTGATTAGTCAGGTACATTCAACTGGCACACACACCATTCACTCCCACACTCATACCTGTGGGAAATTTTGAGTCTCTAGACATGCATGTCTTTGGACTGTGGGAGGAAACCCACGCAGACACGGGGAGAACACTAGGAGAACTCCACACAGAAAGGCCCAGGCTGGATTCAAACCAAGGACCTTCTTGCTGTGAGGTGACAGTGCTAGCCACTGACAATTTTGCATTTTGGCGCACCCTCGCGCAGCATGGATGCTATATGGTGGACTGTGGTATGGCTGTTTTCGGCGCATGTTTGCCTGGCACGTCCCCTGCCCCTGCAGCTCTGCAACAGCTGTGCGTGTGGCAGACGTGCAAGTCAACTGGGAAAGAGATTTTCTCTACTGTTACTGTCTGGTTTTGGAAAAAGACACAGCAACGTGGTATCTGGGGACAAAGACATATCCCTTTACAGCACCAACATCTGCTCTGTACATGGAAAAAACGCATTCGAAACATAACTGCGTGTTTTCCTACTTGTGGAAGCACGGAAACACCCGGCTAGAATAATTAGTTCAGTCTGAGTCGACTTAGCGGGTTGAGTTATGCCTGGCAGTGGGATCCTCGACAGTCGAGCCTGCAGCATCTCAGTCTCCCTGCTGACACTCGTGATTGATAGGTAGGCAGTTGAAAATGGCGTTCATATATTCCAGTTCCACTAACACTGCAACACATGCACTTGATTGCTCTATATCCACACAAAATAAAACCTGTACTACCTGCACATGTTTAAAATAAAATGCATCAATGTGGATACTTAGGGTTAATCTCCAAAAGAGAGGTGGTAAAAAATGGCAAATGGTTTTCATTACATTATTGTCTTCAAAGGGAGTTATTTTTTTGTTCGTCATTTTAAGTTTTGACATATGTTCTCAGTTGGCCCATGCAGTTTTTGTGCGCAATAAAGGATATTCTTAGAAATTTCCGGAGGTTTTTGACAACCTGTTGGCTTTACAGTGGTGGATATCTGGGTATTTGGTGTGTGGTCTGTAGCCAGAAATTGCACATCAGCCAGATTTTATAGCAACGTTATGTTTCCAGAGGCTGTACATACAAGAAGATACATTGTTGAGGCATTTATTCACAGTTATAAAGATAAAAAATCTGTTTTAATATTGTTCCAGTATTTTTGTTCCTTCTTAGGCCTCAAGCACTGCAAGCTCTTCTTTGCCAGACCCGTGTAGTAATGTTAATGCAAGAGAAACTGCCCATTTTTTACTCGAGTGCAGGTTACATGGCCATAGGAAATGGTTCCAATAAAAAGAAGATTAAATATAATTTATTTGACTTATTTTTAGAATAATTGGATAATATACACAAGCACAGCCCCCAAGGGTATACCATCGCTCTATAAGTCTATTGTCTTGCTTTAAACCACAAGCCCATGTACGCCCCTTAAACCAGTCATTGTGAATCTAGAAGGTCACCAGAAACTTTGAAGTATCTAGAATATCCTTCATCACACACAAAAACTGCCTGGACTAAATTAAAAACATACACCAAAAGTGGAACTTCAGAATTGGAACTATCCCTTCCGACTTTTATTTTCAACTCAAAAATTCAGTATGAAGGACTGTTTTGTTGTGAGTAAGCCAAAAAGTTCAATACTTCACTGCAGTTCAGTGAGGTTAATCGTCACGTATACGCTTGCCCGTGTGACTCTTTAGAACAAGACCCTGAAGCGCTGCATTTTTACTTTACAGAACATTCTGCAACAGTGGAGGATTATCAAAATAATACAGTAACTACACTGATTCAAGGACACATTCTCAGGTAAAATAATTAATTTGCGTATTCCAGTGGTTGAGATGTGAACATTATACACTATAAACTAGTGAAGATCACAAGTTGTGTGTTTTAGCCATTACATTTAGTGGTTACGCAGCAAGTTTTATAGAAGTGATAATGCCATTTATAATAGTTGAAACTGCCTCTGAGTGATGTATATGAGTGTGTGCAACTCCACTTTTAAATTATGCTTAGGTCCCATTATTTAATTAACTTTCTCTTCCTGTTGTTTATTTCTCCTTTCATTCCTGTGATCTTGAGACAGAAGATTGAGGTTAAAGGGCATCTGATGCATCATTGCTGTAGAGCTAGAATGCACTAGAATGAATGTAATATGAATAAATAAAAATGAAGCAAATACATATACATGTCATGAGAACTACAAAATGTATATTCTTTTCCAAAGTGACCAGAATATAGCGCCTCAGAAAGAATATATATATATATATTTTTTTCTTAGTACCCTAATAAGGGTTTTTCAAAACAAACTTGAGTTTCAAAGAGCCACTAATGGTTTCAAAGCACTTCAAGTGCATACAGCAAGTTCCTCTCAGGGAAAGTAAACAAGCGCTCATGGACTTAAAATCGAGTGTGAAGTCAGCAGGGCTTTTCATCGAAAAGGAAAAACAGTGTGGGCGTGCGTCATTTTGCCGCTGCTGCTGCTGCTGCTGCCGTTATCTGGTAGAGCTCTCAAAGGGCTTACGCGTTATCGTGCACGAGTACTACAAATGGTAGCGTTGGGGATCCTACAGCGTTGAGTCAGGTGATCAATGAGGTCACAACCCAGGGAGACGCAGGTAGAAAGATTTGGAGCCAAGTGTACAGAGAGAGTGAGAGAGAGCCAGGTGTAGATCTTCCAGCTTAGCAGCTGTCCCTTGTCTGGAATCTCTCTAACTCCTAGAACGGCCCCATAACTCCTCAGCTCGCCTGGAAAAGCCCAGCCCGATGGGGTGGATAAGTTAGGCGCAACCGCAGACCTACGCGGTTCGATGAGCTGGTAAATCCGACGGCTTGTCAGCCCACCTCATGCAGGGGGCAGGAGGGGGGTGGGGGTGGGGGGGGTGTTAATCCCTTGTGTAACAGGGCCTTGTAGAAACACGGCTTTGTCTGCAGATGAGTTCCGCAGATGTGGCAGCCTGCGCGCTCTCGCTGCGGGGAACGCTTAGCCCGTCAGGACGAGCGGCTTCAGCCACGGGACCGCCATCCGTCTCGCCCTCTGACATCACACGCCAGACTGCAAGCCGGGATGCTGTTATTAGGCCGCGAATGATCAACTATCACACACACGTGCACACAAGCACAGGCTATCATACAGTAAAGTCACGCACGCATGCACACGCACACACAAACATGCACGCTCCCTAGGGTAAGGAACTGGTCTTGTAACTTAAAGGTCACAGGTTTGATTCCCACGTAGAACACTGCCGTTGTACCCTTGAACAAGGTACTTAACCTGCACTGCTTCAGTATATATCCAGCTGTATAAATGAATGCAATGTAAGTGCTATGTAAAAAGCTGCGTAAGTCGTCCTGGATAAGGCTGTCTGCTAAATGCCTGTAATGCAATGTACACACGAAGAAGCAGAGGCGTTCATACAAACCACAAAAACACACCCATGCACTGATCAGGTTCATAAAACACACATGCATATACATCCCCGGTTAAAACACATATCTGCCTGGGGGCTCAAGCAAATACGCACACATACACACAAACAGACAAAAGGCGCACCCAGAACTGTTGCTTTGAAAGCCTCTCTGCTTTTGTTGTGCACCTGTGTAAAGTTCCGTCTCTGTAGATCAGCGCTCGTCCACCGAGGTCCGAAGGGAACATCAAAGCCTCGATTCCTCTCTTTCTACGGTAAACACAAGCGCGCCAGCGGAGAACCACCTGTCCGCCGGCATTTGATCTGTATGGGCTTATTAGATTTTAAAAAGATTCCTCTTTCAAACAACGCTTCCGCTCTCCCCAGCTCTCCAGCGTTGAGTTATATTAACGGGTCCTGCCATGCTTTCAATTTACTTAGATCTTTATCTTTTAATAACCCATATGATTCTCGCACCTCCCCTCTATAAGCCATCCTAAGCTTGGTAATAACCGGAACATTCACGTTTATTGCAATTCCGTTTTAATGCACTTGTCTTCAAAGTCTCAATATTTATTTTACGGCTTTTGTAATTGTTCTGCCGATTGCTTTTTCATTACATGTGACCGAGTATACTTGCGTGTGTCAACATAAAAAAATTACTCATTGACGATAAACACTATAATTCACCTTGGCACATACTGTATGTGTAGTGTGCACAAATGTATAATTCATATATATCTTTGTAAGATCGACCTCAAAGCCTTTAAAATTGGAAGCCTTAACCTCTCGTTTCAGAAAGAGCACGTGAAAGGGCGCTGTGCTCTCGTTTCAATGAGAATAAAAAACACTTCCTGTTGCCGGGTCATAGCGTCAGGTGTGCTAACCGGTGATGTTCCTTCCGAATGAGAATCGTATCCAAACCCCAACCTCAGAGAGCTTATATCCCACTGTTGAGCAGGAAGGTCAGCGCTGACAAAGGTCCCTTTCACAGACTGCTGCAATCTCCTGAGCTCCATTAGCCTGGAATTCCTTCCCAGAATCCTTGGGGTAAATAAGAGTGGATGGAACCAGGCTTCTATGGTTATCATTTTTTATATTAAATTAATTAGTAAAGTATGTTTCTAAAGTTGACTGGTTCCAGACTTGAGAGGAAAAATAAAAAACAAAAAAATACCAGTTTTGCATTTAATGTCAAATTTGAAATGTGAAATTTCACAGTACACCAAGAGTAGGCCTATGCAAAATGCTGCTTAATTGTTAAGAGCTTTACCAAAAATAATCTGTTTGGAATTTGTTTATTTCATAGGCAGTGATGTTCATAAATAAGAGTGGAGAGCATAAAAATCACAGGGTAGTCTTAAACGTACTACAGAAGCAACTACAGCAATTTATTTTACATATAAAACACTACCAGTAAAATATATTGCTTGGTGCTTCATACCAAAAGTATTTAAACTGAACCAAAAAGCTTCTCAAGATCTATAGGTCTGAAATACTGCATCAATCAAGTATCAAGTTTTGTTTTAGTTTTAAAAGTGCGTGAAACTTGGAGATGACCGACTTTCAAGCAAGACTATGTTTGATCCTTGTAGAGAGCATCACAGTTCGCCACGGGGCTGGAACCAAATTGACCTGGTTTTGGCTCTGGTGCACCTTGCTGGAGGGTGCAGACAATCAAACACGCTGGTGAGGACACGCACGCGAGGCAAATCTACCCACACTCTGTCGGAGCGGGAAGTCCAAGGTAAAGACCGAGATGTGAGCCCTGCTGTGCTCACAACCATCCTCGAACTACAGCCGTCTCATTCAAACAGAAACACGGAGCGACCTCAAATGTTCCACTGAAGTAATATCTCGGATGTATAAAGCCTCTTCAACAATACCCTTCCTTTTGGCCAACACCATTGTCTTTCATAAATATCAAATTAATCTATAAGGAACGTTGAGATATATTTCCTAATTAATTTAAGCCCGATAATAAAAACGCTTTACACTAGAGCTGTGTATCACGCTGTCCATGCTGCGTTGAATAATTGATGCACCAGCTGAACTCTCAAAAGGAAACCGTGAATTGTTCGTCTGCGATCGCGTATTCCGTTTGCATGAATACCCCGGAGTCCGTGACGACTGAAAGAGCACAGCTGTGAGTTCCGTCTCCTCGGTTCCCCTCCACGCGCCACGCGGAGCTCGTGCTGCTATCTCTCAGTCACCGTTCCTCTGAAGAATCTGATCCAGAAGTTTCTGCAAGACAAAAAAGTGGTACAGATGAATACGATTTTAAATCTGATTCAAATTTACGGAGACACTACATGATAAGAGGATGGATACAGAAAGGCCATTTTATAAGTAGCATGGTGCTAAACAGTTCTGGGTTTATGGCAGTTACACGCGCATTCACATTCTTCAGACGTGCTTATCCACAGTGCACACAAGTGCAAAAGATTCATAAGAGGTTCCTTCCTGAAATGTTGCCGTTGCTGTGTACATACCTAGCATTTCCTTCATCTCTCTCAGAACAATAATAATGATAACCTTTCAATCAGCCCTACTGCTAGCTGTCACTCACCCCCCCCATCCCCCACCCCCCCCAGCCCCTTCCCCACATGGTCTGCTCTCATTGTCTCGTATGGACAGCTCTGCCAGGAAACTGCCATTCTGCAGAAGGGTTGAAATGCCCGGTGAAGATGACAGTCCAGGCTGGGTTCAGCTTTCAAAACAGTGGGGTCTGCATGGCCGCATCAATCTAGAATGCCTCCTCGCATCCTTCTCTCCCCATCAGTGATGGCATTCTAGAATCAACAGTGGTATTCTAGACTCAATGACGGCATTCTAGAATCGACACCGGCAATGAACTACAGCCACACCCATTATAGTGTGCTATTATTCACACATAATAGTTTGTGAATTACAGCCTGTGGCTAGCCTGCAGTTTCTATTATCAATAGAAACTGCGATAATTCCAAAATTCCAGTTTTTTCCTCTCCATTAGAGGGTGAGGAGCACTTAGCCAAGATTCTACTCTCAAGGTGTTTGAAAATGAACAACAGGCTAAAGTAACAGCAAAAAAACTGAACACACAAAAGACTGAAGACTGACTGAAATGCTAAATGAGTTTTACCCTTCCAGGGCACACACACCAATGGCATCAAGTGCAAAAAGATTCTGAACCAAGACCAAACAGTTCTGTTGGTGGCCGAGCTAGATGTGCCGTCCTTGTATTTTACCACAAAGGGCGTGGCCGAAGTAGGGTGGGTTTAAAGAATCTGGTGATGTCCATGACACCTCGAGAACATCCAGGTGCCCCCAGGAACTTGGGGAAGTTCTGGTCAACCGAGACAGGCTCCAGTGTTCCCATTGGTAAATTCCCTGAGACGGGACATCTCTCTCTCTCCCTCTCTTGTCCTTAAGTGCCTTGGACATCGAGGACAGCAGAGGACCCTACTCTCTCTCTCTCTCTCTCAAGGCTTTCTCAGGAGACAGCATGCACGGGGCCTGCCACAGTGCCAAGTCTTTGTGAGTTAAGGGCCTCTCTCTCTCTCTCCCACGGCCGTCCAAGGCACTGCCCGTTAGACAAGAACTGGAGGCAAAACCGGGCGGACAATGCAACAACGCTGGATGCAAACCTCTCTGTCACCCCCGAGGTCACCACACAGCAGTTTCGTCATTTCCCCAGAGCGGAGGGATCGAAGCTCAAAGCGTCTCCACGCCAGCCTCTACGCTCTTTCTTTCGGCTCTCTTCACAGCAAAAAAAAAAAAAGAAAAACCATTAGACGCGCTCAAAAACGCGTGACCTTCAGGCCGACGGGAACGGACGCCGTTATTCTGTGATGCGCCGAAGATCGGCCTTTTCCCCCAGCCACGCTGGCATTTCCTGTGAAAGACGGCGTGTAGCACCGACCAAACACCCGCTAGAGAATATAACGCGGTCAAGGTGATGCAAAAGTCAAAGCATGGCCATTAAAATGCCAATGGCATCTTTTCAACAAATACTTGATATTGTTGGGAATATACTTCATGATGATGATGATGACGGAGCTTTATAAAATTTTATGCGGTAAACAGGGCAGAAATAAGATGCAGGGGTGTTCTTAATATCCATAATGGATGGATAGAAACGAGGTGCCATTACAAACTGTCATAGGACAGCGTTGTATATTGTTCTAGCCTTTGTGTGTCTGCTATTGATTTGGATGGTAAACCAATGTTTTTGATGTGTGCAATGGGTGCCTTTTCCCTCACTGACCCCTCAGATCCTCTGACCTTTAACCCCACCGGTCAGGCGATCCTCTTCCTGTTTCCTGTGAAATAACAGGAGCAGGGCCCACCAGCCTAGCTGCACTTAGGACACAAACCTGCAGAAACAGTTCTGCAGAGCGTAGAAGCTCAGAGAGAAAACTTCTAAAAGATAAAAGAGAATCACGATCCACACCGCCAAAAGGTTACCTTTAGAGATAGCAGACATTCGCAATGTATCAAATGAACTGCCTGGACATCAAGGGGTTTCATTGTCCCCACTTCTGAACGGCTGCATCTTTCTTTACACCAAAGCGTGTGGGTGTTTTTTTTTGTTATCTGTCTTGGAAAGAGGGCACACTGGGTAGCACTGTCGCCTCACAGCAAGAAGGTCCTGGGTTTGAATCAGGCCCGGGCCTTTCTTTCCAGAGTGTAATCCTGCATCCTGCCAATGCACGCTGGGATAGGCTCCAGCACCCTCCGTGACCCTGCCCAGGATAAGCAGGTATATGGATGGATGGATGGATGTCTTGAAATGCAATGTGCACAGCAAAATGTAAACAAAATCTAAACTACACAATCTACAATGAATATAAAGCCTATATTAGCAAAATGATCATGAACTAATTTCTATGTACATTCATCAGAAATGCTCTTACACTGATTACGTGTGATTCACCAATGCTGGATAAAGCAAGGACCTGTGCGTGCATTTCAGTGTGCCTCATAATTCAGGAGCGTGAGCACATGGACTGAAATTAAAATTGGCTACTCCCGCGCACCACCAAATTTGGTTCGGCTGCCTCAACAAAATCCAAAGCGATAAGCTCACCATTGATTAAGACCCAGGAAGGAAAAGAGGAAATTTTCTGGTTATTTCAAGTCCAACACAACTACCATTCCTTTGCACTTAAATCACAAACTCCACTGTTTCCAAAGACTAATCCATGCACGACTATCCTAAAAAAGAATATTCCTCTTTAGACATGTTGAAAACGGATAAATTGTAATGTACTTGTAAGGAGGGGTGGTGTTTAAAAACAAAACTGTATTCGCACCCCTCAAAAAAGTAGTGAGGTGACATCACACTGCAAAAAGTTCAGCAACATTGGGCAAAAAGTATTCTTTTTTTCCCCTTTCTATTCCTGTGGAGCTTCTCACCCCTGTAATCTGGGGGGAAAAAAATCACGTTTCATGATAAATTCATAGCAGCATTATAGATGGTTTTGTTTATTTCATGACCATCGAGGGGAGTCTCAATTAGTAACAATTAACGATGTTAATTATAAACATATTTTAATTGCTTTCTGTGCCTCACATAAAGCTTCTGCACATTACCACAGAAGCATCCACGGCTGGAAGCCGGTGCTATTAATCGTTCTAGTCCTGGCGTTGCTTCACGCTCCGCTTCTGCGTTCTGTTCCACGTCTGCAATGCAGCGTCAAAGTGCCAAATGGCACGCCGTTTTTCTACCACAAGGTACCGGCGCGTTCGTAAAATGACATTATTTTACATTACATTACATCACAGGCATGTAGTAGAGGCTCTAAATCCAGAGTGACTTATAGAACTTTCTACATAACAGTAAATAACATCATACACATTCGGTTTTCAGTAAATTCAAGTTCATGCTGGTGAAACCCGACACTGTTTGAGAATAAAATGCATGTATGCACATTGTACGATCCTATTCAAGAACGTTACTGCATAATGAATGAGCCACAATGGGCCCAGACACAAGATTTGTCTTTAAAGGTGTAGATAGAGCTGATAATGTGTAGGTGCGGTGAACTGTACAGATAACAAATGCATGGAGATTATTCAGATGGGTGGATGACACAGCTGCCAGGAAGTTAGAGAGGTTTGCTTTGTGCCAGACCATATAAAGTTTGCCACTGTGAATGACAGCTAGAGACATAGAAGTAAAACTGCACCCTCTGCTGGCCAAAAAGTGAACACCAGTATCCTCCCACACACATTCATTTGGCACCTATTTATGTGATCAAGCTAGTGGATGGGATGTACTTTCCAAATAATAATAATAATAATAGATCGACATTGTGCATGGCACTGTGCAACTCAAAATGTGTGTTCTATGTGAAAGCATCTACAGATGGGGATGAATTCTGTCCAATATCAGAATGTCACAATACCTGACTTGTCTTAGTTATTAGCAAAGGCACAGTGCAATTTACACCTCATAAATAGACAATTCACACCATTTGAGCATGTTTTTTTTTTCTTCCACTTGAACTTTACAATATTTGCTAACAGTTCTTTTATCTGTAAATAAAAAATATTAAAATTAAGCCAGGAATGCCCTTTGGCAATTTGCACCCACACACAAACATTGGCTGTGCTGCAGTAAGACTTTGATATCGCTTTGAACGCAACTACTATAGCTATGACCTTTCTGGAGTTAACTGAGCCTATAGGACAGGGATGTTGCAGTTACAGTACCTGCTCTCTGCTCACCTGGCTGCAGATTATAATGACATATTTACTTCTTAACTTTACTTCAAGGAATCTCACATGAAAGCATTTTATAAAAATTTTTCCCCTTCATACACATAGCATCATATGAATTTCAGTTATGATTGGGAATTCACCGTTTAGGGTGATTATGTTGATTGAATTTTATGTCATGTTCTAGAGACTATTCTGGAATTCAACATCCTGCTCTAGAATCCACATGAGAACTCACAGTCCTGTTCTACAATACACAGCACAACTCACAGTCCTGTCTTGGAATCATTGTGAGAACTTACAGTCATGTTCTAAAACAGACAGCAGAACTCACAGTCATGTTATAGAATACACACCAAACCTCACAGTACTGTTCTAGAATCCACATCATACCTCACAGCCATGTTCTAGAATACACAGAAGAACACACAGTCATGTTCTAGAATCCACAGCGGAACTCAGTCATGTTCTAGAATACACACCAGACCTCACAGTCCTGTTCTAGAATCCACATCATACCTCACAGTCCTGTTCTAGAATCCACAGCAGAACACAGTCCTGACCTTCAGAACCTATGGCACATGTGTTCTATTTACTGAAATTATTGCATTATATTCCTTTAGCAGACGTGCTTCTCTGCAGCAAACTACCATGACAGAGAACATAAATGCATCCACCTGAGTCACGTGAGCACCAGTGCCAGACCAGCGAATGTTCAGAGAAACATCAATAAAGTACTAAATACAAGTTAACTGAGGACAACCCATAACCATTATTCAAATCATAGATTCATGTAGATATTCTGCCGAGCTGGTTTCAAATGAACAGCTTTGTCAATTTCACAGTTGGTGGTTGAAGTGTTTTGATCCATTGGCTGTTTGCAAAGGGTTTGTTCGTAAATTCACTTGAAGAGCCTGCTCTGATTTTCAGTGCTTTTTGGTTAGAGCCTCATTGAAATTCATTAATTTACAAACAACAATAACCTCTTCAGCCATTTTTTAGATCGGAATGATCAGACGCTCGGATAAACCGTCTGCTCAGCCAGAGCTTCCAGTGCACAGTGCTCAGAATTTCCAAACAGCAACGTTCCGAACGTCTGAACTTCCGAACGAGCAGAGAGCACTTGGAGTGCACTCTGGCGCACAGAGAGCTAATAAACAAATGCGCTCTAACATTCAACAGCAGGGGACTGCCACAGCCCACGGAACCAAAACCTCACAGACGCCATCTTTATGAAGGACGGACCACCGGGTGACGGAGGGACGCAAGGGACGACCGAGTACTCTTCAGTGGTCTCGGTTAATCGAGTCCGTAACCTAAAGAAGCCCCGGAACCTCTCGGAACACGTGGTCGGGAGCCGACGTTCGGACGCGTCCGAGCGCGCGGGAGCGGCCTCACCTTTTTAAAAATCTCCGCCCGCAGTCGGTTGGTCTGAAACAGGACCCTCCTCTTCTCTTCCTCCTTCTTCCTCGTGACTTCAGGCAGCTTGTCGTAAATCCTGTCGACGGAGAGGAGAGAGAGAGGGGGGAATTCGGACACCGTGCAGAGATCTGGGCCGAACCGTCGGGGGGGGGGGGGGGGAGGGAGGAGGAACACATCGACGGGCCCGTCTCCTCCATTTTCTCTCTCAGACGGAGTTTATTTGCTACCGGATCAATTCATTAAGATGCACTTATCGCGCCATTCACTGAACCAACAATGGAAACAAAGAAAATGGCGTCTAATCGGATATGTCTTGATAGACGACAAAGGAATAATGAAAATAGAAAAAATGGGGGAAGAAAGGGGTCAAAAATAACTCGAGGCCAGCGCGGCGAATGTTGTGCTGGGGACTGACGGGTCGGAGCGTCCCTCCGCTGAGACCGTTCGATCGCGCCGATGAACCGGGTTCTGAGGGCAGGAGGACCGGGACCGCGACCGAGCGCTCGAGGGCGCGGTCCGACTCACCGCTTGGACCGGAGCTGCATGTCTTTCCGGGAAATGCTCCTCTCCCTCGGTCTGAAGAGGTTATCTGCAAGCACACACAATCAGAACTGAGAGCCACAGCCGCAACACCTTATTATTATTATCCCCGTTTCCCTGGAGTCAGAAAGCGCAGACTGATCCTAATCATCCCATTGTAGGAGAATTAAAACCTTCAGTCTCTCTGTATGTACACACTCAACACTTTCATAAAAAAGACAAAGAGACCAGCAGACAGTTGGTTAACTTTCATGATTGGAAAGCAAGGCCCAACCGTTATTGTGCAAAGCCCTCAGAGTCAATACTAATACAAACATCTGCCATAAATTAAGTTTGGCCAATTGATTATGCATTATTACGCTATTACATTACACTCCCGTGAATGTTTTTTATTGCATCGAGCTCCAATATCAAATTAACAAATGGAATACGCTACGATCTCCTGACGGAAAACATATCCACCGTGCGTAGAGGTACTTAATTAGCAATTTGCAAACTTAAACACATTATGGATTACTGTATAATCCACTGAGGTGAAATATCAAACACGGGCATGTGGAAAATAACTCAATGTTTGGATGAAAGGGTAAGGCCACAGGTCTTCTGGGAAATTGACTAAAGAATGATTTCATTCATTTCAGTTGCTACAAAAACCAATGAGTACGCAAGTGAGATAAAACAGCTTTGCTTGTTCTTTACCAATAATTTATGCGCTCTTCGCAAATGACAGCTTCCAGAATGTATGAAATGTACGCGATTAAATAACATTATGACATCTTCTCTTCTAAAATGATTACTAAACAACTGAGACAGTTTAGATACATGCATAAAAACATTAAATGCAATCATGTCTTTTTCTCCTTGAAAATAGGCCATGTTCAAGTCAACTGTGCCCACTGCAGTACTGCAGTTTGACCACAAGAGAGCACAAAGCTCATTTAAATCGAATCATGGCAAGAACAACATACCACTAAGCTCTAAAAATAAAAAATAAAAATTAAAAAACAAACATCTATAGGATTGTGTTAAGAGAACTTTAACCATGATAAATAATCATAATATAAATAATTACACAGAGAATAAGAAAAACAAGGAATTAAATACATCATTAAATGTATATGAAAAAGAGAAATTGCTCATGCCTTTTACATTACATTACAGGCATTTAGCAGACGCTCTTATCCAGAGCGACTTACACAACTTGTTTTTACATAGCATCCATTTATACAGCTGGATATATACTGAAGCAATGCAGGTTAAGTACCTTGCTCAAGGGTACAACGGCAGTGTCCTTACCCGGGAATCGAACCTACGACCTTTTGGTTACATATCTAGTTCCTTACCCACTGTGCTACACTCTGACTGTTGTACACTATATGCCAACAATACAACAACAATCAGTTGAAGCTGATGCTATATGTTGGATTTTTGCCCATTTCCCTTCATAATTTTGGACCAAATGTGGTTTATGATCTGTGGCTAAATTCACTGCAGATTAAACTGTGCTCCTCATACCCAGGCTAAAACCACTGCATATTAAACTCTGCTCCTCGTACCCAGGCTAAAACCACTGCAGATTAAACTCTGCTCCTTGTACCCAGGCTAAAACCACTGCACATTAAAATCTGCTCCTCATACCCAGGCTAAAACCACTGCAGATAAAACTCTGCTCCTTATATCCAGGCTAACACCACTGCAGATTAAACTCTGCTCATTATATCCAGGCTAAACCACTGCAGATTAAACTCTGCTCCTCCTACCCAGGCTAAAACCACTGTAGATTAATCTCTGCTTCTTGTACCCAGGCTAAAGCCATGCTCTCCCTTGAATGAATCTACCATCCATTTCACACACTGCAGAGCACAGGGTACTTACTACAGGAAAAGGGAAATGGTTTCCCCATGAACAGTGTATATGCAGTATTTCCACAAACACATTTAGAGGCAGCTGAGGGTTCAACCGTCCCTGAGGACTGTACAGGTGACCCAAGCCGTCAGCAGGTGCGCAGACACTCACCACTGAGGGGGTGAGGAGTGGTGCAGTTCCTCCTCCGGCGGCCCCGCCCTGTCTCCAGGGCCGTGTCCGAGCCCTGACCTGCCCTCCGTCTCTGCGCCCGTTCCTCCAGCTCCTTCACCCGTCCCTGAGAGCGACTGATGAAGTCCGGGCGGTAGAGCTCCAGAGCTTCCTGCAAAAAAGAAAGAACCCTGCTAACTGTGGAAGTGTGCATTAAACATGGAGAATCCTGCTCACTGTGGAAGTGTGCATTAAACCTGGAGAGCCCTGCTAACTGTGGAAGTGTGCATTAAACCTGGAGAACCCTGCTAACTGTGGAAGTGTGCATTAAACATGGGGAACCCTGCTCACTGTGGAAGTGTGCATTAAACATGGAGAACCCTGCTAACTGTGGAAGTGTGCATTAAACATGGGGAACCCTGCTCACTGTGGAAGTGTGCAGTAAACATGGAGAACCCTGCTAACTGTGGAAGTGTGCATTAAACATGGAGAACCCTGCTCACTGTGGAAGTGTGCATTAAACATGGAGAACCCTGCTAACTGTGGAAGTGTGCATTAAACATGGAGAACCCTGCTAACTGTGGAAGTGTGCATTAAACATGGAGAACCCCGCTCACTGTGGAAGTGTGCATTAAACCTGGAGAACCCCGCTCACTGTGGAAGTGTGCATTAAACATGGAGAACCCTGCTAACTGTGGAAGTGTGCATTAAACATGGAGAACCCCGCTCACTGTGGAAGTGTGCATTAAACATGGAGAATCCTGCTCACTGTGGAAGTGTGCATTAAACCTGGAGAACCCTGCTCACTGTGGAAGTGTGCATTAAACATGGAGAACCCTGCTAACTGTGGAAGTGTGCATTAAACCTGGAGAACCCTGCTCACTGTGGAAGTGTGCATTAAACCTGGAGAACCCTGCTCACTGTGGAAGTGTGCATTAAACATGGAGAACCCTATTAACTGTGGAAGTGTGCATTAAACATGGAGAACCCCGCTCACTGTGGAAGTGTGCATTAAACATGGAGAACCCTGCTCACTGTGGAAGTGTGCATTAAACATGGAGAAGAACCCTGCTCACTGTGGAAGTGTGCATTAAACATGGAGAACCCTGCTCACTGTGGAAGTGTGCATTAAACACGAAGAACCCTGCTCACTGTGGAAGTGTGCATTAAACATGGAGAACCCTGCTCACTGTGGAAGTGTGCATTAAACACGAAGAACCCTGCCCACTGTGGAAGTGTGCATTAAACATGGAGAACCCTGCTCACTGTGGAAGTGTGCATTAAACACGGAGAACCCTGCTCATTGTGGAAGTGTGCATTAAACATGGAGAACCCCGCTCACTGTGGAAGTGTGCATTAAACCTGGAGAACCCTGCTCATTGTGGAAGTGTGCATTAAACATGGAGAACCCCATGCTCACTGTGGAAGTGTTCCTGATCAGGACAGAGGGAACCTCGACAATGGAGACCAGTCATTCACATGCTCTTTGTGTGAATCAATGACCTGTAATCTCTTTCCTCTATAGGGAAGGAAAGTGCACTATAACAAGTCATCAGAACTGGATTAATATTAAATTCAATTATATTCTATTATATTTACGATTATATTCAACTAAATATAAATATATTTAGTCGGGGGTAAATCCGCACGTACTCTGAGAGTGAGGGAATTTGATGTGCTGATCTGTGATGTTGGGAAGGATCCCGTCCAGCTGGAAGGCCTGGGGGGTCCATTTTCATAAACCGCCCTCCGAGGACCCCTCTGGACCACGCCCTCAATGTGCAGGCTCTTCCCAGAATCCTCCCCTGCAGGAAGAGAAGCCAGGAGGCTCAGATGACTGCACTGGTTTACAGGATACAGTAAATCCTTACAGGCAAGAGTGCCACCTGGTGCTCAAGATGTCTTTCTCAGTTTGATAGCAGAGTAAAAGCATGTTATACCTGAAGTTAGGGGAATGATCTCTCCTCAGGTTATTACAAGAGGTACAGTCTGCCTTTTCCATATTAACAAACTGCCCTCACGTCCACCTACACACACATACGAACTAGCTGTGTCCAAGTACATTCAGTCTGAACTGCATATCATTTCTTCACTGCAAAGGCATAATATAGAATAGAAACATACTGTACCATTAAGCTGTAAAACATACCTGGCAGCTCAGTACAGGACTCAGTACTGGCACATGTAATATTAAAGATCAGCTTTGAGCTCCCGTGATCCAACCTGTTAATAACAAGCGTCAGACGGATAAAAAGCGAGCTCGTACAGCGAGCCGCTCGTACCCTGTGCCGTGCCGGAGTCAGGGGGGGCCTTTGAAGCCGGCGGGGCGGAGCTTCTCGGCGTGCCTCTCCTCTGCTGCTTCAAATCGGCTGTAACCGGATCGGGGCTGCGGGCGAAGACCACGCTGAGGCCTTTGTGCGCTACGCGCTCTGGAGAGGAAGAAAAGAGCCGATTAGCGCTTATCAGACCCCCCCCCCCCCCACCCCCGATTCTCCGGCTCTTTGGAGAGAAACAAACACTAAAGTAAAAAACTCGAGAAAAAAAATAAATCCTGCCGATAACAAGCGAGAGAAGAGGGGTTCATTCCGTGTTGCTTAAGAACAAATGAGGGTATTCACTGCGGGGAGATGTCACAACATCCTTCAAAAACCGCACGCGTAAGGTCAATACGCAAAGCCTGCTGGGAAATTCCAGCACAGCTGAGGCTATCCGTATTGTGAAAAAGGCACAGCGTACAGCAACTAGGTTTCAAGGTCCAGAAAAGACTGCTCTAACGGATTGGTCAATGACCTGCCACTGTTTACCTGTGCTGCTAGATATCACCTCATATGATTCAATACAATCTCAGCTCCCATTCAAGTCAAATGCACTTTATTGCCGTGTGTGAAAGTTTACTAGTGTGAGCCTGGTAATACTGCAAGAGAAGCGACTTTGTCCCTAACCTTCTGCCATAAGCCTTGACTTGAAAACACTCACTTCAAAACCAAGGCCACGCTGCCCCCTACCCTACCCCACAGTTCACTGCAATCGCTAGCCAACAGTATGAAAAGGTAGCCTGTGACAAACAAAAAGTTTTTCGCCAATAATTTGGCAGTTAGAATTCATTTGAATCTCTAATATTTGTTCCTATCTTCCAAAAGCAACCTGCAGCTTTCCAGCAACTATTGCACAGAAATACTGTTCATTTAGTGATATTCCCCCACCCCATAAACATGCTGCTGTATGCTGTATGTATGAGTTAACCCCAACCTGATTTCATACTTCACCCAGCCTCTAAAGTAAATAGGTTTTTTGACTCTGGCTTAGTGGTGACTGTACGTGCAGAAGATGTGTGAGAAAGTGAAAGAGGTGAAAATGAAACAGGATCTCAGAGGTGCATTCAGTGCCATTCAACCCTGCAGTACTATAGAATATATCAGGAATGTGCATTTCAGTACATAGAGGGGGATTACAACATTATCCCATTACCAATGCATGAGGAAAACATCATGGAAAAAGCATTAAAAATGAGGGTTTATACTATGTGAGAAAGGCATGGTATATTTGCTAGGTACATCACTTTCCCTCTCTATCGCTCTCGCTTTCTCACTGGCTCTCTCTCTCTTGCTCTCTTTCTCGCTCTCTCTTGCTGGCTCTCTCGTTATCTCCCTCTCTCTCCCTCCCTCCCTCTCTTGCTGACTAACTCTCACTCTCTCACTGACTCTCTCTCTTGCTCTCTTTCTCCCTCTTTCTCGTTGGCTGTCTCTCTCTCAATTTCAATTTCAATTTCAAAGTGCTTTATTGGCATGACAAATATAGGCACTTGTGTTGCCAAAGCAGTGGTTACAACATACAACTATATACAATGAATCTGAGAATGTGAATTTGTTATATAAAAAATATATACAAAAATATCAGTAAGTGATGTTAGGTGTGCGTGTGTGTCTGACTATCTGTGTGTTGTGTGTATGACTGAATATTATGTGTCTGCTTGTACGTGTGTATGCTGTGTGTAAATGTGTGCATGAGGTGGTCACACATTGTCCCTCAGGGTATGGCAAGAGAACACAAATTGTACTGCTAGTATGCAGCAACCTTTTTCTTCTCCTAATAGGTAGGGTAATCTATCGTCATTGGGTATATCATTGAATTGGGGACATTTCTGGATTATTTTTTGGTAGAATTTTTGGTGAATTTGGTCAAATTTTGTGCATTCCATTAGGAAGTGTTTTTCAGTTTCAATTTGGTTGCCTTTGCATTGTTGGCACAATCTTTTTTCTTCTGGCAACCATGATTTTCTGTGCCTGCCAGTTTCTATGGCTAAGTGGTGCTCGCTGAGTCTGTACCTCGTCAAGGTGGTTCTCAGTTTTTTGTCAGTAACTGTGGTCAAGTATTTCGCTACAGTATACTGTCTTTTTAGGGCCAAATAACATTTCATTTTACTTTGCGGTTTTGTTGTAGTTTCCCAGTAGGTTATATAATTCTGTTTCAGCTGTGTTTCAATTTGGTTTATTCTAATTATGTTTGTAGTTTTGTTCTGATCCTGAGCAGATGAGGTGTTAGTGTGTGTTAGTGTATGTGGGGAACTAAGGCTCAGGACCAGCTGAGTGAGGGGATTGTTTGCTTTGCTCAACTCTTGGTATTGCAGGGCTTTGTATTGATGTGAGTGGGGGTCACTTTGTTTTAGGTGCTTCCAAAATTTGATTGACCTTTTTTGTATTTTGATAAGTAATGGGTATTGGCCTAATTCTGCCCTGCATGCATTGTTTGTTGTGTTTCTATGTAATTTCAGGATATGTTTACAGAATTCTGCATGCAGGGCTTCAATTGGATGTTTGTCCCATTTACCAAATTCTTGACTGATGAGTGGACCCCACACTTCACTGCCATAAAGAGTAATTGGTTCGATTACAGCTCCAAAGATTTAAAGCCAAATTCTAATTGGAATTTCTACACAAATTTGTAGTTTTATGGCGTAGAAGGCCCTGTGTGCTTTCTCCCTTAGTTCATTCACTGCAATGTTGAAGTGTCTCTCTCTCTCTGTCGCTGACTTTCTCTTGCCATCTCTCTCTCTCTGTCCACCTCTCACCCTCCCCCCTCTTTCTCTTGCCCTCCCCCCCTCTCTCTCTCCTTCTCTTGCTGGCTCCCTCCATCTCTCTCTCTCTCTCTCCCTCTCTTGCTATCTCCCCCCCCTCCCTCTCTCTCTGCCTCCCTCTCCCCCCCTCTCTCTCCCTCTCTCTCTCTCCCCCGCACTCTCTCTCTCCCTCTCTCTCTCTCTCTCTCTCTCTCTCTCTCTCCCCCCCCCTCTCTCTCTCTCTCAGGGACATCCTGTCCTGTCTGGTTTGTATAAAGGGCACTGGAAGGAGCTCTTAACTGCATCTGCAGGGGTTCTTTAGGAGAGAACAGTGTGATCACTGACCGCGTGGCTGACTGAAAACGGGAAGCCGCATCTCGAAATCTCCCGGGCGGGGACGGACCTCGTCCCCCGGCTTCCCGCCGTTCCCCGCGGTCCCCGCCCGTGTCTGCCGCGCATCTCCGAGCGGCGGCGAGGACCCGGTGCGGGTGTTCGATTCGGGGGGCCCGTCGCTTGCTGTTCCGGGCTCCGATTTCCCAGGAGGCCACAGGTTCCATCGCTTCAGGGCGGGGGCGCTGAGCTCAGCCGGAGGGGCGGGGTCCGGGCGCCCAAACAGTCCGGAGCAGCTCGGGGCCCGCCGGGGCCCGGTCGACCCCTCCTCGGGGGCCGGGGGGGCGGTCCTGCTCAGGTAGAGGGACAGGGTGGACCTGTGCACCTGTCTCCTGTCCTCCGGCTCCTCCAGGGAAAGGGACAGGGACTTATCCAGGTACAGGACGGAGCTGCTGGTTCTGCCGGCCGGGACGTCCCGACTGGGGTCCCGCGGTCGGCCCCGGGACCCGGAGGTGGCGTCCCGCTTAAGGTCGCCCTCGCTGTAGCTGTGCCGGAACTCCGGGGGCCTGGTCGCAGCGGGCCCCTCCCCCTCGCGGTAGGCCTGCTGGCATTCCGTCACTTTCAGGATCACCGGCTTCTTCCGGAGCACAACCGGCTCGTGGTCACCGCTGGCAACAGCACGCAGTGGGGTGGGGGCGGGAGTGGGGGTGGAGCTCCCGGCCGGGGTGGGGTGTGCCTCAGGAGCCTGGGTCACGGTGCCATCGGCCTGGACCCGGGCCTGGCTTACAGAGCTCCAGGTCTGGGCTAGGGGACCCTGGGTCTGGCTTATAGAGCCCCAGGCCTGGGCCAGGGGACCCCGAGCCTTGGTTACAGAGCCCCAGGCCTGGGTCAGGCGGCCTGGATCCGGGCCGTCCCGGCAGGGCACGCTGGCAGGCTGAGGGACCCTCCGGGCGGTGATGGTGATGGAGGAGAAGCTCGAGTTCGTTTTGGGCGGATTTTTGGGGTCGGAGTCCTCGGGGCACGGGGCGCTCGCGGTCCTGTGCAGCGGGGAACCCCGGGGGTGGGCTACACCCCCGTCCGCGTGCGAGCCGTTCGATTGGACGAAACCGGAGCGCGGGGGCCAACGCGTCCTCTTCTCCTCGTACATGTTCCTCTCCCCGTCCCGGTCCGACGCGTTCCAGCACCTCGGTGTCTGGGGGAAGGGGAGACAGAGGGACGCCTTTAATTCTTTAACCGCCGTGAGAGCCTGTCCTGCTGATTTCCTGGGCCTCGCAACAACCCATTCAAAGAAGAGCGTCTCAAAATGGACGGTCTTTACTGTTACTGCCGTGACACTGGCTCTGAGTTCCTGCAGTGATGTTAAGCTTGTTAGACAACACTCAAGCCACAGTGAACTGTTAAAACAGAGGCTCAACACGGGATGCCAGGGATAGAGAGAACCAAGAGAGATACACACGGAAAATGTGATTGGGCGGCAGCGTAATATAATGGCTCAGGAGATAAAGGTCACCGGTTCGATTCCCAGCTAGGACAGTTATGCAGTACCCTTGAGCAAGGTACTTAACCAGCATTGCTTCAGTATACATCCTGCTGTATATGTGGACGCGATGTAGAGTTGTGTAAGTCGCTCTGGATAATCTGCTAAATGCCTGTAAATGTCTACAAAAATGATCCAAGTATCAAAGGTCGACTGAGTTAAAATCCATCAGTTACAAAGAGTGAACCCCACATCTGTGTGTGAAAGACTAATCTGAAACAACAGGATACATTTGACAATTCTATACTCCTTGTTAATATAATCTAAATGTGTCTATGTATTCAGAGTTAAAGCAACTATGATGTAGTAAATTCAACTCCAGTAGGGTAAAATAACACTCTGACTGGACTCAAACACTGATAGGGTTGATTTAACACTGACTGTTTGTAGAGTAGAAAGTAACAGCAGACTTACCATAAGCATAATCAGCAGACTACGTTTAGATTAAGCATACAAGTACAGAGCCTTCTTGTTTTCTTAGCCCTGTTCCGTCACAGCATAGCTAATGTTGACCAGTAAGCACATTCTTTAAAGACTGCCCTGACCACATACCTACTACCGCTAGGCTGGACTGGGCTAGATTAGACTCCCTGGAGATCTCATGAGACGTGAGAAAGAAAACACACTGACCTCAGATAGCACAGCCGGGAAAAGGAAAAGAGGTAGAAAACCCGATTTTCGCAGACACTCAAACGGACTGGTTTTGCGAAGTTGACGTTTAGCCCTTCCCCAATTCCCGTGTACAACTCACGCTCCCCCGTTTGGAGGACAGGGGCAATAGTCCCCCATTGGCTCACTGGATGATTGTTTCCACTGAAAACACAACAGCGGACATGTGGGCCTTGTTTAGGGACAACAGTCGACCACAGTCTGACTAATGACCTGAATGATGTCAGCAACGTCAACTGCACTTTTGACAAATCCATTTTATTTATTTATTTTTTTGGAGATAGCGTTGCTTTCCAGGTCACCCAAGCAGGACGGCCAAACATCTTAGACAGACATACACCTTCGTTCCCCAGACACAAACCGAGGCAGTGTGTTCTGCTTCTCAGCTTCTCACTGCAAAAATGAGTCCTGACCAGAACGGAAGCTAAATCCATATTAGTGATGCAACATGAAATTAATGTTAAGTCTGATATTCAGTGACGTTGCATCAAATTTAACACGATGACCCTGCTAATAACGTTGTACATGTTTCATAACTCCATAAAACACAAAGGTACCTGACTACATCATTTTCACATATTCAAATAATTAACAGTCCATGCATTAATATGCCTGTACTAGATAAGAAGATTGGATATGGGGGGGAAAAATAGCTTAGTAACAGAATCAATTAATACAAAATGCTTACTGATATTATTTTACCTGGTTTGTGTTTGGATGGCTGGGACTCTCCAATGGCCTGATGCCCAGGGATTGAGCACATTTTTCTACCCGATTTCCATCTGTGAATACAGCATCAAAATAGATTAAAGAAAGACACATTTATCACTTAAACGACATCTATTCTCTAGATAGCTCGTCCTCTTAATTACTCTCATTTCTAAAGATAAATAAATAATAATTACCCTTTGTATTGGTAATTAATAAGAAATGAGCAATGAATGAAGTGTAGCCTTGAGAGGATAAAAAAACATTTCCTAGATCCAGATTTTAAACTACATATCATTCATTGTGACAGTATGGAAAAGTGTTGTTTTTTGTTTGGACCCAAACCTGGAGAAGTTTGTTTACGTGTGCGTATGTGTGTGCATGTTTGTTGTTATAGTTCCTAATACTTTTTGCTGTTGTTGCCAACACTTTAACAGTATTTAAACAGTTATACAACAAGCCGGAATAGAATGTATTACTATACTTCAATGGGAAATAACATCCTAAAATAGTAGGCCTGTAACTTTACTTGCATCAGTAATTTCTGTAATGTCGGGCTTTGAGGAGCAAACCAACCCGTCTGTGGAGAGGCGGGTCACTGTAAAATGAGCTACCAAGTGTTTATCTTCCGCGTTCTCACATCTGCTCCGCCTTGTAAATTATTTATCCATTTTGGGCATTGCGTCTTTAGAAACCGTTGATGATTTACCGCAAAAAAAGTCAATACACATCAGTTTATTTACAATCTCCAACACCACTGGGATAAACGAATTGTGGTGTATTAACCTATAAGTGGTTTATGTCCAGTACATGAAGGTTAAAATTAATCTGAGAGGCCTGTGTGTGATAACCGTGGCTTCAGTTGCTAATTAGCATCTCTGTAGCTTTAGCTTCAAATTTGAAGTTTAGATATTAGATTTTTCCTTCATTTGTTTGTGCCCTTCAGGGAACAATAAGTTTAATTTAACTTCTTCAAAATTAACTTTTCAAACAAAATTATAAAATGAATCAATGTCACAGCAGTTTCCTCCGCTTGTCTGAATGACTGGCTGCTAACTGAAAACACCAGGGGAATAGCAGATAAAATTACTTCTTCTTCATTAGCTTATGTAACTCTCCTACAACCTGACATGGATGAGGCTGATATCCCACAATGTACTGGTCACATCTCCCAATAGGCCTATGTACTCCCCAAAAAAGCAGATAATGTTATGATGTATATTACAGAATCTCTTTTACATATACCCTCTACACAAAATAAAGGTAAACATAAAAGAGCAACTATCAATTAAATCTGTGATTCAGCATTAAGAACAAACCACATTGTGTTACATATTTCACTAATGTTGTAATTGGAAAATAATTTGAAAATACAGATGCCGACTGTTTAAACAGACAGCTCCCATGTCACAGTTTTTGCGAATTTGCTTCCTAATTAATAACATTTGTGTAATTATTTGTTAACTGCAATTCGTGGGCCGAGTGTGCTTGTGGCAGCAGACAGTAATTGGATTGACAACGTCTCAACGGCCTATGCCAACCGCCTTTCCATGCCAGCGAGAAGACAGACGACAATTAATAGACAGTAATAACCAGCTTCATGATAAAATGTCTGCTTCCCAAACATCACCTCCTACTTCCTATTTTTAGAAACAAACTAACTTTCACTGTATGTCTGTCATCAAATATTATACTTCTACACAAGACACCCAGGCCAAAAGCCTTTTTAAAAAATAAATTAATATACTGGACTTCATAAATATATTGCCACTGGTTCTTTCAGTTTTTCAAATTAAATAGCCATCCCTAATTTAAACAAACATTAACATAAACATTTTCCATTAGGTGGTAACTATGGAGGAGAATTACAGTCGTGTGAAAATTGCATGAAACCACTTAACATGCCAGAAAGACATCTAAACAGTAATGGCCTGCATGCACTGCATGAGAACGAAGTCAGCTTCATCCCCCAGACATTCTCCCATTAAGTCCAAACGCTAACTTGTTAAGAGGAGGGGGGATTGAATCAGACATGATTTCTCCTGGAAAATTAAACATTCATCATTTCTCGTGCTTTGATTTGTCAGGGGATTTCGGCGAACAGCTGTAGCGTCCAATGAGAGCAGTGCAGTTTTGTTTTTTTAAACCCTTCCTTGCCACAGAGCGGCAGGTTACCCTCTGTGATTGACACCCAGAGCTCAAATTACACATTAGACATTTAGCAGGGGCTCTCATCCACAGTGATGAACACAACGTAAATTCCTTCTACAAACTGCCCATTCATCCATCTATTTACTTAAGCAATTCAGGTTAAGTACATTGCTCAAGGGTACAACAGCAATGCCCAACCTGGGTAGTCTATCCACCTCTCACTGTAACCAGCCCAACCCGTTTTATTGTTTGCGCTGGTAGATCCGTCACTACATTTCTGTTACCATTAATTCTGTCTTAACTATCACACCAGGCCAGCCAGCGGAGGATGGGCCCTGTCAATAGTCGGGTCCCTCCGAAGATTTTTCCCCAGCGGGGAAAAGTTTTGTTTTTTGCCACTGTCTGAGTGCTTTTCGGTGCTTCAGGGCTATTTCATTTTTTTTTGCCCAATGTTCTTTTGTAGATTCTTTGTGACAGTTTGGAGGTGCAAGCCCAGTTTCCTAACTATTATGAGATGTTATGCAGTTAAAGCTCCACTCAGTAATTTCGGTTGCTAATCAACAAACGTTACAAGGATGGCAACTAAGTATCACGATGGATAATGGTACTCGTAGTTTTTAACATCTTGCACAGATGTTTTGATAACCTGGACAACAACTTTGCTTAGACTTCTGAGCCTTTGTTATTGTTGTAGTTCGCATAATGCCACTGTGGCAATGTCAAGTATATCTGAGGTAGTTAGGCATGGTTGGCAAAACTATTCCTTTTGATATCTTGCTTCATGTGTGACTGATAAGTTTATTTTCATGGTGATGAGCTACGCAAGGACTACAAAATGCTAATACGTAAAATACAAAGAAGATGAGTCAAATGTGGAAGATAAAAGATGAGCAAGGAACTAGTATCGGACCAACACTTATTTTAAAGACTTATTTTTCCTTTTTAAGTGCTTTTAATGAGCATCTTTATCGTTATGCTATAATATAGGACATTATCTTTGTCTTTTTGCTTGTTGTAAGCCATTAGTATTTTATCAGCGACCAAAATTACTGATTGGGCCTTTGACAGTAGGAGACCATGGAGTCAGAGACAGGGCCTTCAACAAGGCATGAACAACCCCCCTGCCCACCTACCCACCCACCCACGCACGCTAACACAACTAAGCTCAGCCATCGTAGCTTATACACACACATGTTGCACAATGAGTAAGCAGGGTACATCTCAGTAAAACAAGGCTTATTCTAATGGCAGACCAAAGCATTAGAATGGTCTTGCTAGCCCACAGAATGCTGTGTCTTTGGAACACAGGACATTTCTATATCTGCTTTTTTTACACTAATTTACTTCTGTTCTGATAAAAAACAGAAGCGGGATGAAATAGTGGGATTAGCGGCATGAAACTACAAACAATGATTTGGCAGTCTGATGAAAACACATTTTTGCCATGAAGGCTAATAATACAAGAAAACATTCATGTCCAAGTCAGGCACTCACTGAGCTCCTCTCTGTTTTCTATGCAGAGCTCTTCCAGAACATTCTGGTCACACCAAACAAAACCACAGCAGCAGTAATTGGGGGACACATTCCAGCTGTACTTCCATCATTCCTTTATCGTGGAAGAGCAGTACAATCCCCAAGTGAGTTGTCCCAAGGTGGGGCCAAACTCGTGCCACAACGTGGCCCTTTCCTCGGGCAGCGCACTGCTTTTCGGGCCCCGGGGAAAATGGTCCGTTTGGAAATTCGCGTTGTTTTTTGTTCTCAGTTCATCGTGATCTTTGAATGAGGCGATTCTGCCAGGGATAGGCGCCTGACTTGGACGTGATGCCCAGGGCTTTTTTCCGAGCCCGTGAGAGAACAGATGAGCCGCACAGCTGATGAAGGCCAGAAGTGCAAACCGCCCATGTGCACATACAGCACTGAGCAACACTTCTGCACGACACTGTGCACATACAGCACTGAGCAACACTTCTGCACGACACTGTGCACATACAGCACTGAGCAACACTTCTGCACGACACTGTGCACATACAGCACTGAGCAACACTTCTGCACGACACTGTGCACATACAGCACTGAGCAACACTACTGCACGACACTGTGCACATACAGCACTGAGCAACACTACTGCACGACACTGTTTAAGAGGCACTGAGACAACATTACTGCACAACACCATGTTTAACACTGTGTTCATGAAGCACTGAGACAACACTACTGCACAACACTGTGTTTATGAAGCACTGAGACAACATTACTGCACAACACTGTGTTCATGAAGCACTGAGACAACACTACTGCACAACACTGTGTTTACGAAGCACTGAGACAACATTGCTGCACAACACCATGTTTAACACTGTGCTCATGAAGCACTGAGACAACACTACTGCACAACACTGTGTTTACGAAGCACTGAGACAACATTACTGCACAACACTGTGTTCATGAAGCACTGAGACAACACTACTGCACAACACTGTGTTTACGAAGCACTGAGACAACATTGCTGCACAACACCATGTTTAACACTGTGCTCATGAAGCACTGAGGCAACACTACTGCACAACACTGTGTTTACGAAGCACTGAGACAACATAACTGCACAACACTGTGTTTAACACTGTGTTTATGAAGCACTGAGCAACACTATTGCACGACACTGTTTAAGAGGCACTGAGACAACATTACTGCACAACACCATGTTTAACACTGTGTTCATGAAGCACTGAGACAACACTACTGCACAACACTGTGTTTATGAAGCACTGAGACAACATTACTGCACAACACTGTGTTCATGAAGCACTGAGACAACACTACTGCACAACACTGTGTTTACGAAGCACTGAGACAACATTGCTGCACAACACCATGTTTAACACTGTGCTCATGAAGCACTGAGACAACACTACTGCACAACACTGTGTTTACGAAGCACTGAGACAACATTACTACACAACACTGTGTTCATGAAGCACTGAGACAACACTACTGCACAACACTGTGTTTACGAAGCACTGAGACAACATTGCTGCACAACACCATGTTTAACACTGTGCTCATGAAGCACTGAGGCAACACTACTGCACAACACTGTGTTTACGAAGCACTGAGACAACATAACTGCACAACACTGTGTTTAACACTGTGTTTATGAAGCACTGAGCAACACTATTGCACGACACTGTTTAAGAGGCACTAAGACAACATAACTGCACAACACTGTGTTTAACACTGTGTTCATGAAGCACTGAGACAACACTACTGCACAACACTGTGTTTATGAAGCACTGAGACAACATTACTGCACAACACTGTTTAAGAGGCACTGAGACAACACTACTGCACAACACTGTGTTTATGAAGCACTGAGACAACATTGCTGCACAACACCATGTTTAACACTGCGCTCATGAAGCACTGAGACAACACTACTGCACAACACTGTGTTTACGAAGCACTGAGACAACATAACTGCACAACACTGTGTTTAACACTGTGTTTATGAAGCACTGAGACAACACTACTGCACAACACTGTGTTTATGAAGCACTGAGACAACATTACTGCACAACACTGTTTAAGAGGCACTGAGAGAACATAACTGCACAACACTGTGTTTAACACTGTGTTCATGAAGCACTGAGACAACACTACTGCACAACACTGTGTTTATGAAGCACTGAGACAACATTACTGCACAACACTGTTTAAGAGGCACTGAGACAACACTACTGCACAACACTGTGTTTATGAAGCACTGAGACAACATTGCTGCACAACACCATGTTTAACACTGCGCTCATGAAGCACTGAGACAACACTACTGCACAACACTGTGTTTACGAAGCACTGAGACAACATAACTGCACAACACTGTGTTTAACACTGTGTTTATGAAGCACTGAGACAACACTACTGCACAACACTGTGTTTATGAAGCACTGAGACAACATTACTGCACAACACTGTGTTTAACACTGTGTTTATGAAGCACTGAGACAACACTACTGCACAACACTGTTTAAGAGGCACTGAGACAACATTGCTGCACAACACTGTGTTTATGAAGCACTGAGACAACATTACTGCACAACACTGTGTTTAACACTGTGTTTATGAAGCACTGAGACAACACTACTGCACAACACTGTGTTTATGAAGCACTGAGACAACATTACTGCACAACACTGTGTTTAACACTGTGTTTATGAAGCACTGAGACAACACTACTGCACAACACTGTTTAAGAGGCACTGAGACAACATTGCTGCACAACACTGTGTTTATGAAGCACTGAGACAACATTACTGCACAACACTGTGTTTAACACTGTGTTTATGAAGCACTGAGACAACACTACTGCACAACACTGTGTTTATGAAGCACTGAGACAACATTACTGCACAACACTGTGTTTAACACTGTGTTTATGAAGCACTGAGACAACACTACTGCACAACACTGTTTAAGAGGCACTGAGACAACATAACTGCACAACACTGTGTTTAACACTGTGTTTATGAAGCACTGAGACAACATAACTGCACAACACTGTGTTTAAGAAGCTCTGAGACTAATACTGCACATCACTGTGAACAAACAAAAATCAGAGGCCACATGAAATGCTTCTATTGGATGTTAAGATAACCAATCAGCAGCAAGGCCTTGCAGCTCCCATGTGATTGTAAAAGCTACGTAAAAAACACATCAGATGATCACTAAGAAGCTGTATGGCCTTGATGCTGATTGGCTGTCCTATCAGTGATTATGTTTTTTCCTCAAAAGCACTTCACTTTTGATGTTAGATTGTTCACTACCATATCCGGTATGATTAAAGAAAAATAACGAAAGATGGCCAAACTGCCACATGGCAGAAATTATTCTTATTATGCTTTAAAAAACTGTGGTTAGACATATTGAGCAGACAGACTGAAGGGTAATGATTACTTACCTATGTGACCATTTCCAGTCAACTTCTTTGTGTACCCTCTGGGGGTGGTAGCAGCAATGTAAGCCTTCATTTTTTCCTGGAGAACAAGTGACATGAAAGCTTAGAAAAACCAACAAACATAATTCCTTCAGGATTCCATGAACATAAATGTTGCTAAGCAACAAAAAAAAAAAAGCAACAGTTGTTTCATATATTGTATAGATTAGAATATAAACAAAACACAGTGTATATATGTACACTTTATTAAATACATCTAACCCTAAGCCTAACCCATCTAGTACCACACAGTAGATTGTCCAGTGTTAATCCAACTCTTTACAGAATACATATGAGTCCAATAGGGATGATATGTACTCCATAAGCGTTAATTTAACACTGAACATTTAACTGTGCAGGGAGAACCCCCTGTTGCAGTTCCCTTTTTCCTCCAGAACAGCATTAATTCTTTGTGACATGGATTCAACTAATGGTCCATGTTGACTTGATAGCATCATGCAGTTCCAGAAAATTTTTTGGCTACACATTCATGCTGTGAAGTCACTGTCATGGAACCAGCTTGAGATGATGTGTGCTTTGTGTCATGGTGCATTACTCTGCTGGAAGTATCCATTTGAAAAAGGGTAGACTGTGGCCATAAAGGGATGCACATGGTCAGCAACAATGCTGTGGCATTCAAATGATGCTCAGTTGGTATTTTGGGGCCTAATGCGTGGCAAGAAAACATTCCTCACACCATTAGACCACCACCACCAGCCTGCACTGTTGACACAAGGCAGAACTGATCGATACACAGAATCATGCTATGTACACCAAATTTTGACCCTACCATCCACATATCGCAGCAAAAAGTGAGATTTGTCCAACTAAGAAAAAGGTTTTCCAATCCTCAGTCATCCAGTTTAGGTGATCACGTGCCCACTGTACGTGTCTGCATGCTTTATATATTGATTTGCAGCTACATGATTCATGATTCCCTGTTTGGAGGAGCAGGTGTACCTATTAAAGTGGTCACTGCACTGTGTGTGTGGTCTCTGTGTGTGTGTGTGTGTGTGTGTGTGTGCGTGTGTGCATGTGTGCATATTCTATATAATTCTTAGCACTGGACTGGAAAAAAAAAATCTTAAGAACAATATAGTTAGATGTACGATTATGGATGTACAATTCTGAATCTCACCCCCCTTGGGCCCCCAGGTGGCATGGGGCCATTGTGACCCACCATGGAGAAAGACACAGTGTGCCGATGTGGTTCTGGCTGTAGCCGGCAGCTGGAGCTCTCTGAGACATTCCTTATGGGATTTCAGCCAGCCTGAGAGACTTCAGTGTGCAGACAGGAGTAAATCAGGCCTTTATTTTATAGGGCTCTTTGTGCCGGCTACTGACTGAGATACACTGGCCAACCGCACTGTGTAGTGATCTGAGAACAGGGCTGGCAACGGAGGGTCAAGCTTCTATTCCCAAATGGGACAATGCCACTCTACCTTAGAGTACTTATAGTACTCTATAATGTTCTGTCTCTGTGTATATACTGTATATCAACAACATAATGTGACAATGTAACAGGCAATACCTTCACAGTCATGATTACAGTTACAAGTAAACTCAGAGAAAGTGAGAATGCCTTGTGCTAGTGTACAGAACCATAATCTACAGCATAAAAAGTAACATTTCAGTTATAGTTTTATTAACACTGAAAGCTGAAGATTAAAAATGCTTGCCTATCTGTCATCTGTCACATACCACGTTGATAAATCCTTCAGTTACGTAAGCATACTCAAGCATGCACTAATTGTGTTGACTGGGATAGCAGAAATGTAGTCACATGAAACGTAATCCCTTAGGAATTCCGACATTTAAACCCTGTGCTTGAAATTACGTCCTGCCGTGAGAAAACTCCAGGAAACTGGCTTCTCCCAGCCAGAGAACATTTAGCCAGACCAGCACAACTTTTAATTGTGCACACACACACACACACACACACACACAGACACGCACACACACACGCACACACACACACACACAGACACGCACACACACAGACACGCACACACACACACACACACACACACACACACACACACATGCACACACGCATACAGACATGGACTCATACACACACACACACTCATGCACACGCACACACACACACACATGCACACACGCATACAGACATGGACTCATACACACACACACACTCATGCACACGCACACGCACACACATGCACATACACACACTTCCATCGCCCCAAGGCATTAGAATGCTGAATATATCATTGCATTTAAAATATATATACAGCATGGACTTAACCTCTTTGTCTTACAACTGTATGCACTTGAGTACACCTAGAGCTGTTTTCTTCAAATTATATACCCTGCCATAGCATGAAATTTGCTTTTCAGGGGGGAAAAATTAAGCATTTAAAAATTCTCCAACTTTGTTAAATATCATAACCACACCCACCAATTAAACAACAGTTACACGGCTGATTAATACATTCTGGGTGTGGCCAAAAATACGTTTTAACAGGGCTTTATTCCCTCACAGTATGATCCCATCGGCTTTTTAACAGCCACTTTTAAGCAGTATCATTTATACAGGATAGCCGATAGCAGGTGCCTTACCTGGCTCAGGGGGACCTTTCTATAGCAGTTAGCAGGTGTCTTACCTGGTTAAAAGGGACCTTTCTATAGCAGTTAGCAGGTGTCTTACCTGGTTAAAATGAACCTTTCTATAGCGGTTAGCAGGTGTCTTACCTGGTTAAAAGGAACCTTTCTATAGCAGTTAGCAGGTGTCTTACCTGGTTAAAAGGAACCTTTATATAGCAGTTAGCAGGAGTCTTACCTAGTTAAAAGGAACCTTTCTATAGCAGTTAGCAGGTGTCTTACCTGGTTAAAATGAACCTTTCTATAGCGGTTAGCAGGTGTCTTACCTGGTTAAAAGGAACCTTTCTATAGCAGTTAGCAGGTGCCTTACCTGGTGGGGAGGGTCTTCGGTGCTGCGCACATGCAGGGGGACGCCAAACAGCAGTGCCCTCTTGTGAAGGGGCAGCCAGCCGTTTTTAACGGCGCCCAGTTCGCAGAGTCGCGCCTGTTCCCTCCCGGGGGTACACCTGAGACGGGCGGTGCCCCAGCTCCCCAGTGGACCCTCGCCGCACCCCGGGGCACCCCCAGACGGGGGGTCAGGAGCGGGGGCCTCTACGAGCGCCGGTGCTGAGTCAGCGATAATGTCCTCGTCCGGCGCGGCGGGCCCGGACGACGTCCTCCCCTCGACACCCGGCACCTCACCGTCCTGGATGGGGACCCGCCACAAGCCGCTTTGCGCCTTTTCCCGATTCTGCTGCCCCCCCACCTCTGTCCAGTCCCCGCCGCCGTAGCCCAGTGATCCGCGGGACGTCAGGAGATCCGCGCGGCGCTCGTGCCCCGGTCCCGTCGCCGCGGACGCTGCGCCTAGCCGCCTGGCTGCCTCGTAGCCGGCTCCTCCGCGCGGCTCGGGTTTCTGGGTCTCCGGTTTCAGGGCCTCCATCACGGGGCCCCTCACAAGTTATTAATGAGCCGATCTGGGAGGCGGCCTATGGTTGCCGGGGGAAACAGCAAAAGAACACAAAAAAATGCTCTGGCTGCCTGCTTCTAAACTTTGGCAAAGGCAGCAGCTTCATAGCGCCCTGCTCCTACGTCGGAAACGGCAGAAGAACAGCGGCACTCGATGACTCAGACAGACCTTACAAAAGAGAACTAAAATGTAAAATTTAGAAGTTTTCTACAAAGAAACTTTAACAAAAACACTATGTGTGTATCACTGCAGCAAAGCTGACTCGATTCAGATACACCCAAGTATTCAAATACACCATAAGTTGTATATAAAGTATATCACAGTCTTTTTTCAAGAAAATATTAAACAAATTGTTTACCTGAATTTCCCGTTTCCAAACAAAACAGCGAGCGGAGAAGGATGACATGGGTATATAGAACAATCCCGCAAACAATCCTGCAAAGGTCCTAAAAGGTTTTGTTTTGTTTCCCTAAAGGTTTTGTTTTGAATCCAGCCGCTGCTCACTTGTAGGAGACATAATGCAGAGGAATTCCTGAAGTGGGACCTTCTCCAGTCAAGCATAAGTGTGGCTAACTGTGGCAGGCTCTTAGGATCAACAAAGAGTTTACAGTGCGGCCAGGAACAGACACAAACCCCCCCAGGCGCTGTGGGCAGGAACGAGGGAGGGGGAGGCAAGGAAAGCAGGCTCGAGCCCAGGGGGTGTTTTCCAGGGTTCACAAAACTCTTGTGACATTCAGATGTTCCAACTGACTTGTGCACTCATTAAATGAGTAATGATACAAAATGCGTCGGCCCGCTCGTCCTGCAATGCCAATATGCACGGTGCCAAATAGAACACGTGATACTGAATACACAGAGAATGCGCGCAAATATTTACTGTACGCAGAAGGAGCCTGATCTTTTCTGATCCCAGTGCAGACATGTACTGCAGCTTGTCCCATCTGCACCGACACATAAAACTCTCACCATACAGAACACAGTTGAGGCATGAGGTCAAATGAAACACTGTTTAACAGCATACAATCACCCAGAAAACGGCCAAATTGCCAAAAGTGTGAAAACCATAATTCACTTCTGAACACTTGGCCTCACGGAGGTATGGTCTTACATTTGTGCCATAATTCATTGTAAAAAAATTTTTTTAAGTTACTTAATAATAGACAAACCGTTAGAACAATACTTACAGAGGACAGGCGCAATAGGCACAACAGCAAAACGATTAAATCGTGTACATGAATATTGCGTAATCGCGTAACGGTAGACTACCGAGCTACGTTTCTGTGCAGAGTAGCAATTTTGTATGATACACCTGCAGACCAACAGTTATAGAAGTATTTTGCCCCGTAAAGGCTGTGTTTTAATATTGATCATCTCGTTCTGTCCTCAAACACTGGTTTCACTCCCGCAGAAAGAACTTGCCTTGCAAACGTCAGCTCCCATGCATGCTAACTTGATTACGGTGGAGATGACGGGACATACATGATATCCAGAGACTACGCAACAAGTTAAAGCCTCGTTTGGACGCGAAACACCGTGAAAACGGAGTCTCCTTGTCGCAAGATCGCGCTGAAAACTTTTCCGCGTCCTTTCAGTATGTCGAATAAACTACACTCAATAATAAAATTTGCACTATAATAATGTCTTTGTATTGTATCTGAACTGGCTGAATTTCACTCCGGGTGAAGAAAGCAGTCTTTTCCAAAATTTCAGACCCTTTATCCGTTAAATCCACCCAGGTATTCGTGTTTAATGAGTTAATTATTATCTGTTTAGTAAGCTATGCTGCAGGGTCCACCTGCCCTTAGGTTACCTTTTAAAAGAAAAACAAGTCTTTATACATTAGCGTTACAGTACAGGCTAACGGGCATTAAAGCATGTTTAGGTTTAACATAACAATGCCGCATATTTTCCAAAGGTCAAATGTAATCCTCACTGAGAATGTGCCCGATATAGCTATATTACATAAAACCCGTTATGGGCTGGTCACTACAATAGTCAGAACAAGTGAGAAATTGTTATTATTAATTACTAATGAATGAGTAATTGATCCTTGTGATTATTATTATTATTATTATTATTATTATTATGTTGCACCCTAGTCACCCTAAACCTTCTCTTATGGTTTCTGTTTGCCCTTTGCACTGGCCACTGCATTATGTAATATCGCTCAGAATGACAGCTAAGTAGGCTAGCCTGCGTCGCAATGTGCTTTAAATAAGTGGCTTTTCTGATTCATATCACCGAGCGTCTGCTGGAATTCCCACACAGAACATGCTAAATAGCTGATAGCCTGCCTAAAACAGCCTGCAGGCGATGCTGTTTCTTGGTAGCCTATATTTTAGCGGACATTTTGCAACTGAATTAACAGTTTGGGGAAACGACTTAAACAGCACTGCGGCTAGCCGCTCAAAATGCAACATATACTATAGGCCTGTGCAGACTGGAGGCTAGAAAAAAAAAATGAGATACTGGAGGATATACAATACGGAGATGGGCTAATATAAGACAAATTGCGTCAAAAATTGTCCCAGAGCAGGAACAGAGTGGACCAACAACCAATCAGTGCAATGCATTGTGAGTCGCTCTGGGTAAGAGCATCTGTGAATGAAGCAGTAGTAGGCATAGCCTGTAAATAAGTTGATCAATACATACAGTGCCGTGCAGTTCAGTGTTTGCCCCCCGTTTGCACACTGCATTGTTTAAAATCTTTAAACAAAATGTAATGTTAGACAAATGGCAAACAAAAAGCACATCTTTAAAATGATTATTTTATTAATTTAATGAAAAAAGTAATCAAGCACCAAAATCACCACTGTAAAAAAGTAATTGTCCCCTTAGTTACTCAGTCAACCAATTAAACTAATTTAATTGATAATTAGATTCAGCTTGATTACAGCCCTGTTTAATCTAAACCTCACTCATAATTGAACCTTTTGTTTCAGAGTGAAGTAGTCACCACAAAGTTTCTACAAGCACACTCTGCCACGATCAAAGGAAATTCCAGAAGAGATGAGAAAAAATGTATCAGTCCGGAATGGGTCACAAACCCACGGCTCTGGCACTCTACCAAACCACTATGAGAGCCATTATCTCCAAACCAGGAACAGTTGTAACAGTGGTAAACTTTCCAGGAGTGGCCGGTGTCCCAAAATTCCTCAAGGGCGTAGACTCACCCAGGGAGTCACAAATGTTCCCAAAAGAACACCTAAAGAACTGCAGGCTTCTCTAACCTCAGGGATTCATGGGAGAGTTGCTGTGTGGAGACCGTTAAACATGAATGCCCATCTCACATTAGCAAAAAAAAAAAACATTTGAATGATCCCCATGCCTTTTGGAATAATGGTCTATGGACAGATGAGTCAACAGTGGAACTTTTTGGATGGCACAGGTCCCATTAAGTCTGGTGTAAAGCAAATATAGCATTTCATAATAAGAACATGCTAATTATAAAACATGGTGGTGGTGGTTGTGTGGTTGTGCTGGTGTGGGGATGCTTTGCTGCCTTGGGACCTTGATGCCTTACCATTATTGAAGGAACCATGAATTCCGCTCTTAAGGAAAATATCTGGTCATCTGTCTGTGAGCTGAAGTTGAAGCATAATTTATTTATGCAGCAAGACAATTATCAAAAACACAAAATCAAGTGCACGTCTGAATGGCTGAAAAGAAACAAAATTAAACAAAAAGGTTTTGGTGTGGCTTAGTCAAATTCCTGACTTAAACCCAATTGAGATACTGTGGCAGGACCTGAAATGAGAAGTTCATGCTCGAAAACCTACCAATTTGTCTGAATTAAAGCAGTTACGGAAAGAACAGGCAGCTAAAATTCCTCCAAAGCGATGTGAAAGACTGATATCAAATTATAGGAAGAAGTTGGTTGCAGTTGTTACTGCTAAAGGTGGTGCAACTAGTTATTAAGTTTAAGTGGCCAGTTTTTCACATGGGTGATATGGATGTTTTATAACAGTAGGTTTACCCTATTCTATGTAAAGCAGGCTATGGTTTGTGTATAGTCTTGGGAGGACACAATCAGTTCTTTCTCAAAAGATTCTGTCATTCTGAGCATTTCATACAATAAACAAATGTTACACAGGTAGCTTGCCTTGTATTGTGTGATCAAAATAAAACTTGAAAATGCTGCATCTCAGAGGACAAGTAAAAATGTAACTGCTCAGATGAGAGGGGGCCTTGGGAAAGAAAGAAAGAAAGAAAGAAAAAAAGAAAAAGACATTTTACTGATGCTATATTTCCATATACTGTATATGAGGAAACCTGAATAAGTTCTAGAATCTTGGAAAGCTTGAACAGGGTGAGTTGCAAACAGAATGCAACCTGCCTCGGTAATACATTAATTTGAAACTGTATTTTTCTGTCTTAGTCTGTTTGTTCACATTTTTTTCCCTGCCAGAAACACTTCCATCTGCATGGTAAACACTTCTGAAGGAAATTGCGGCAGTTAGTTGCCGTTGGAGGGACACCGAAAAGCTTTTAGTGCGGCGCGCCGACACTTAAAAGCAACTGCTGCTGAGAGTCCGTAATGTTCCCAGAAGTGAACGTCTTTTTCTTCCCTTTCCTCCGCGGCCGTAGCAACAAAAGATACTGCTGAGCGTCGCCTTTCTGTTCATATTTAATACAATGTATTCTATTTTTAAATGCGTTTTATTTTTGAGGAGCACAAAGCTGCCCAAATCCTTGATTCGTCAGTCTGCCGCTGTGTTTTCATATTAACAATGTAGCACTTGGAAACTTCTAGAAAACTTTCCTTTTTAAAAAAACATGGAAAGAAATAAGGGGAATAATAAATTGGTTCTGAAATATGAGGTTACAATTCCACAATAAGGTTGCGGTGACTAACGTCTTAGCAATATCTTTACATTATCCCCCGCTCGACACCCCAAACAGGTTTCCAACTATGTTGTAAAAGGGTCTAGATTATCCTGATTTTGTTGAACTGTATTATAAGGACATTTACCAGGATCACAACACAACATTGCCATAACCTTACACAACCTTTTTCTTTTTATTCTGTTAGTTGAGATGTCTGTAGCAGGACTAATGTTCTCAACATTGAGAGCATAAACTGAAAGGGAATTACTGAAATGGATAGCGGTGTCGTATATCCCGCCGCGATGGATGAGTGGAATCGGGTGTGGCCCCTCCTCCTCCATCAGCGAATGAACAGCTCTTATTTATTTGTGTCCCATTCGCAAGAGTCTTCAGAGATATATCACACTTGACTCTTATGTACAGCACTTGACTGCTTTCACGAGCGAATGCTTCTTAGTGTGTCATAAACAACAGCAATTTTGAATAACCCTCCAAAAATGCTGTGCAGCAGTTGACCTTTGTATGAATTATGGCCGGATATATTTTATTACTAAGAACAGCCTGGGAAATGTAGGGAAAGGCCTCCAAAATGTGTCTGAGGACAAAGCAGTTACAGGCAGTGATGCAGCAAATTAGAACAAGCCAACAAAGATCAGTTAACAAGGTAACTGACTTAGTTTTTCTCTTTTTTGGCATGGATTTTCTTTTTTTTTCTGTGTGTGTGTGTGTGTGTATGTGTGTGTCTGCATGCATGTGTGTGTGTACGTGCGTTTATGTGTGTGTTTGTGTGTTTATGTGTGTGTGTGTCTGTCTGCATGTGTGTGGGTGTGTCTTTATGTGTATGTTTAATGTGTGTGTGTGTGTGTGTGTCTGTCTGCACAGGTGTAAAAGTGTGTGCGTGTGTTTATGTGTATGTTTGATGTGTGTGTGTGTGTGTCTATCTGCATGTGTGTGGGTGTGTCTTTATGTGTATGTTTAATGTGTGTGTGTATGTGTGTGTCTGTCTGAGATTTTAAATGTCACACACTGTAACCATCCTGTGCTACTCTTCTCCCTCTCAGTTCACTATTCTCAGATGTGTGGCTCTCAACAAAGCAACCTGTCACCCATTGCCTGACTGTTCCATGTGACCTTTCCCATCTGGATATCCCTGTCTTCCTCTCTGGCTGTTTAGATCCTCATCAATAAGTCTGCATTGGAGTGGCAGGTACTGTATGTCACCTGGGTGGGGCATGTCTATACATATGTAACACTGCACTATTCCAGCACGACTGTACAGAATCCTGAAATCGTATGAGTAAATAAGTCAATATATCAGAGGATTGTGTGGGTCCAGTCCTCAGCCGAGACCTCTTAATCATGCGTCAACCTGGATCAACTCATTACTAATGTTCCTTACTCTATTTAGCAAAAGTATGAAATAACCAAATGGGAAGCTGAACGGTTGTTCATACAAAGGTCATTCCATGACAGTCATTGGCCAGACCCAAAATGGGCACAAATTGTGGAGGTGTGGGTTGCAAGGGAAGTGGCAAAGAGGTATGAACAAGAGCAGGAGTTCTCATCCTCCTCCTGGGACCACCTGTGAATGCTGTTTTTTTATTGTTACAGCCAATCATTTGGTCAATTAAGGTCGTTGAAGTTCTTCCATGTTTTCCCTCCTCATGAACACAATAGACGTTTGCCCCATTACCATTGTAAGAAGCCCCTCAGATACATCAAACGGTGCATCAAGGTCACCAACTATAAGAAACCCCTCTGTAAACTGAACAGCTGGAGTATCTGAGTGGTGAAGGAATGTGTGTTGTCTTACTCGGTGCTACTGGAATGAGATTCATTTTATGTTATCTCAGTTATCTGACACCAAAATAGTGTTTTAACCTTTCCTCTGTGCTAACAGTTATCCTTAGATGAAGGAGACTGCTGTCCGCCAGTAGTGTAGCTTTATACAAATCACTATCTAGCTTGATGCGGATATGTCTTTGGCTTGTGTAGCCTACATAAATACGACTGTATATCCTGCTACGACACTAGTGTATAGGTGAGTGACTATGGGGTGTAGATATCCTAAGTTCTATGTGTATGCTAGGACCTTTAAACTGGCATGTGTGCAGCAGTAAGAGTCCAAGAGGATTTTCAGGTTAAAATGAACATAGTTTATTTTTCAGTGTGTAATAGTAATAATGACAGTATACAATGGTGCAAAATGTAAGTGGCGAAATGGCTATGTGCGTAAATGGCTTTTACGCACAGGACACTGTGTTGAGTAGTCTCCCCAAACCACTGCATGATTCCCCATATACAGTATACAAAGTCAAGGCAAAACACCAAGTCCTCAAATAAAGACACTATCATGGCAAGACAGTATAGATCAATGATCCTGCTTACATTACCTCTGTAAGCATATCACACCGGGTTAAACTTAATATCTGGCTGGGCGCTGACCCATAGATATCAAGATGTTTAGTCAGCCAACTTGTTCCCCATGACATCAGTTTTCCAACAATACAAAACATGATTACATTGTATTATGGAGAGCCTAGGGTTCACATAGTGCTGATCCAATCGGATGTTGTGAAACTGATCACTGTCTCTTCATTGCAATTGCTGGCTCCCTGTAATTTACTGTAAGTGAACAGTCTGTTTGACTTTGAGTGTCTGATAAGAGGCAGACATCTGTGAACTGCCCCACACCATTTCGTTTGGTTTCGCATAGAATTCTGCATTTTCCACACATGACCAGATGTCTCCAATCTAGCAGGTAGGGTTCCCACTGATTTCCCTTGACACTCTGTAATTTAAGAAATATAAATTTCTAAAAGAATTTAATGGAATCTTTCAAGAAATAGTTAAATGAAAGAATTCAATCTGACTGATTAGAAGTCCTGGGATGCATATTCATGAAATGTTGTACCATGACATTATGATCTCATAATCATCCCACAAAAGACATAAATTTAATGAAGTAAGAACAATTTACTGCATATTAAAATTTAGGTTGCAGTTGTGGCTGTGACTTAAAGTAGCAAACACTGGTAGGGTCCTAAGTCCGTGAACCCATGAACAAAGGTATACTAAAACATTGCAAGTTATATCTGTATGTCTGGGGGGGGGGGGGAGGTGATGGCGCACCTGCTGCAGACAGGAACAGCTGTCTCTCTACTCTTCAGCACTCGAGCACACAGAAAACACATACTGCAGCGTTTCTAAATGACTCGTGATGCGCGGGCTAACTCAGATTAGCTGCAAATGCCGTGTGTAATTTCTCCTTTAGAGCAACACTACGCTGCTTATCCAGGGCAATTTTCATAGCTTAAATTTTTCATGTGGCGCAATTGTGGAGCTGGATGCCGCAGAATGTAGCCGCCGCTGGCCCACGTGGTTTTGATCCCGGCTCACGCAGGTAAACAACACCTCCGCTCTGCCTTTCAAACTGAGCAACGCAGAGCAGCAAATCTGAGAGAGCATAATCAATGACTTTCTGGGGAGAAAGCCCTTTGAGTGCCTACATAATGTGTGGCAGTGTAGCATAGCGGTTGGGGAGCAGGGCTTGCTACTCCACAGTTGCTCATTTAGTCCTCAGGTCAGACACTGCACCCTTGAGTGAGGTGCTTAACACCTTTAGTTGCACCGGCCTGTATTCGTTTATTTGCATTCATTCCGTTTTTTAAGGTGAAATTTTCAATAAATCTGGTCACACATATATACCGTTTGAAAGTAATAAAACTCATGGTTCTATCTCTATAAACTATTTTACGATGCCAATGTTTTAGCGACAATGGTTATTTGTTTTTTAATATGTATGAGGCAAACAGGCTTGGCTGTGTTTTGGAAATACACAGATGACACAAATGATTAAGTTGGTATCCTTATCATGGCAAGGGTCCAGTGGACAGGAAGGGGATGGTGACAGGTTGGGAAAAGGGAGCTAATTTCAGCAAACCTGTTCTCCATTGTGTTTCTAGGTGTTTGCAGGCGTATCCAAATGTTTTAGGTGAGAAAAAAAAACCTTCGTTGTGCTTGAGCTTTTTATGTTATTTTGCTTCAGTAGTATCTACAGTAATTCTGACTCTTGGAAAACAAACTCCTGAGGGTTACCTTTCAGAAGAGTCCAGAATTGTGCCAGTAGAAGGGTTTAAGAATAGTAAACATTTTATTTTGGGTATGTCATTTTCAGGCTTGTGTTAAAAAAGGGGGTGTTACAGAAGGGGTTAACCTGAGTTACTTCATTAAATATCCAGCTGTATATGTGGATTGCATTTTCTTTAAAGAATGCAATCTGAGTCTCTGGTAAATGCCTAAAGGGTAAAGCAGTGAGAAAAGCAGACGGTCAAATGTGTTTCTCTGTAAGCGTGGTCGTACTTGCGAGTGGCGGAGGCAGCCAGAACCGCGGCTGAAGTCAGGAAGTCCGTCATTTCTCTGTCACTCACCCGCTGACTCTGCGATCAGGCCCGGGCTTTAGTTAATGTTAGGGGCCGCCCGTGAGACCCTGTCCCCCGACTACGTCCCCCAAACAGCAGAACAGAACACTTCCATGTGCCTTTCACATGCCAGCACTCCCCACATCAAATGGCAGGCCTGTAGTCAAAAGCCTAACAGCCATATTTACTCAGGATTTGCAGGACTTTTATAGAAGCTAACGAGACACAAAGCGTTTTTCCATGTTCACGAAGGTACCGCATCAAAGGTTTGCGCTGGTAAAATGAGAAAAATGTGGCATCCCTAATATTTGTGTGTTTAGGATGATGCCTATGCATTTTAGGGCATTCTGATGGTGGACTGCAAAAATATGGGAGGAATAAAGGAATAAAAGAATAAAATCTGGAAAAAAAATTATATGCATAATGGAAATTTATGCATATGACCTGCTGCAGGTGATTTATCTTGGCTGGTGGCTGGTTCCCCTTGCGGCAAAGATAATTGCATCTGTTTTTTAACGTCTGGGTGGTAACTTTTTTCTGGCACAAGATCAGAATGGCCATTCTTTAGAAACATTGTCAGCGTATTAGAGCAGTGGAGAGTCACTATAAACGTAAGTTTTTGGATTTTGCTAATTTTTTCAGAATATATTGGGCCTCATTCATAAAACATGCATACGATTACATTGTAAACTTTATGTAAGAACATTTCCACAAACATTTTAGCATACATAATTTTTTTCTTATCTACAGGTTTATGGCTGTTTCCGTATGCTAATCACATGAACAGGATTGTGCATAAAAACAGCCAGCATTCATCATTTCATACACCTGGGATATGCACAAAAACAAAGGTCTGTGTCTGTGAATCCCATACTGGTTTTTTGTAGGAATATTTTTCAGAACAAAAGTAAGAATACTTCAAGAAAAGTTTTGTGAATGAGGCCCATTGAGTCTCACGCTGTGAAATTTTACTTCAAACAGCTCTGACATGCCAGAAGTCATCCATTTCAATTACATTCATAACTTATTCATGTATGAGGTATGAGTCAGATTCAACTAAAACCAAGGTACACACAGTCTGATGTTAAATATACCACCTAGTCCGCATGATTGTATCAGAGGTGTGGAATAATTCTAACAGTAAATGAAAACGCTCTATAATTTTCATAAGCGGTTTTTTTCAGCAGATACTAATGTTAATAAAGGAAACACACTTCCAATGATAACGTGAGACCTGCCACATCCTCAGATTATGAAACATGGGGCTTTATTCATGAAAAAATACTGTACGTAAAAAGCTGACGCACAAGCCTCTTCGTAGCTTATCATGAAGTGAGTTGTGGTAACGTCCAAATTGATGAGGAAAGCTGCTTTTGTTTGTTTAACACCCAGGTATTGTAAGCTTTCATGAAGCGAACAGCCGACCATATGGAACAATCTGGCGTGTGCTTATTATAAATGCCTGTGACAAGGTAGCTGTTCCTTTCCCATTAATCACGCCCTCCAGAAGATGAGGCTATGCCTGTGCAGCGAGCAAATTAGCTGAACACATTAAACGCCGAACGAACATAAAAGTCAAACATGTTGATGAGCAAAATTAACATGAGCAAAATTTATATTTATTACAAAAATTAAACACCATTTAAAATGCCTAAGGTCTCCCCAAAACACTGTAATTGAGTCTGACAATATGACCAGAAGCCGGGTTTGCACTTTTTGAGAGTATTTCATTGGTTCCAATACACCAATCAAGATCAGCAACGTGAAGAAAAGTATTTGAATACAAAACAAATACGTATTTGACCCAGGTTTTCAACACCATCTAGTGTCCCTAACCTCCAAATCTGAAGCCCCCTTCATGACCTTTCTGCGTACCAACCCTCTTGTTTCCTCATTAGATGATATTCTGTAACCATATAACAGCAAAATAAGTACACTGTTTGTAATAACAACTCAGCAGCTGTTAAATTAATACAGACATCATGTTTTTTTTTGTTACCAAGCATCCCACTCCTGCTAGAACACACTTTGAAAACCATACAAACTTTTTAAGGACAACTAGCTTTTCAAAATGATTTATGATCGGTTTATTGCACATAGAAATAAAGCCTTTCACCCAAAAAAAATACTCCCAGAACAGTTTTTTACTTATCTCGCTCAAAAGCAGTTTTTTGGAAATACTTCCTGCAAAGGCTATCAAATTGCTCTGTTTCTTTGGGAGGTGGCAGAAGACTGAATTGCACAGGTACAAACCTGAAATAACTACGGTAGCCGCATTGTACGTTGTGTTATTGCTCGTGTTCCATTAATCAAGCAATAAATTTATAGCGACTCTCCGCTACTTTTGCGAAATGAGAGAATCTTTTTAAATCTTCTTAAAACACGTGACTCCTTCGTCTTTAGGAACAGTTGCTTGTTAGAGAAGTTGAGAGACGGTGACTTTGGAGATAGTTCGCTATTGGGTATGGAATAAAACAACTTGTAATATCAAAACTGTGTTCTAAAGTATTTACTAATGTGATGTGTTAAAATTTGAAGGTGACAGTGCCTATCCATTCCATCCATGGATCCTGACACCTGTCCAAAATCAACTTTACCAGTGATGGAGCAATACAGCTATAATGTTTCCTGCTGAACTCAAGACTTAAGAACCAGCAGTGCATTTAAATGAACTCGCTGCAGCTGTGCTCATTTACATAACCGGTCTTAGTAAATACCCCGCTAAACTGAAAAGATGCAGAGACACAGAATTTTGTGGCACTGACAGTAATTTGCGGTATGCTTAGTAAATATGGTCATAAGATACTGTACGTATTATTCCTTTTCTTTTTTATTTACAATGTTCAAGTATTTATTTATGTATTTATTTATTATATATACTTTAAGATGGAACACCCAATCATATTCACACTGTAACACTCGTGAAAAAAACTGTTTTTCAAATCAGGTAAAATAAAGCAAATGTCAAAATTCGGCATATACCCATGTAATTGTATGGTGTCAGCTTTCACTGATGCCAACAATACTGTGAGTTTTGTCAAAAAGAAAGAGGGAAATCTGTTCTACAATTACTGTGCTGCAATATCGTTTTGGAAGATTTGAGGTCTTATCTATCCTGCTCTTTGAAATGTGATATACATTATATACGCATTTATAAATGTGATATTGTACTGCTTACAATAGTGCAATATTTAGGGGTCCAAGCAGCGAAGCTGGTGGAACCCTATTGTATCTGTTAGGATTATTTCTTATTATTATTTTTCTCCGCTAAAAGTGTCTGAGGCTCAGCAACCATAAGTCCTGGAGCAACCAAATTTGGCAGGTCGGTTCCTATGGGCCCCCACTACTCAGGCACTAAAAACCACGTACGTCGGCCACATGGTGGCGCTATAACAAAGGGTTTTGCGTAACAGGCCATAACTCCCACACCATAAGTTAGATCAACACAAAACTTTATAGATATATGCCTCTGAACGTGCTCTATACTTTTGCCATTGGGACTACCCGTGTCCGCCATATTGTTTTCCCGCCATTTTAACTGTATCGTTGGGGCGTGGCAGCTTTCTCCGCTAAAATGTCTGAGGCTCAGCAACCATAAGTCCTAGAGCAACCAAATTTGGCAGGTGGGTTCCTATGGCCCCCCACTACTCAAGCACTAAAATCACCTATGTCGGCCTGATGGTGGCGCTATAACAAAGGATCATACTTTAAAAGGTCATAACTCCCACATCGTAAGTCTGATCAACACAAAACTTCATCGACTGATGCATCTGACTGTGCTCTACAACTTTTCTATTGGGAGCACCTATGTCCGCCGTATGGTTTGCACACCATTTGGACTTCTTCATTAGGTGGGGTGCGGAAAAGCTGGAGCTCCAAATCTAAACGGTTACGACATCGAGTAAACTTCTTTACGGCAAGGGACAACCATGGCGACGCAAGTAATCCGACACCGTATGGTCTAGTTTTTAGCAGTGAAAGCACGGTCTGACAGTGTCACCTAGCGTACATGCTAGGATAGGCTACCCAAAGTTTTTCAGTAAAACCTTTCTGAGAGGACGAATAATTACTTTTCTTTGGCATGGATCCATTTGAAGACAGTATCGGGTGAGTTCGTTAAGTCTTTAAATCTGTCATTTTGGTGAGAAAAAGCTAAACCATTTTATTGGTAGTTTTAGAGTTTCTGTGCAAACGCGCGAAAACACGCTGGTATAATAAAACAATGACGGTAATACATAGTCCGCTTCGTTCCGTTGCTACCATAACATAACAGACTATCTTGTGTCTACAGCTGCAGTTTCTCGCTGCAATTTCTAACATTGAATATTCACAAAAGACGCAATTTATACTGTACTCTGCCAATGTCTACATAAATAATACGCTACGGTAAAGCTTTGAGAGAATGAATCGTTACTTTTCTTTGACATGGATCCATTTGAAGACAATAACAGGTGAGTTCGTTTACTCTTTAAATCCGTCATTATGCTGAGAAACAGCTAAACCATTTTATTTATGGGTTCTGAGTTTCTGTGCAAACGCGCGAAAACACGCTGGTATAATGAAATAATAACGGTAGCCTAATACATATATAGTCCGCTTCGTTCCGTTGCTACCATCACATAACGACCTAGAGCTGCAGTTTCTCGCTGCAATTACTAATATTGAATATAAACAAAAGACGCAATTTATGCTGTAGTCTGCCAATGTCTAGATAAATAATACGGTCCGTTTGAAGACAATATCGGGTGAGTTCGTTTAGTCTTTAAATCCGTCATTATGCTGAGAGAAATCGTATTCTCAATTTAATCTCTAAATTGACTGTAAGTTTAGGGTTGTAACTATGTAGTTGTTTCGTAGGTGACTTAACTCGTCTTAACTATTGCTTGTATTTGTGCATGGACTGCGTTGTTGCTGTTCTTGTCTGTGTTAGTGTTAATCAGACACATTTTGTTGTACATCGCTCTGGATAAGAGCGTCTGCCAAATGCCTGTAATGTAATGCAATATTCCGTAGCAACAAGATGAACCCGACATTAGCCCTAAAATATGCCAATACAGCAGTGAAAACGCTGCTAACTGAATGACGCAATAAGCGAGACTAACTTTTTTTTTTTAATTACCACGTCATTCTACAGTCAATATCTGGGACTACACATTGAATATATATACAATCTTACCATTGGTTTTACGCGTAGAGATGTCCCTTTTGCGAATGAGTGGCCATATATTGTCTTGGATAATCCGTTTGTGAAATGTCGGATTTTTTCAAAAATAGCTGTGCGTAATACCACACCTGTTGCGTACGGCGTTGTCGTTCTTCTTAGTCCAATTTGGCTTGATTGACAGTTCATTTATTCAGTAGGTGAGATTATAAGCTTTCTAACGATGTATAACATGTCTGATTTTGCTTTTGGAATAGCGTTTTATAGGTCAGCGTTACTGAAACTCTTCTCATCTGCCAATGTCTAAATAAATAAATTAAACGGTAGGCTTCTTTGCGAGCAGCACGCAATTCGCGAGTTGATATTCAGTCTTTCTTCCGTTTTCTCTCAATGTCGTATTTATTATTTGAAATGTGCATTCATGTGTTATTATTCTATCTGTCTCTGTGGCGCTCTGAAATGTGCATTCTCTGCTAAGCTGAGCAATGGATTGGAATATGTGTCTGAGGTAGTGTTGCACGGAATATAAAAACTTCAGCACTGTCTCGGTACTTAAAAAAAAAAAAACAAAACGGTTTCGTATTTGAATTTTCCGACGTTCGGTAGTTCTGCGTCAAATGTAAAAGCCAGGGAAATGTGTCTCCCGCATTACTGATTTAGAGGATGAAAAGTGTAGTTTGTCAGAATCTTCGCTAGATGGCAGTAGCAACTAAGGTTGCCAAGTGAGGTGACCTGCGCTTGTGCATTCTCTTTCCTGATACAGCGCAAGCTTTGACTCAGTTCACTTCAGTAGCAATAGGTGTTCCAATTTGGAAATATTTTCTTATAGATAGATGCTGTATTGTTATTACAATATGCTGTTTTTAAATCTATTTAAAGGTTAAAGACCTGTTTTAAAGATTATTTAGTTTACAACTGTTCAATTTCAGAAATATATTTAACATATTTCTCCATTGTTCAGTGTTGTAACACTATTAGGCCTATGCATATTCATATGTTGCAGAGGCTTCAACTTAAAGGTTGTTAATGAACCAGGTTGTTCATAAACCATGAATTTGAAAATGAGGTCAGCCCTTGTGGACATTAGGTTCCTGATCTATTAAGGTAATTTCAGTATCGTTAGGTACCGAGTATTTTATCAGTATCGAGTATCGTGATACTAAACCTGGTATCGGTATCAAAGTCAAAATTTTGGTATTGTGACAACACTAGTGTGGCGCTTTTTTTAGTTGCGGCAGGGAAGCGATGCAGCTGTACATACACGCTCGGCCATCTAAGTGTTACGACATGCCATCTAAATGTTACGACATAGTCAAGGCCTTGACAGGAAGCTGTCAGGACACATCCATGGCGACGCAACTAAGTCATCAGCCAGCGTCTCAGCACAAAATTGGCCATAAGTCATCTATTTTTTATACGATCATCACAATATTCAGTACATATGTTGGGTGAAGGCGAATGACCATGAGGACACAGCCATTTTAAAATCGCTCCATAGGGGGCGCGATGGTGCCAATGCTTGGACCCCTCCCAACGCCGCTTGTGGCTTTAATTTACTTTGTTATCCGTAAAATTAAGGAGGATGTGGTGAACTTTTTCATTATTGTGGCTAAACACTTTACCTAAACAGAAGTACTTGTGCTGTTCCCCCAAACTCCATGTATTTAAGATAGAGCTGGACTTACTCTTAAATGCACTTAGAACTAGATAACAATAAAAATAATTACATTCTAAAGAACTACAAGCTTACTATGCAAACCACCTGATTTTTTTCTCTCTCCTATATCTCTTGAGTTTGTTGCTGGATGTGGGAAGATAATGTGAGCTGTGCTGCTATATAGTGCAGTGATTGATGATTGATTATTAATTTTCAAGGCAATTCTCTGTATTTGCCTATTTTATATCTACAAAAAAACTTTTAAAAAACTTTCTCTACAGGAAAACAGCATCATCTAGTGGGAGTCTGAAGACATTACACCACATTAAGGCCAGGTGAAATGTGTATTTGTCCTCCCGTTGTACTCATTGACTGATGTCAAATACAATAAAGAGCACTGACTGCATTTCAAATAAAAAACATTAATGAAAATAAATTCTTCTGCTTTAGACCAGGGGGATTGGAGTGAGTGGGAGAGACAGAGAGTGAGGTCACTGATAGCGGAGTAGTGATGGTGTGAGATGGGACAGAAAACCTGTGGTGCATGGATCGCGGCCTCAGATCAAATCCGGACCGTGCCGGTGCCGACTGGGCGGTAGCTCCACCTGGGTGATGCGCAGTTGGCGGTTGTGTAGCCCAGGGTACTAGAGGGCTCAATCGGTCAGGGATCCCCGTATATCGCTATCTACCGATCCCCGCTGGTCAATTAGGCACCCAAGGGCTGCTTGTTCAAGTTGCATATGAAAGGACTTCCTCCAGCTCTGCTTTCTGGGAGTTTAGCCGTAGTCTGTGGTGTGAAAAGAAGCAGCTGGCTACAACGCGCGTTTGGGAGGGGAACTCTCGAATGGGCAGAGGGGCTTGCAGCATGAGCAAGGCTGCTGTTGCAGACAGTTGGTCATTACAAATTTGAGTGGGAATATTCTCAGGCCATTTATAAGGCCATGCAATGTGGGCCTGAGCATGTATATAAATATTTATGTGTGTGTGTGTGTGTGTGCACGTTATGTATTA